>NC_091845.1:82829383-83132413 GCF_037783145.1 Equus przewalskii | reverse complement strand
GTCCTTCCAGTTTGTGAGTTTTATTCCTTTATGTAGTAAATTATAAGAATTTTATAGTGAGGTGCAGAGGTATAGATGGATTCCAGTTTTACACATTAAGGACATCTGTAGTCACAACCAAACCCACTACTTGGGCCTATTGCCTGATAAATATTCACCCCTTGAAACAGAAATAAACATTTTTTTTTTCAAAATTATGTTTGGCATCTGTTGTTCTTACTTGCTTGGTAACCATTTTCTCTTCTGATATTACTTTGGAAAAAATGCCTTTGCTATTATCTCAGTCTGTGTGGTCCCAGTGAGATGACTTCGTCCATTGGCTCTAGAACGGTCAAATGACCCAGGCCTGACCCATCCGCATAAGCCTTAGGGCAGAGTGGTTGGTTCAGTGATGGACATGTGACCCACGCTCATCCAAAGCCAACTCCAGGACTTTTCCTGAAACTATTCACACATTCAGGAGTTGGGTAGAAGTTGTGCCTTGTTAATGGTTTATATTTTCTAGGAGAATACATACCTATAAAAATAAAAGTCCATTGAGATATACGTAAATCAACATATGTCAACACGTAAAACATATATTTCTTTCATTCTCTAGGTAAATTAAATTATTGAGTAACACAAATTGATCATAAATCATCCTAACAAGTTTCAAATTTTGCTGAGTTTAGATATTATTGATGTGTGCATCTGTCCCTTGCTAAATAATGTCCCCAACAGGCTATCATTTAAAATAGGAAAGGACAGTAAACCCTTCCAATGACTTCTTCATTGTCACAATCTAATTTTAGGACATTTTCATGATCCCCAAAAGAAACCCCATATTCATTAGCAGTGATGCCTTGTTCCTCCTCCACCTGTACCAATGCCCCCCTTACTGGCCCTAAGTTACCACTAATTTACTGTCTGTCTCTATCAATTTGCCAATTTTGGACATTTTATATAAAAAGAATCATACAACGTGGTTTTTTTTGACTGACTTTTTTCACTTAGCATAATATTTCCAAAGATCATCAATGTTGTAGCATGCATAGTGATTCTTTTTTTATTGCCAAATAATATCTCATTGTATGGATATGCTACATTTTGTTATCCATTCATCAGTGAATGGAAATTTGGATGTTTCCATTTTGGGGATACTACGAATAATGCTGTTATCAACATCTGTTGCAAGTTTTTGTGTGGACATATGTTTTCATTTCTCCTGGGTGTCTGGGTAGGAGTGGAATTGCTGGGTCATATAGACTCAGAAGTCTTAAACCCGGGTCTGTCTGACTGTGAGTCCTGTTCCCTTCTCTTCCAGTTACTCAAGACTGCTTTTCCATTTTCCATGTAATTTATGGAGAAGGATGATCTACTGAGATTTTAACTTTAAATTTGTTCTTGCTTCTATGGAAAATTGAATTGATAATGAGTAATTTTCTTCCTTTTGTCCCTCACGTTACCCAACACACCAACTTTAGAAGACAGTCTTGCCAATTTATTCCTGGATCTCTTGTCCCAAGAAAAATTCAAACTACTCTGTGTTTCAAAGACAATAAACAAGCCCCATGTAGGCCATTTGGGGAAAGGATGGGTGAAGGGAGACAGATTGGGAGAATGGAGGGTTTGGGTTTGGTGAGTTTCCATGAGATATTGGGGACGTGTTCTTTAAATGGAGGGAATGGTTGTGTATACTCGTTGGGAGGATTCTGGGATGCAGTGGGTGAGAGCCCCCTGTGGCTGTGGATAGGTGTCAAGGGCACGTGTGTGACCTATCTGGAGACACAGTGAAGGACTAGAATGTACTAGCAAATGGGATTGTAGTAAAGGTGGTGACACCAAAGATCAAGCCCATTGCCTGGTCTCCTATAGCCACATAAATTCCCAGAGTCCCTGCATTATCTTGAAATTGACAGCCTCAATAATGACCCAAACTGGACCAATCCTGCCAAACCTAGCAGGTGCAGCTGTAATGATTTAGAAAAAAATATGTGACTTAAGAGCTAAAAAGGGACTAGTTATATCTGTTTTAAGTTTTTAAAGGATGCCAAGTTGTATACCAGTCTTTAAAGATATATAAGCCATCATGTTTTCAAACAGTATAAGTAACACTATTTTTGATTATATAATTTCCCTTATTTCAAATAAACGATAACTAATAGGGCAATTTCACTGAGCTATAGAGAAAATGATTTCCAATATAAGGACCATTTGATATCCCTGATATCCAGATATGAAAATTGGCAGTCACTGTCATGACTTTTCTCCCATGCCATTGGAAAACCTTTTTTTTTTTTTTGAGGAAAATTCACCCTGAGCTAACATCTGTGCCAATCTTCCTCTATTTTCCATGTGGCATGCTGCCACAGCATGGCTGACAAGTGGTGCAGGTTCACCCCCAGGGTCCAAACCTGTGAACCTGGGCCGCCAAAACAGAGCACACCAAACTTAACCACTACGCCAGAGGACTGGCCCTGGAAAGCCGTTTTTAAAACAGGAAATGGTTGCGAAACCTGTTGGACAGAAAACATTTAACAAGCTATATTAAAATGAGTGCAACTTTTACTGACTTTTTTCCTTTTCGAAAGTTTATTTCGGCCTCAATGTTTTTCACACATCTGATTATAGGTACATATGTGTGTATGTAAACAATGTCTTTGAGAAAACAGTAATAGTTAACCATTTATTGATTGCCTATTAGTTCTTGATATTTGCTGGTTGCTTTACACAAATTATCTCCTCTGACTTATCCAGTGAAAGTTTTTGTTGTATATTATTTTTATCCTTCTCAACAGGGCTCAGAAGACCAACGGAGCCGCCCAGGCTCATACATATAGTAACTGGTCAAACTGGCTTTTGATCTTAGTCTTTGTGCCCTATTTTGCTCTAAGAATCATTAATTAATTTAAATTAAACTAGTGAACACCTACTATGTGCCAGGCACTGGGGCTGGAGTGTCAGGGATAGAGCAGCTCTGAGCTGGGTCCTCTCATGTTGTC
Organism: Equus przewalskii; assembly: GCF_037783145.1. NCBI lineage: Eukaryota > Metazoa > Chordata > Mammalia > Perissodactyla > Equidae > Equus > Equus przewalskii. The sequence goes on along the minus strand of NC_091845.1, from coordinate 83,129,432 downwards.
ATTTAAATTTTAAGGAGCTAGCGTTTTCCTCTCATCTCCTCCTTGGCTGCTTGTTTCTTCCTTCTCATCTTCCTGTTTCTACCCCATCCGCAGTACCACCTTTTTAATGGTCTCCTGACGGTACACTTGCTACTCAAGATGTTCTAGTAAAACAAGTTATATTCGGCATAAAGCAAGGAAAGAGAAACGTCAGAGGCAGTGAAAATTCAGCATGACCTTCTCCAGGCTTCCTGGGGATGAATGAATGTGAACATTGACCACAAGTTTAAAGTTTAAGGTGGTTGGGGAGAAAAATGGTTCACAATGTTAGGCACCATATGGACATATGTACATTTTATACCACAATCAACCAAAACATATCAATAAGACCTTTAAAGCAAAGTCTGAATGTAATAAAATACAGTTTCAGAAATGCAGAGTAGCTTGAAGATAGATCTAGCCAATTGAAAGTGCCAGAATCATTTAGGGAATTAATCCCAAACTCAGTCTACTCTAAATCACATGGATTCATCCTCTTTCTTCCAAATATGGGAAGAAATAAAATCAATTCCCCAGGAAACACCAGGAAAAATCAACCACCAATGTGAAAGTGGGACTCCAGTCCTCAGCAGGCTGAACTTTCCTCCAAAGCCTTGTGTACACAAAACATTAAAAAATAAATAACAACAAGACAAAACAAAAATCCTCAAATGCCAAAAATAAACCAGAGTGAAACACCATGTCAAGTATTTCTTCTTTCTACCCTAAATGTTTCTGTGGAGTAAGTCAGCTTGAAGAAATTCAAGTTCTGTTTTGATTCTTTCCCCACTTACATGACCTGCCCCAGGGATCTTGCCTGACTTAGCACCCAAATCCTGAAAACAGAGTCTGCAGTATACGGGAGTATTCTTGAAGTAGACCTGAAGAGTATGGGAAGTATTAGACTCCAGACTGAGACCAAATGCACCGAATGGGGCCACAGATAAAGGACGATTGTGTCCAAACTTGTTTGTTTTTGCCTTTCGGATAATTAAATTTTATCTCACGTGTTACTGTACAACAGGAATGAATTAGTACTGTTTCAAAGCAAATGTTTAAAATCCTCATTTTTTTTTTCCCTCCTTTATCTCCCCACTCCCCCCCGTACACAGTTGTATATCTTAGTTGCAGGTCCTTCTAGTTGTGGGATGTTAAAATCCTCATTTTTTAATTGCTTTGTTTTCGGTAATTTCCATGTTATGACATTTTTTTCACATTCCTTTTTTATTAGTGGAGAGAATATTTTATATAATAACAGAATTGTAAAAACGCCTTGTTTTCATTTTGCTTTAGTTTAATCCCTTATCTAAATGTGCAACTGTCCTTCGTTATTTTATTACTTATACACATTTTCCTTCATGGCTGCTTCTTTAAGTGAAAGGAAATGCATTGAAATGATCCAAGTCAGTCTAAGGAGTTTTTAATACATGAGTTTCTCTGCCTGTGTAGACTATCACATTCATTTTTTTTCAGCAGGTTAATCAGAAAAGTGCTTTGGGGGTAAGCGACCCGTGCTGAGGTCTATCGTGTAAGTTTGTATACTTGGGATTTTATTTCTTTTCCATTGTTGACCTGTTCTAACTACTTCAAGTTAATATTTAACATGTAACTAGGATTTTTTTTTAATCATGATGACTTTGAGAGATCATAACCTCTGTCATTCTTTTGGAACACATTGAAGAGATGATAGAAAAACATCACTTAAAAGTTGCAAGCAGTTTTTTAAAGAAAACTTTAAAAAAGGTGTATACGTCTGCATATAGAAAAGTGCACATATCATAAGCATATGGCTCAATCACAAAGTGAACATACTGCATAAATACACTCCAATTCAAGAAATCCAGCCTTGTCAATACCCTAGAAGCCCTCATGTCTCCTTCTAGTAAGACCTCCTCTCTTCTTCCAAAGGTGACACTGTTCTGGCTTTTAACACCAGAATAGCTTGGAATGTTTTTAAAATTTGCCTGCCAGCATAATAATGTTTGGTTCTGGCTGTTTTCACCCAACAAATGCTTGCAAATCATTCATGTTCTTTGTAGGAGTTTATTTGCATTTTGTATTGTATTCCATTTTATGGCTTTACAGTGAGTTATTTAATTTTCTATCATTTTTACTATTGATGGGACTTTTGATTGTTTCTGGTTTTTAACCAGCACAATTAATGCTACTGTGAACATTCTTGTTTGTGTCTTCCGATGAACATACGCACCTTTTTCTATTGGGCATATATCTAGGGGCAGAATTGTTGTGTCAAAGGGTATGCGTATGTTCATTCAGCTTCATCAGATATTATCAGCCAATTTTTCAAAATGGTACCAGTTGACATTCTACCAGCAGAGTATTAGAGTTCCACCTATTTTACATTCTCAATATCACTTGCTATTGTTTTTTTTTAATTTTACCCATTCCTGTCTGTATAGGATGATATCACATTTTGGATTTAATTTGCATTTCCTTGAAGATTAATGAAGTTGAGCATCTTTTAATATATTTGTTGTGCATTTGAATATCCTCTTGTAAAGTGTCTATTCCAGTCTTTTGCCCATTTTTCTATTTTCTTGTCTTTTTTATGTGATTTGTAGGAGTTCTTTATGTATTTGAAGTATAAGCCCTTTGTCCACTATATAGTCTACAGTTATACTCTCTACTTTTGTGGCTTGCTTGTTCAAACACTTAATAAAATATTTTATTGAAAAGAAGTTTTAAATTTTCATATCATCCAACTGATCAACTTTTCTTTTATGGTTAGTCCTCTTTGTTCCTACTTTAGTCTTTGCGGCCCTAAGGCCATGACTATAACCTCTGATGGATCTTCTTGAAGCACCATTGTTCTCGTTTCCTCTTTGATCTGCCATCCACTGGCAACTGATTTTTCTGTGTGGTATAAGGAGTGGTTCTGGCTTCATTGTTTCCCATATGGATAGCTAAGTCTTCCAGCACCATTTAGGAAGTCATTATCTAATGCTCTACACTGCCATATTTGTCATTAATCACATTTATCCAAAATGTGTGGGTCTGCTTCTCTACTTCTGTTCTGCTCCCTTGATCTGTATCTGTCTATTTTTGTACCAATAAAAACTGTCTTAATTACTATACCTTAATAATAAATCCTAATGTACAATAGAACAAGGTAGATTAGTTCTCCAACTTGTTTCTTTTTCAAGATGGTGTCTGGTTATTCTTGCCCATTGACGTTCATATGCATTTGAGAATCAGATAAACACACGAAAATCCTCCTGAAATTTTGATTTGTATTGCATTGAATATAAAAGTTAATTTGGGAAGAATTCATATTTTTTATGATCTTGATTCTTCCAGTTCAAGAACTTAGTATTACTGTATTTCTCTATTTATTTGAGTATTCTTTATTTTGTTTAAATGAAGTTTTATAGTTTTGCTGGTTTTTTAGATGGGCAAGTCTTTGTTACACTTTCGCAGGGAAGTCTTTGTTTTATTCTTTTCTTAGGTATTAGAAACCTTTTAATTCTACCATAAATTATTATTTTTTTAATTTTGTTTTCTAGTTATTGTGGTTGACTTATAGAAATAAATTGATTTTTATATTGGTTTTGTATCCAGTGCCCTTCCTAAATTCACTTATTAATTCTAAACTTTACTTATATGTTCTTTTGAATTATCTACACAGAGAATTATGTTAATCATGTTCTCCTTTATTATTTTCTGGAAGGGTCTGCATAAAGTTGGTGTGATTTCTTTCTTAAAAGTTTGGTAGAATTCACAGGTGAAACATCTGGTCTTGGCATTGTCTTTGTGTGAAGAGTTTTAACAATCATTTTAATTTCTTTATTAGTTATGGAAATAGGTTTTCTATTTCAGTTTTGGTAAGTAAGTTTTATTTTTGTTCAGTTTTTTTGTTATTAGAAATTTATCTATTGTGTACTTTTTATTTTTTTATTTTTTTTAATTTTTTTTTAATTTTTAAAATTTTTTTTTATTAATGTTATGATAGATTACAACCTTGTGAGATTTCAGTTGTACATTTTTGTTAGTCATGTTGTGGGTACACCACTTCCCCCTCCGTACCCTCCCCCCACCCCCCCTTTTCCCTGGTAACCACCGATCAGATCTCCTTCTCAATATACTAATTTCCACCTATGAGTGGAGTCATATAGAGTTCGTCTTTCTCTGACTGACTTATTTCGCTTAACATAATGCCCTCGAGGTCCATCCACGTTGTTGTGAATGGGCCAATTTCGTCTTTTTTTATGGCTGAGTAGTATTCCATTGTGTATATATACCACATCTTCTTTATCCAATCATCAGTTTCTGGGCATGTAGGCTGGTTCCACGTCTTGGCTATTGTAAATAATGCTGCGATGAACATAGGGGTGCAACGGACTCTTGAGTATTGTGTACTTTTTAACACTGATTGGTATAAAGTTGTACATAGTCTATCCTATTAAGACCTTTATGATGTCTATGCACTCTGTAGTGGCTTACCCTTTCTCATTCCTAATGCCGGCCATTGTGCTTTCTCTCTTTTCTGCTTCATCAATTTTATGCATCTTTAAAAGATCCAACATTTGGCTTTTTGATCCGATCTGTTGTAAGCTTTTTTGTTTCACTTATTTCTGCTCTCATCTGTTTTGTTTCTTTTATCCTACTTACTTTGGATTTAATCGCTTTCTTTTACTAGCTCTTTGAGATGGAGCTTAAATTATTAATTTTAGCCTTTTTCTTTTCTAATATATGCATTTAAGGCCATAAATTTCCATTTAAGCACTGTTTTGCTGCATCTCACACATTAAATTGAAAATATTTTCTAATTCTTATTATGATTTCTAATTTGACCCAAGGGTTATTTAGAAGTACATTGCTTAATTTCCGAACATAAGAGGATTTTCTAGTCTCTTTTAATTATTGATTTCCAGCTTAATTTCTTTATGGACAAAAAACATTGTATGATTTCAAATTTAAAAATTTGTTGACGTTGTTTTCTGCACTAATGTATGGTGAACTTTGGTAAATGTTCTGTCTACAGTTGAAAACAGTGTATATGCTGCATTTACTTCTTTCAGTGTTCTCTACTTGTCAAGTGTAGAGTTTCGAGGTGGAAATTTTAATTTATCTTTGGGACAGACAATTTTTCCTGAGGCAAAAAATGAAACATTTAATTTAATTTTAAAATTTAAGTGTATTTACAGCAGGTATGTAATCACCGTGCTTAGGAACGTCCCATATGGAAACGGTTTAAATGCAGATATTCACATGAGAGAGCTGTATTCCTTTGGATACTCTGAATTGGGATTATCTTTTATCACATCTATGTTTTTGTGAATTTTGGTTCTTCTAGAACAAATATTTAGGAAAAAAGTAATAAGCAACCCTGTCTGCAGAGTTCTGCTTCTTTTTCTTTGATCAGTCAACTGTAGGAGACGGGGAGCTGTGTGAACACTCTACGAAGGCTGGATTTTCCTGGTCCGTGGCTTGTTACTTACGATGCAATTACCCAAGCTTTGGGAAATACAGCGGTGTTGGACTATAGTACTCCAATGCCTTGATGGGGAGTGGGAGGCAAAGGGCAGGACCATGAACAAGACCAAGGACAAGATTACAATCTTGGTGTATGTTTTACAATGATTGGGAAGATGTTCCCTTGAAGGAGGCAATATTGCATTTTTCTTAGTCCTGCAGTATGAAATGAGCACCTGGAAAGTGAATCTAAGACAAGTAAGAGAAACTCTACCTTCTCTAAACCTCAGATATGTTGGCCTGGTAAGATACATATTTGTGAGGTTTTTTTGGCCTATTGGACATTTATTTTCTTTTTTAAAAAAGAATCCTACAGTTTCCTCTTAGGCATCACCTCTTCCCCACTGTCTAGAGTAACAGTTAATGAAGGGACCTGCTCTCTCCTCAGCAAGGGAAGGGCTCTTGACAAGCTCAGCCAATCAGACGCTCCTTCCCAGAATGCAAAGCTGAACATGGTGGGTGTTCTTTAATTTCCAGGAGTGATGTTGTCCTCAGCTGCACGTGCTGTATGTAGGTCAGTTCCTTCCCTTTCTTACTCCTGTCTCAGTGCATCACGTGCTTCCTGCCTGTTTCCAAGCCCAGTTCTTTGAGCTTTTCATCAATCTTACCAACTCCTGATAATTTTCTTTCCAGATAGATATCTTTATCATCTGTAATCGATCTCATCTTTCTCCCAAGCTCTCATTTCTGCTGAGTGCAGGAAAAATTTAACTCAGACTGTTCCGGACTGTTTTTGCTTAAAATAATTGGAGATAGCTCTGCGTTTTAGGGGTAAATATGCAAGTCACTTTTAAGCTAAATTCCTTCATGGCTGTTTCTTACTTCTCAGGAAGTTCACCTCCTCCTCCCTGTGTCTGAATTAGTGAATGGCTGCAGGGATCAGTTTAGATCTTCAGATGGGGGCACATGTAGAAACCTTGGATCCACGTGCTGTTCCTCTTGCTCCTCACTCATCTCCAATGTTACCATGTTGCTATGCTATGATGCTGGTATCTACTCACTCACATCTGGATTTTTTTAGTGGAAGTTTTATCCTTATCTAGCCTCAGTTTGCAAACTTACAAAAATCTGTAGCCTTCTTTTTTTAACCCCAGATCTCTTTTAGTTTATCTTTCACTCGAAACTTTCCAGACCTTTCCACACTTCCACTATATGGTCCATGGGAATTTCTGCATTCTCTTCTTCATATGCAGACTGAGACCCCAGGCCAGACCACTTTGCATGAAAACTTCCTTGGTCATTCTTAGACTATTGTCTGGGTGGCTCCGTGCTGTCCCAGTATCACATTAAATGTGAGAATTCACTTAGAAACTTACAGTGTTTCTGGGCTGACAATAAAGAGTGAAGAAAAAGTACCCACTGTCTCCCAGCTTGGGAGGCACCCAGCTGGGTGTTTTATTACCTCTCTTCCCCTTCCAAGAGTTATTTTTAAAATCCTAATAATGGGGCCCACCTCCTCATAGTTAACTCCTTTCTTCTCTTCTTCCTTCTCTCTACTCCTTATTTCCCGAACTTGTGGGCTTCCTGTCAAGGGATAACTTCTGCTATATAATGTATGTTAGGATAATTACTCCAGGGGTTTAACACAATAAAATTTCGTTTTTTACTCTCAAATATCAATGGAGGTTATCGGGGAACAGAGGGGGCATCTCCTGTGTGTGTCGCCTCCAAGAGTTAACTCAGGGAGGTTTATTTCCTCAGTCTCCTAATTTGTGGAATAGAATCCTTAAAACAATTGACCCGCTAGGTATGTAACTGAGAGTAATAAAGAATGACTGCTAAGTTTTGAGAAAAGTAGTTTAAAGACATTACTTTCTTCGTATATTTGGATTTTCAAACATAACACCTTTGTTGTCAAAAGCTGAACAAATGTTAAAGCAGATTATAATAAATATAATTCACAAATGCTTTCAAAAGCAAGGTGTATCATAGCTGGAAATAGATACATGATGGTATATATACCTTAAGAATTATACTTGTAAATGGATTTTTCTCTTACTTGAATTCTGTTGTAGGCTTGAAACGTCAACATGTGATAACTGCTAAATAATCATCAATGTGTAATAAGTTGAAATATCAACATATAATAACTTCTAAATTCAAAAGCAATGGATTTTTTGGAAATGATTTCAGAATTGCATGAACATGTCTAGAGTTATCTTAGAATTCAGAAATAACTTGAAATTATAATCATATAATTAAAATTTTATTACATATTATAATTATCTAATACTAATTACTATAATCTAGCTGATTTGTTTCTCTTGAAACGTTTAAAATTTATAGTTGATGTTTCTTCTTTTCTTCTCCAAAAAATGTAATAGAAATTAATTTGCACCATTAAATGATTGACCTTTAATTTTTCATTATTAGTATTTTATCAGAGGATTAATGTATACTTTTAAATGTTTTTGCATCTCATAATTACAAAAATATCAGGCAGAAGATGAATAATGGGAAAATTGATGTTAATGTCTTCTGGCTCAGGATGTAAGTTATTATTTGAGAGCTAGTTCCAAAGTCGTGGGAACTGGTGCCCACCTGCATGTTACTTAATTTTCGTGCCTGATTTCGTGTCACATAAAATATTTCCTGTAAATATTTCCAAGTTTAAGGTTGTGCGTTAAAACATTCACTGTGTGGGAATCATAACAATAAATGTAATCCAGTATGTTTTAAGAACGCTAGGATTCTTAGTCCTTTCTTCTTTAGAAATGACTAATTTTATTTGTCTCTGGAATATTTCAATGATCATTTCTTAGGATCCTGTTATTGCTTCATGAAAGGTTGAAACACAGTAACAATTATCATTGATGACAGAGGTATCACAGTTCTGGAAAGCGACATATGATCCCTTTATGTGAGAAATTGAAAAAAGTTAAGACAAGGATGAGTTTTTTCTGTACAATAAACTTTTTACTTCATAATGGAAATAATTTCTGTACTTCTTCTGTTTTGTGACTGGGAAGAATATATAGATTTAAGAGGTCAAAGCCTCTTTGACATAATTTCATGATATACATTTAGTTTACATTAGTTTTAATGATTCTTACAATACAGAAAACTTTAGAATGGCCTTGAAAATAGGAAAACGATATAAATAATCCCAAATGGAATGTCTGGTGGTAATTGTAAAACAAAAATGCTTAATACTTCCCCCCTTTATGCATATTCAAGTTCTGCTTGTTATAAATTCTGCCCATTCTTCTCATTCTTGATTTGGATCCAATGATACAAGATATCTTAGAGAATATGACTGGTTCTTTGCAGTAGAGAGGAAGTCCTAGGAATTTTTCTTAAATTTAAGTTTCATAGTACATTGATAATAATCGTGTCAACAGAACTCATCCTGTAATAATTACTTAGTTTAAAATAATTACTCTTCTAATCATTTATCTTATTTAAAATATCACCCATTAACCTCTCTGGATGTTTTCATCATTAATCTACTGATGTATGATGTCAGAAACTGAATGTTTCTATCTTTTCTAGAATGTCACCATTCTTATTTATGAAGAGGAATGTCACAGACAGGGCATATAATCGGCCATTAAATAATTTGAGTGTTATTACCGGTTCTATTTTAACTGCCTATTTTATGCTGTACTAAAAACTGATGACCTAGAGTAGGTCATTTAACCTTTCGAGACTTTGAGAACTTAGATTCTTCATTTGTAAAGAAGAAGATTCAACTAAAGCATTTCTCTGGTCCTTCCAGCTCTAAAGTTCTGTAAGTCTGTGATACTATATTTCTAGTATGGCAGCCCAGCCTCAGAGTTCTCATATGAGCTAGCAAGAGAATGACTGCACTGGATGTTGTCGAATGTCTCCCTGGCCTCCATTCCTGCCTTCCTCTGGTCTAAATTATTCTGATTTTGTTCTGGTATCCTCTCCTCCTCCTTCCCACTACCTGCACACACCACAACACACAGAGCAGGTCCAGAAGTGAGCTCTGATTAGTCAATGCAAATCAGAGCAGTCTCACCCCTTGGCCATGTAATGCAGTTTGGGCCAATAAGGTGCTTCAGTGAGGGATTTCTGGGAAACTTTTTTGTTCATCATCTGAAAGAACTTTTAAGGGTAAACTCTTTTCCATTGGACATGTAAGAGTAAGGATGTAACTCCAGTTCTATTTTTGGTAGCTGTCCTCTGAGGAAAGCAGCTATGAGGAAGTTGACATTCTGGAAAGTGAGCAGAGAATTAGGATCTTTGATGACATCGTTAAGCCACCAGATTAGTCAACACTGAAAAATCTTAATATTTTTAGAAACTCTGTGTTTTATTATTCTTTAGCCAGTTTGAGTTGGGTTTTCTGTTAATGATGGTTGAAACATCTGTATAGAATGCATCATATCTCATCAGGAAATCCACGTGACAGCCCGCCTCCCCCCCTAGGAAAGTAAAAAATGTTATAAAAATTCAACGGCTAAATTGTTTGATAGAACTACTGCTCTGCAACCGATGTGCTTATATCAATGTATTTGTCCTATACATATTTATCGAGCGCTTGAGATGTGCTGGGCACTGTATTAGATTAACTTTAGGACACATGCCAATTACCTGTGATACTATATTTCTAGTACGGCAGCCCAGCCTCAGAGTTCTCATATTAGCTAGCAAGAGAATGACTGCACTGGATGTTGTCGAATGTCTCCCTGGCATGTTGTCGAATGCCTCCCTGACTTCCTCAAGGCTACACAGGGGGACTGAAGCAGAGATAGACCGAAGATCAGGAATCTTGATTTTTAATGCAACAAAAGGACTTTATTAAAGGCCTTTTAGCAGCCTGACAAAATTTTTCACTTCTGGGGAAGAGACATTTAAAGTTAGGATATGTTACTCATAAGACAAATGTCTTAGGACATTCTCAGCTGAAAACAAGCTATTTTACAATTCTCTGACACTGTTCCAGAAGGAAAACTGGGTGATCAAATGAGCAAGCTATTTCAAATCCATCATTGCTACAGGAAAATTTAGATATTTGGGCAAATAGTGTCTGTGCCTTTTAGCACATCATGTCTGAAGCTCACACATGATTGATGAATATCTCACTGTTTTCATTACCGCTTTCTCTGACGTAGACACTTTTAACCTCATGATTTGGTTAATGTTAAACTTTCTTCATTCATCAATAAATACTAAGTTCGTACTATATGCTGGGCATTATGCTGCTAGGATCTGGAAGTCCTTCTCACTTCAGATCCTTCATGCCTCCCATGAATTTCTAATAAGTTGGCAGAAATCTTGACCTGTCTTTCAAGACTTTCACATTTTAGGATATTTTTCTTCACATTTTCGGATTTTCCCCTCCATCTTAAGATTTTTTTCTGCTATAAATAGATTCTTCTTTGTCCCCAAATGCTCTTTACAATCAACCACTCACTATTTTTACTTTTAGAACACCGTTATTGGGAAATTTTTGATTTCTGCTTCCTACTTTCTACATTTTATACAATCAATATGTATTTCATATATAATAAAATGCTTTTTAATATGTACTCTTCAGGTTCTTGAAGTGTGAGAGGAATTACTTGAGGTGACAGAACTTAACTGCAGTTACAGACAGGGGCATAAAAGAGCCAGGGACCCCCAGAAGCCTTCTTATGGGGTCCCAGATCCTCCACAAACAAGGTGTGGAGTAGGCTTCAAAAGGTCAGTCAGCCTAAAGACACCAGCCGAGCTTGAGGAACCATCTTCCGTCTGTTCCCTTGACATCCATGTTATCAGAGAGAGGTTCTGACTGGCGAAGCTTGCCATAATGTAATGTGATGTGATGTAGAGCGCTATTTGGCAGTGTTCAGGCCAGATGTCCTTCGAGGTACAAGCCAGCTCTCTGCTTGCTTTCAGCTAATGTATCTCACTGCTTCACCAAATTGTTCATCAAATGGGAGCATATCAAGAAATAATTCTCGGAAAGCGAGAATTCCTCAAGAGGATAACCCTGACTAAGGGTTCATATAGGTGAGGTGGTCGCTATGTATACAGCTTCCAATTAAGACTTCATGGCCTCAATCAGCCCCTTCGGTATTCCACTCAACAATGCTTCATTCACAGAGCCAAGAACGTTGGCCGAGCAACTTGTCTGTGTCACAGATTGTGCTAGAGGCAGGGAAGAGCAAACACAAACATGTTAACCCTCTTTACCTAGAAAGTTTCCATTATTATTAGAGTGTATATACTTCTTATGGTTTTTAACCATATCTCTATTTACAGCTACATCTCTATCTGTATCTATATCTGTAATTTCCCCTCAAAATTTTGAAACCATTGCTCCGTTTTGTTTGGGCACTCAGTACAGTCTGATGCCAGTCTGATTCTCATTTCTTTGTTGGTATCAAGTTGTAACATTCTGGAAGCTTTCAGAATTCTTTCTCTATCCATTGAATTCAGTAAATGTCTAAATGTTCACCTTTTCTCATTTTTTTCCCACTTAGGTCTGGATGGGAACTTTCAATCTAAAGACTCGTACCTTTCTTGAGCTTGGAAAGTTTCCTTCTACTAATACTACTTTAACTATTATTTTCTTACCTCCATGAACCCTATTCTGTCTATCTGGAGTTACTTTTCTCTTATAGTTTCAATTTCTATGCCTTTGATTTTCTCCTAGGAGAATTGTTCAACCTCATCTTCGATGCCACCAATTTGGTCCTCAGCAATTTCATTCTGCAACTCAACCTTTTTGAAATGTTTCTTAGTAACTTTATCACCTATTTTCTAAGAGCACTTTCTGTTATTTCACCTTTTTTATGGCAGTATATTCTAGTGTTATAGATGCAGGTGTTGTCTAGTGTCTCTGACATTAGAATTATTTCAAATCTCTCTTCTGGAGTGTCACTGTTTCCTCCAGGGTTAAGGGTTCTGTTTATTTTCCATGATCCTTGTCTTCCACACTGTTCATTTTCCTCAGATGCTTGTTGACTCTAGGTCAGCCTTTCCGATTTATGAAGGATGAGCTGGTTTTGATGATGCTGGGCAGCTAGTACTGTGATTCCTCTGCAGCTGTGTGGGCCAGTCTGCACAGAAGGTCTCTCCTTGGACCGGGTCAGGCTAACGAAGGGCTTCCTGTTAGAGTGTGTGGGACATAAATAGACAGGTGAGCTCAGGCCCCCAGGACAGACAAAGTTAAGAATCCAGGGTTACGTCAGGCTCTGTTTTGTTGTCTTTGGCCCTAACACCTCTGCTGGAACAGCTTGCTAGGGTGGTCTTTCACTTTATTTAGAAATATCCTTGCTGGTATGGACCCTGTGTGCTCAGCATCATTCTTGCCCTTGTTCTGCTCCATATCTCAGGAAAGCTGACTCCCAGACTGCGTTTCCTGCGTCTCATCTAAGATGGTTCTGGATGAGTTTGGCCAATGGGACACAGAGGTGGCAGATTGGGACATGGAGGAAGATGATGAAAAGGCCTTTACTCCCCTTCCCTCTGCCTGTCTATCTCAGGCAGTGTCTCCAGAAGCAGGTTCAGCTTTCCCTGGACAAGCTTCTGCTGAGTGACCTGACCCTTTGCCTCCAGGAACACCACATCTACCCTGCTTCCTGCTTTTCAAACTCTTAGCTGATGCACAGTCTTGGGTTTTTATTTAATTTCTCTCCATCTTTATCCTGATGGCAAGAATCTTCTTGGGGAGAAAGTGACAGTATTCGATAGTACTCAGATATGTTTAATGTCTTTATGATTCTGAATTTATTATGAAATTTCTCTTTTATGTAAAGGACTGTACTTTCTTACTCATCAGTTCGTCAGTCACTACAAAAGCTATATTTCTTTGTTCCTTAAAATATTTGTGAATCTTAAGTTGCAAAACTATTTAAAAACCTAAAGTAGATGTATAAGGAAAGATTGTATTTTAAAATAAAGCAAAATTCACATTGGATGTTATAAATGAAAAAAAAGAGGGCTTAAATAAATTTGTTCTTTAATAGAGACTATTTTAGAAAGCTATATTTTTAATATAATTCTTTAAAAGTTATATTTTATACATGAAGCATTCTCTGAATGATATGCTTTTGCCCTATGTGAATTGTTCTTTAAGTGAAAAAAGTGTTAATCTAAAGACAACATGGAAAAAAATCCACATGAACTTCATACTTCGTTGTTGTTGCGTGTTTGTTTAAAAATATCTATATGATGAGGAACAAGGGATTGCTGGTCCCAGGGTATTACAGCTGTAGGACTCTAAACAAAGATTCAATATCAAAACACATTTATCATGCTAAAAAAAAGTACTTTACAAAATGCACTTTGTACTAAAGAATGAAAGATTTGAACATGGGAATAAACTTGACCAACTTTTTTTTTTTTTTTGGGCTTTAAAAAATTCAGTACTTGCCAAAGTGTTCATCTGTTTATTCTACAGTGATTATTAATCAGTTTCTTAGAGTTTTCTGCATCCCTTTGGGCTTATGCACATGTGGCAAATCTGTCTTTTTTCATGAGAATGAATGAACGCTTAATCTCAATAATCCAAAAACAACTCTAGAAGTTTTCTATTTATTTGTGTTCAAAAGCCACAGCAGTTTCAGCTCCAATTCAAGAATCCAGGGAAGGAAAAGAACACGCTGTGCCTTAGGAAGCGTCTGGGATACTTTAAAGATTTAGTGATCTGTGGGGAATGCCTCCAGCAAAGTAGGTACTAATCATTGCCGGGAGGCACAGCGGAATGTCAGAAAGTGAAAATGGGCAAAGTGAGGATCTTAAACAACCACATCCTTCGATTGCAATTTTCAATGCTGTAAAAGAAATGTTTGACGATAGTGAAATGAAAAGTAAATTACCCTAAATAGGTACAAGCCCTTCCTCTTGTCTACATGGTCAGTTGCTTTATGTGAAATTAACAAATAATATAATTTGCATATGACCACAGAAGAAATGTAAATAATTGCAGCAAAATATAATTTTTAACCATTAATCTCAGTTGAATAAGACTAATGAGTTTAACGAAGGCTCTTCTATCTGTATTCCCAAAATGGCAATTACTTCCATTCTTTCGGAAGAACAAGATCTCCAGACATATTTACATCAATAAAATGAGCTTATTAAACCTAGATTCTAAATAGAAGACAATCCAGGGAGTGAATAAACAGAAATACTCAAGGACATGATGTTCAAGAAACAGTGAATCATATATTTAATTGGAGGAAATAAGTGGTATTTCAGAAAGAAGTTTCAAGATTAAATAACGATTGTAAAAAGTAAAAATATGGGGGCTGGCTCAGTGGTGCGGCAGTTAAGTTCTCACGTTCTGCTTCGGTGGCCCTGGGTTCGCCGGTTTGGATCCCGGGTGTGGACATGGCACCGCTTGGCACACAATGCTGTGGTTGGCATCCCACATATAAAGTGGAGGAGGATGGGCACGATGTTAGCTCAGGACCAGTCTTCCTCAGCAAAAAGGGGAGGTTTGGCAGCAGTTAGCTCAGGGCTAATCTTCCTCAAAAAAAAAAAAAAAGTAAAAATATGATGTATATATATGCACACATATCAAGTTTTGAAAAATATTACAGAAATATAGAGAAACATACGTAACACAATGTACGTATATATTTACCCCAATGGAAATGTGACAATAGTGTAAGCTTTTTATCACCTGGAAATGGGAAGTACAAGGAAGTTTAGAAGCCCAGCTCCCCTCCTGAGCACACACACAAAGCCCAGACACAAACCCCTACTAATACAGAGTGAATCCTACCGTCAGGACTAAGTTCTATCGTAAGTAGTTATGATATCTTTCTTTTTCTCTTGCAGTGTTATCAAAATTTCTTTCTTTTGTGATCCCATTTTTGAGATTTCCATTGTCTTCATCAGTCACCTGTACAATTATTTGCTTACCAGTTTTACTTAAAATGACGTACTTTTAAAACGTAAGTTTATCAGGGGGGCTGGCCCCGTGGCCGAGTGGTTAAGTTCGCGCGCTCCGCTGCAGGCGGCCCAGTGTTTCGTCGGTTCGAATCCTGGGCGCGGACATGGCACTGCTCATCAGACCATGCTGAGGCAGCGTCCCACATGCCACAACTAGAGGAACCCACAATGAAGAATACACAACTATGTACCAGGGGGCTTTGGGGAGAAAAAGGAAAAAATAAAAAAATCTTTAAAAAAAAAAAAAAAGTAAGTTTATCAAAAGAGAAATCGTACTATCAGTCCTATACAAGCAGTATCACATGCCATAAATGGACAACAGAAACGGAATAACAATAATAGGTTCTAGTTAGGTGTTGTTGCTCACCACATGTTCTGAGCATGAGGCCTGCTCTCACCGCATTAAAACAGGTGGTCTGAAAGGCTAGCCCCAAACTGAGACTTGATGGCATTAAAGGGCTGAAGGAAAATATAAAAGGAAATATCTTTCTTATGATTTTTTCATATCATTAATTTCCCGGTTAGAGTACCACCGGATATCGGTAGTCTTGTGTATCAACTAGAGTCCTCTCAATACCAACAGTATCCCACACTGTGGGAGGCACTGCTCTGCGGTAGCTATCACCATTGCCATCTCTGTTTCTCCTATTTCAGATGCGAGAATGAGAAGGAGGGCTGTGCCTTGGTCACATGTGTTTTCTGCTTTCTTCAGTGGGCAGGAAATGCGAATGTTGGAAGAGTGGGGTGGCCGATCCAGCAGCGATGAAAAGTGTTCCTTAAACAGCCTGCGTCCTCCGAGTAAGACTGGCAACTCCACGTACGAGATGTCACCAGTGATAGAGTGTCTCTTCTTTACTGCCCAATAATGCCCAGAACTGAAAGACAAACATGAACTTGGGGTTGGAAGCTAATAAATGGGACGCTTTTCCTAGGAGGCCGGGGGTAGCAGGGTTACTGAATGACAGATGAGGCTGTTTACATGAGGGAGCACTGTTTGCTTTTCCTGCCATCGGTTTTATCCTTTCCAGTAAGAGCAGATCCACTTACAGAGAAGTGGGAGAGGGAAATGAATAAAGCTCTAAAATAATGCTTAATTTTTAAAAATCTGTGCTTCTAGAAGTATGTTTTTGCTACCCCTTTATAAAACTGTAGAAAGGTCAATTTCTAGTTGATTCTTCGTGCTACAAGCCTCACTACCTGACAGGAAGTGTTCCTGAAACAAGAGGTCCCAGTTAGGGACAAAGCTGATGTAGGCTTATGCATTAGTTTGGTGGCATGTGTGTTCTTCACTTTTTATAAATCTGAGAGAAATTTTAGAAATTATCACGTGATTTGTAGCTTCAGGGCATAAATATCAGAACAGGACTCTGCCTCCCTCTGCCTCATACTGTTAGAATTGACATGAGACAGGAAGGGGCAACTCTGAAGTATGGATCCGCTCAGAGTTGGCCCTGGAAAACAGTGGTGAGAGGCAGGCCCCAGAACTGGCAGGACTTCAGGTGGTTGATGTGGTTGAACACCTGTGTTGCTGGAAATATCTATAAGGAATAAGATGGCCCGAGTATGAATGCACTCGATTCATGAACTGTGGCTAATGAATTGATGGGCTGGTTTTGGATTTGAAATGAACACATTTGGAAGATTGGAGACAGTAGAGGTCAGGGAACGTGTATATAGATGGACCTCTTATAATGGGCACTGAGTGCAAAGTGTTTGTGATCCAAATAAAGCTTACTAGAGGGCTGCATCTAGTGTGAAGGAGGCTCTTAATAATTAGGGAGACAGTTTGATCCATCATGGGTGTCAGTCAGCTTCTTATCCCAGGAACCCTGGTGCTTACACTACCGGCATCAAGAATGGAGGTTATGCATGGGCTCGACAACAATGCACTTGTTCTCACCAAGACTGATCTGGCTTCTAGATATTCAGCTGAGTGTCTGACCTGACTGCAGCAAAGGACAATGAGTTCCTGTGCCACTGACTATGGGAACTGTTGGCCGCCTGCTCATCGGGAAGGAGGCAGTACTTGTCATCACAGGACAAACTTATTCAGGAACAAATTTGCCTTCCTTGCCTTCAGGCCTTCTGCCAGCATCTTGGTTCATGGATTACAGATTGCTACATCTGTGGCACTCCACAAAACATCACCTCTGACCAGGGGACCCATTTTACAGCAAAGGAAGCATGGCTTTGGACTCACGCCCATGGAATTCACTCTGGTCTTACTTTGTGCCCCATCCCCTCAAAATACGTACTTGACAGAACAGTGTAATGGCATGGGGAAGGCCCAGTTACAGTGCCCGTTAGGAAAAAATGCTCTGTGAGGTTTAGTCTTATTCTATAGGATGCAGTTAACATCCCTTAAAATAGCAGTTATTATTTGGTTCCATCTACATAGAATATGTGTAGGAACCACAGAATGGAGATGGGAATTGCCTCTCTTGCCATTTTGCCTAATAACCCACAAATTTTTGTTTCTCCTCCCCATGACCCTGGCCTTTGTGAATTTTAAGGTTCTAGAGACGGACTGCTTCTACCAGGGGACAGAATCATGGTTTTGATAAATTAGATGTTCCCTGGCCATTTTGGGTTCTAAATTCTAAACCATCCCTCCATCCTTGGGCTTCTGGTTTGGTTCAGCCAGTGAACAGCCCAGTGGGAGAGTGGAAGGAGGAAGAAATGTGAGGTCAGGGTATTTATTTTCTCAGTCCCCTCTGTGTAGTTAGCAGATTGGGGACCACTTGGTCTTTGCTCCTCATCTTATATGTGAGAAAGCTGAACTGAAAGGTGATGTGATTTACCCAGAGGAAAAATTTAAAAAGATTTTATTAGACCAAGCCCCGGGTAGAATTTGGGTAGGCGAGAGGTTGTAAACTCAAATGACATCCTGTGCCATCCAATGTCAAACAGGTGGGCGAAGGTGGTTAGGTACGTAGAAGCATGAGGATCAAATGATTTGTTGAGAACTGGAGAGCACATTACCCCCAATCCAAATGCAGCTCTTCTGCTCAGCCTCCGCTGTTTGTCACAGAGTTGGGAACGCAGGGCCCAGTGCTGCTAGGTTTGTTGAGTTTTCGAGAGAAGCCAAAATGCTGGAATTTTGTGTGAAGGGTCTAATTTTAAACAGCAATTCATTTTAACTTGAAATACTGAAAGGGCTAGCAAAACGAGCAGATGATCTGTGGGCCCCATGAGCTGGTACAAGCTCCCACTGAAGAGTCTCACAGAGGACACAGTGTGGCTAGCTCTGCAGTGAGAGGTACCACACGGAGAGCCCCCCAGGGAGCAGGTTGGGCAGTTGCAGGGGAGGGTAGAGACAGGAAGGGCACTTGGGAATCTACTGTGATTCCCTAACCAGGGGTAATGAAGACCTGCAGAATGGCAGGCTTTGGGAGGAGGGGTTGGATTACAGAGATAAGAAGGAGGAAAATCGAGATGTGTCTGGTAAGAGACAAGGATAGAGCTAACACAGTTCTCAGGGTTTGGGTTGGGTAAACATGCCATTCACCAGATTGGGGAAAGCGCAAGATGAAGGAGCTAGTTGTGCAAGTAAGAAGGGGCGTCTAGAGAGGAGTTAGCATGTTCGATTGGAAATGTGAACTTGGAGGTGTATTGGTAACTAAAGCAACTAGATATTTGGGTGTGACTTTTCAAAGTTAGGTCATCTGGGAGCAGCAGCTGGGATGTGAGATCCTGTTGATCAGTGAGGTGAGAAGTAAAGAGGGCTAAATATAATACAGCAGGGAGCATCAACCTTTAGGTGGCATTTACCAAACTTATTAGCCAACAGAAAACTTTTATAGTGATAATGCATCAGCAGAATGCACACAGGAACTCATCACTTATAATGCATGCTGGGGAGAATGCAGAAAGCAATATGTGACTTTTCTATCAAATTAACTGCTGCAATATATGAAAAAAATGGTGTTCGTATGCATGTTTTTGCTTCGTAATAAAAATGGAAATTACTAAAATAACTGGGAGAAATTATTTGATTTTATTGATAATAAAATGAGTCAAAATGTTTTATAAAATATAACATTGAATTTTTTTTTCTTGGCAATGATATTTCTATGTGTGTTTTATTTTGTTTTGTTGCTTGTTTAGGTCACACACTCATATTTCATTAGGGACCATGTTGGTGACCTGGACCCTCAGACTGAGTGCCCTTTCAAGACTACCTCCATATTGGGCTTTCATGGCAGCGCAGTGTGACAATGTGGCTTTATGCAGATATGCTGTGGGAAAAGCAAGGGCTTACACATTTTTGCAAAATCCAGCTACTCCTTAATTAGGCTGATCAAGAATTACCAATTGCTTCTTTTTGAAAAGCTCACTTTCCCTGTTTTCTTTTCTCCCCAAACAAACCAAGAGTTGTGATTGTTTTTCATTGTTATTTATCAAGAGATGTTTTGAAAAATGAAATTTTTCTTTTCATGCATATTTCTTCTTTCAGCCACAAATCACTGAGGCCTAAGTTTGTGTAATATAAACATTTAATATGCAATAAACATTGTATGATACTGTAAGTTTGTGTAATACAAATATTTAACATAGAATAAAGATTAAATTATATTTATTCATTCAATAAATATTCATTGCATGCCTACTTTGTACAAATTATCTTCTAGATATTTGATATATGTCTATGAATAAAATAGATAAAAATCTCTATGATTGTGAATCTTACATTTTGGTGGGGAGAAACACAAAAGAAGTAATTTGTGTGTGTGGACATATTACATTGTTAAGTGCCTGGATTTTGTTGTCTTCCTTTAAAGAGTGCTTCTCAATCTTTCTAGCTTAGTCTTAAATTTTGTGAGGGCAGATACAGAGTATCCTTTATTCTACAGTTAGTTTAGTCCCATTCTAAGGCGTGATTCCTTTGGGGTCTCTATTAAATGCACTAGACGTTCAAGGAGGTCTCTCCACTCTGACTGGTCAGAACTGGAATGTCTCCTGGCCGTATGCCACGTCTGGGTAGTGTTCACCTTAACTCTCGCATCACCCTTTGCCTGTCCCTGTGGAGCTTCACCCTATGCCTGCACAGCTTAGTATTCAGACAAAGATTCAAGAAGACTGGTGTGCAGGTTTCTAGAGCTCTTTCTCTGCATAGCTCCCTCCTCTGCACATCCTTGACCTCTCAACTCAGTGAGACTGCTGTGCTGTGCTTGGGGGCCCCTTCTCTGGGCCACAGTCTTGAAAGTAGCGCTAGGCAGAAACCCAGGGCAGTTGGAGGGATCACTTCATTTGCTTCACTTCTCTGAGGAAACACAATCTTGAGCTGCTATTGTCAAATGTCATATATTTTGTGCAGTTGTCTAGTTTTTACTGTGGGAGGGCAAGTCTGGAGCCGATCGCTGTGTCATAGACAGAAGCAGAAGTTGGATTTGACCCTTGGAATGTCACTTTTCCTCAATGTAGTGTAATTGGTGCCATTCTTTTCTATTAAAAAGGCAAAAAATAAAAAGTAAAACCCAACACAACCTCAACAAGTTATCTGAGCCTCAAAAAATAAAAGGCAACACTAAAATTATCATAAAGGCAATATGGGCTCAGTTCAGAGGGGAAGATGACAGTTCTGGAGTGCCCGAGGCAGGTCCACACAGGAGAGGTGTGCAGAGCTCAGAGAGGGAAATTTAATCAAAAATATTTTAAAGTAATAAAGCTGATGATATGTGTATGTGTATGTGTGTGTGTGTGCGCACATGCATGTGCACACTCTCCATTTGGGCTGGAGTATAGTGGTCTTGTAGGAAAACAGGTGGTGACAAGGCTAGAATTATAAGTCAGGACAACTGTGGCGAGATTTGCAGACTGAGTGGAAAGGCCATTCCTAGTATTTCCCCAAGTCATCAGTCAAACAAGCTTGGCGATCAAGCAAGCCCCTTCCTTTGTCTGCTTGGACCATTGAGTCAATTTTAGGACACAGGGAGAGATGTCAGTTCCTGAAAACACTTCCATTGCCAGTGCCATCCTCACCCCAAGTCCATTTTGCATTGGTGATGTCAAGCAGTAATAAACATGTCTTAAAATAACATCATGCCTTTCAGTACAAAAAGTTCTTAATGTACCCTTTGTTCCACACTTAAATCAATCCCGCAGGAGCACTCGCTCCACAATGTGCTGAAAGGCAGCCGTTTCTAGGAAAGAGAGAAAGACCCAATAATTCTTTACAGATGCAAAGTATTAGCAACGAGTAGAATATGTGTCTCTTGTGACCTTCTCAGTTTGGGGGTCCCCTTTCTCCACCAGTGCCTGTTGCCTGCTGCTTCTCTTTCTCTCTGACACACGTACACGCACATGCATGTACACACAACCTTTAGTAAATTGGAACCGTAAGAGCTGACATAAGCCCATTTTGCCCACTCTCAATGTGCTCCCCTCATAGTTACCCCTGGCCGAGTAAAAACTAGAATATAAGAAAAGCCACAGTAATTAGTTCAAAAGTTCATCCTATTCAGTATTTCTTCTCTGACAGGGACAGTCTAGTTTGCTTTCTGACAGGTTAATATTAAAATGTGTAAGGTGAATTTTCAAACATCTCATAGTACTTGAATGACTTGCCATGGACTATCAACACTAAGTTACTAAGCCTTTCTTTCATCTATTTTATAATTAATTAACACATTAATTTTTGAATGGATTATATACATGATGTAAAATCCAAAATGTGTAAAATGATATGCCTCTCTCCCACAGGCACTCAGTTCTGCTTCCTAGAGGCAAGCACTATAACTTGTTTTATGTGTAATTTTCAAGAGATTATAAATACAAGCCCCCCCATATACCTATATATATTTATGCAAAAATGAATATATACTTAGACATATGCATACTTTTATATATAATACTTTTCTTCTTAAAATGTACAAATATAATTGTTTTAACAAACATACACATATGCATAGCATCTGCATAGCATTCTTTTATATGGATGTATCTTGATTTAGCTAGTCCATAATTTATGAACTTTAGTTTATTTAACTTTAGCTATTACAAATATTGGTGCAATAAGTACTCATGTACAAAAATCAGTTTCGAAACATGCACATGTAAAACAAATTTCTAACACTGTAATTATTGTTTCAAATGGTATATGCACTTTCAGTTATGGTGGATATACCAAATTACCATCCATAGACGTTGCATCAATTTACATGCCCACCAAGATGTCTGAGAGTGCTTGTCTCCTCATGTGCTTGTAACAGTGTATGTGTGTTTTCATCATTAGCAATCAGGTAGCTAAAAAATGAGTTCTCTCTTTTTAGTTCGAATTTGCATACTATTTTTACAAATAAAATTGAGCGTATTTTCACAGGTTTAAGAGCTATTCAAATTTCTACTCTCTAAATAGTTTGTCCATTTCTCCTTTTGCTATTGGGTTGTTGATTTATTTGTAGGAGCTTCTGGTTTAGAAAATTATTTGTTTTCTGTGATGTGTGTTGCAAATATTTTCCCCATTTTTTCATATGCCTTTCACTATTGGTAATGGTGTTTTTGCTATGCAGATATTTCTAACTTTTAAATAGTTGAAATTATCAGTTTTTTCTTTTATGGCTTCTGGGTTTTAAATTACACTTAGAAAGGTCTTCAATACTCCAAGTTTGTAAATTGATTCCTGCATGCTTTATGCTTTTCATGGTTACACTTTTCACATTTAAAATCTTAATCTCCCAGACCTTTATTTTGATGTAAGAAGTAAGTAAGGATCAAATACTCTGTTATTCCAGATGACCGCCAGTGTTCCAACACCATTGTTGACAAATCCGTCATTTCCTCTTTGATACATAATGCCACTTTTAAAAATATTTATATATGAATAAATTCGTTTGGAATTTAGGTTTATTCCTGGCATCTCAGTTCTGTCCCATTGCCTTAGTCTTCTTTTATTTTACTTATTTTTCAGCTTTTTATTATTGATTATTTTTCCATATAAATGTAGAAATTTTTCTCATTCTAAAATTAGAGTTGATAGTATGTTTATTGAGATCATTAAACCTACAGGTTAATAGGAGAAGAATTGACATGTTTCTGATGTTCAGAGGCAGAAGGACCTCTGATGGGTATATAGCACCAGACCACGGGTTCTTCAGGCCAGACTATTACTTACTAGCTTTGTGACCTTGGAAAAGTTACTTTCTTTGTCTCTACCTGGATGCTAAAAGAAGAATAGTAATCGTACTAACATCATAGGGCACTTGTGAAGATTGAGTTTAGAAATTTTAGTTTTAAAATGTTCAGGTCTAATTCTTTTTGAGTTCATTTTTTGCATATGGTATAAGGTAAGAGTCTTTTTTTGGCATGTGTACATCCAATTGTTTCAGCATTATTTTTGCAAAGACTATCCTTTCCTCATTGAATTGCTTTGGCACTTTTGTTGAAAATCAGTTAACTATTTACGTATGGGTCTATTTCTGGGCTCTTAATTATACCCCATTGATGTATTTCTGTCCTTACGCCAATATCAAACTGTTTTGATTATCGTAGCTTTATAGTGTCTTGAAATCACTTAGTGTGTGTTCTCCAATTTTGTTTTATTTTTTTAAATTACTTTGGCCATTCCAGTTCCTCTGCTTTTCATATAAATTTTAGAATAAGTTTACTAATATCTTCAGAAATATATATCTGTATTTTACTGGGGATGTATCTATAGATCGATTTGATTGGGGACGCATCTGGAAATCAATTTGGGGAGAATTGACATCTTAAAATATTGGATCCCTTTATATATAAACATGTCATATCTTTCCATTTTTTTAGGTCTTCTTTCATTTCTCTTGCTAATGTTTTGTAGTTTTCAGCATGCAAATCTTGCACGTTTTATTAAATTTATCTTTAAATATTTTGTTTTTATTGGTGATTTTGAAAATAGACATAAAAAATTTCAGTCTAAGATCACTTTGCTGGTATAAAGAAACGCAACTGATATTTGTGAATTGTAATTGTGTCTTGTGACCCCACCAAATTCACTTCTTTGTTCTAGTATATTTTATTTAGATACATTCCTTAGAATTTTCTGCATAAAGGATCATGTCATCTGTGAACAGTTTCACGCCCTCGCTTCCAATATGTATGTCTTTAATTTCTTTTTCTTGCACTTGGCTGGACCTAGAGTACAATGATGAATAGATGTGGTGAGAATAGATATGTTTGCTTTGTTTTTGATCTAGGTAGACAACATTTAGTTTATCGCAATGAAGTAAGATTTTAGCTGTTGGGGCTTTGTAGATATCTCTTATGAGGTTGAGTTTCTATTCCTAGTTTGCTGACACTTTTTATCACGAAATGATGTTGAATTTTGTTAAATGTTTTTCCTGGCTATAAAGATGGTAACACATTTTTCCTTTTTTTGGTGTTAATATGGTGAATTACATTGATTGACTTTTGAATGTTAAGCCAACAGCACATTCCTAAGATAAAACCCAGTTCAACATAATATATTGTCTCATATTTTTTTTCTGAATTCTAGTTGCTTCGATATTTAGAAGAATTTTTGTGTCCATGTTCACGAGGAATATTTGTCCGTGGTTTTCTTTTCTTGTAATATCTATCTGCCTTTGGTATCAGAATAATGTTGGGCTCATAAAATGAATAAGGGAGAGTTTGCATTTCTTTTATTTTCTGGAAGATTTAGTGTAGACGTGGCATTACTCTTCTTTAAATGTTTGGTAGAATTTATTAATGAAACTATCTGGGCCTAGATTTATCTTTGTGGTAAGTTTTTAAAATGTGAATTCAATTTCTTTAATGGATATAGGTTATTCAAGTTACCAATTTCCTTGAAGGAGCTTTGGTAGTTTTTGTCTTTCAAGCCACTTTCAAATTTATTAGTAAAGAGTTTTTCATAATGTTATCTTATTATCATTTTGATGTCTTTAAGATCTCTGTAGTGATGTCTGTCTTCCATTTCTGATATTGGAAATTTGTGTCTTCTCTCTTATTTAATCGATCTGTCTAGAATTTTATTGATCTTTTTAAAGATCTAGCTTTTGATTTCATTGTTTTTCTTTGTTTCTTTTCTCTTTTTTTTATTTTGTTGACTTCTCTTATATTACTATTAATATTAGTCTATTTAAATCTACCTTTTTGCTGTCTGTCTGCTTTAACTGATCTAATCTACTTTATTTGATATTAGTATAATTACTCTTTCTTTTGATTAGTATTTTATGGTCTATCTTTTTTCATCCTTTAGCTTTTACTCAGTACCTTTATATTTACAGTGATTTACTGTAGACAGTGTCTATTTGAGTCTTTTTTAAAAAAAATCTGAAAATATGTGCCTTTTAATTGTACATGTTCAAGCCATCCACATTTAATGCAACTTTGGATTTCATTGGTTTTAAATTCACTTTGCTAATTTTTCTATTTGTCTCATCCTCTCTTTGCTCCATTTTCCTTCTTTCCTCCCTTCTTTTCCATTATTTTATAGAGAATTATTTTATTTCTTTTTTCAATTTAATTTTATCATCACCATTTTCTTATTACTTATACTTCAGGAAAATTTTTTTAGTGGTTTGCATTAGAATTTAGAATATAAATCTTTAAATTATCACTGTTTACCTTGAAATAGTATTATACCACTTCATGTGTAGTGGAAGAACCTTAAAATGGCACACTTCCATACCCCTTCTTTCCTTGAGACTGCTGTTGTGATACATTTTTCTTCTCAAATCCTATAAACCCCACCTTACATTGATGTTATTTTTACTTGAAACACTCAATTATATTTTGAAGAGATTTAAAAATAAGGAAAAATTTTATATTTGGCCACACATTTGCCACATATTTGTGATCTCCAGCTCTCTTCTTGACTTTTTGTAGACAAGCATTTTACCTGGTATGACTCATCTAGTGTGAACTTTAGTCTTTCTTCTTTGAATATTTTTTATATTCCCCTTCCCAATTCTCTCTTTCACCTGCGATTCTAATCACACCATTTGATATTTTCCCATAGGTTACCAGTCATTTAAAACATTTTTTTCTCTGTGCTTCAGTCTGAATAGATTTTATCCATATGCCTTCAAGCTCTTTTTCACCCTTGTCTTGTCTAATGTGCTATTTATTCCAATTCAGTGTATTTCATTTCAGATATTGCGTTTTTCATCTGTAAACAATATTTTTGGGTCTTTTCTATATCTTCCATTTCTCTCATCATCATGTTATGTTTTTCATTACCTTCTTGAAAATACGGACATATATGTAACGGCTGTTTTAACGTCTGTACCTGCTAATTCCTCTCTGTCATTTCCTGTTCTCTTTTTATTGATTGATTTTTTTAATCTTGGTTATGCTTCATATTTTCCAGCTTCTTTTCTCCTTGGTAATTTTGGATTAGATGTTGGGTATTGTGCCTATTCCATTGTTGAGTGCTAGATTTTTCTCATATTCCTTTAAATTGTATTGAATTTTCCTCAGCTGGGTAGTTAAATTCGTTGGAATCAGTTGGATCTTTTCAAGGCTTGCTTTTTAAGATTTCTTAGGGTGGTTGCAAATCAGCCTTAATCTCAGGACTAATTTAATCCTACTACTAGGTCTATGTTCTTCTTCCTACTCTACCTGATACCTCATGTATGAAAGGTCTTCTCGGTCTGGCTAGTGGAAGACAGCTTATTCCCGCGCCTGTGTCGTCCTGAGCAATTGTCCTGCCTACTGTTTTCCAATGGTTCTGTCTTCAGTTTCAGATGGTTTCCTCTCATGCATATGCAGAGCAATACTTAGCCACAGACTGGAGAAAATCTTTTGTAAATCTACCATGTTCTCCCTCTGTGTAGATTCCATTTCTTTGATATTCTGCTTTGAAGGTTGCAGGTGCCTCAGTCTCTGCAAACTTTCATTTCTCTCTCTTCACCTAAGTGAAATGACCGGAATCTGTTTAGATTGCCCCTCCTCACACTGCAGTCTGGAAACTGGTATGCTTGCAGGGCGCAGCTTAGTCATCTTCCTTCTCTCAAGGGTCACAGTCTTATGCTCCCTATTGTTTAACATCTGAAAACTGTTGCTTATATATGGTGTGTAATTTTCCAGTTGTTTAAAGTAGGAAGCTAAATCCTGTCCTTGTTATTCCATCTTTCTTGGAAGTGGAACCAAATGAGTTCTTTGATTTTGTTAAAATATATAAATGTTTGTTGCTTGTGTCTATGAATAATTCTAGGATCTGCCCATTAATTTCATACCCATCAACCTCACAGAATTCTCTTATTTTTGACAACAGTTCTTAATCAGTTAGGGTTTTCCTAGTACATTGTCATATCATAGGCAATATTGCCACTTTTTTTCCTAATTTTAAACCTTTTACTTTTTCTTTTCTGTAATTGCGTTGGAAAATACTTCAGAACAATTAAATAATAGTGATGATATTGCATAATCCATTTCTTTTCATGTATTTATACACCTAATTAGTGTCAAATATTTCAGACATGCATTCCAAATATGTATAATCTATTAACTAAAATGGATCTTTTGTTTTCTTAAAACTACTTTTAAGTTTCCAGCTAACTTATTAAAGATTTGATAATGATACTTTGTGTCTCATCTTCAGGCTCCCTCCTCCAAAAAAAAAAGGCTTCATTCTTTTCCATCCAAAATTTTCCTAATTGTAGTCTTTGCAAAACACTCCTTCTTCTACTGTTGTATTTTTCAATGGATTTTTTAAAAATGCAGCATTAGAGGTGCGAATACCAAAATTTGTTTCAAGACTTTTCTAATAATGCATACATTTTTGTTGTTTTAAAAGATATTTTCAGAGAATACTTTATAATAAAACTGAGGTCCCTTTTGGGGGCAGCAATTGATAGTTCAGAGCCTGTTAAATAATTTTAAACAATTTTTACTACTTGGTCCAATACTTTTTGTCTTAAATCTACCCTTACAGAAACGCACCAGCCACTTGTTTGTGCATCTTATTATTTCTGGATTATTTTGCTTACCATAATACCCTCAAGGTCCATTCATGTTGTTGTGATGGGACAATTTAATTTTTTCAGGCTGAATAGTATTCCATTGTATGTATATACCACATCTTCTTTACCCAATCATTAGTCGATGGGTACTTGGGTTGCTTCCACATCTTGGCTATTGTGAATTATGCTGCAGTGAACATAGGGGTGCATAAGTCTCTTTGAATTGTTGATTTCAAGTTATTTGGATAAATACCGAGTAGTGGGATAGCTGGGTCATATGGTATTTTTATTTTTAATTTTTTGAGAAATCTCCATACCGTTTTCCATGGTGGCTTCACCAGTTTGCATTCCCATTAGCAGTGTATGAGGGTTCCCTTTTCTCTACAACCTCTCCAACAGTTGTTACTTTTTGTCTTGGTGATTATAGCCATTCTAATGGGTGTAAGGTGATATCTTAGTGTAGTTTTGATTTGCATTTCCCTGATGATTAGTGATATTGAACATCTTTTCACGTGCCTATTAGTCATCTGTATATCTTCTTTGGAAAAATGTCTGTTTATATCCTCTACCCATTTTTTGACCAGGTTGTTTGTTTTTCTGTTGTTCAGTTGTGTGACTTTTTTATATATTATATAGATTAACCCCTTGTGGGATATATGATTTGCAAATATTTTCTCCTAGTTGGTGGGTTGTCTTTTTGTTTCAATCCTGTTTTCCTTTGTCTTGCAGAAGCTCTTTAGTCTGATGAAGTCCCAGTTGTTTATTTTTTCTTTTGTTTCCCTTGTCCGAGTAGATGCGGTGTTTGAAAAGATCTTGCTAAGGCCTATGTCAGAGTGTACTGCCTATATTTTCTTCTAGGAATTTTATGGTTTCAGGTCTTACCTTCAAGTCTTTGATCCATTTTGAGTTAATTTTTGTGTATGGTGAAAGACAATAGTCTACTTTCATTCTTTTGCATGTGGCTGTCCAGTTTTCCCAACACCATTTATTGAAGACACTTTCCTTTCTCCACTGTATGTTCTTAGAACCTTTATCGAAGATTAGCTGTCCATAGATGTGTGGTTTTATTTCTGGGCTTTCAATTCTGTTCCATTATCCGTGTACCTGGTTTTTATACCAGTACCACGCTGTTTTTGATTACTATAGCTTTGTAGCATATTTTGAAGTCAGGGATTGTGATGCCTCCAGCTTTGTGCCCAAAGACCTTTCATCTCTGTGGTTGGATAACTCTTCTCCTGGATCAGCTGGGCTCAAGGCATCTTCCTGTCATATCCTGCGCCTTGAAGTAGTCTCCTACCTGACTTGCAGTGCTTCTTGAAGTCCTGGGTAAACTTCAAATATCTCGGATCTAGAAAAACTTAATTATTATTACAATATTGTAACTATTTACCTTGGTTTGAAATTTAGTTTTACATTGATAATCCATTTCATTTAACTTTTTGAAATGCTATTTTCTTCTTTCATATTGGAAAAAAGTCACTAATTCTGTTCCAAAGAGGTAATAGACAGAATCTTAATAAATGAAATATTTAGTTTTGTGAAAGAAAAACTCGAAATGTAGTTTTGTTATCAAGTGTATATAGTAATCTCGATAGTAAAAAACAATGGATTACCACTTGTAGTCTTTGAGCAAGCAATTTAAGGAGGAGATAAAAATAATTCAACTACTCACTTGTAATCAGGTCCTATAAAAGCGATTAAAGTATTTTGCTTTCTTAAGTAGGTTATGGTCACTCAGAAATTTGGTTTTTACATTTCCTTCCTTTTCAAAATCACATTTTATAGGACAAAATTAAATTTCAAAACAATCCAATGTTACCAAGGGTGACATATCTGACCTTACAAACGGTAAAAAAAAGAAAAAGTATGGGGCTTAATAGCATGACTCTGCAACCATACAGTCTGTCTGCCAGACTACAGTAACACGATCTACTTGCTGCTTTTTGGTTGGTATATGAGTAAAGATGATAAAAATATTTCAATTCCAACAAGTTCTGAGAATAGTGAAACCAGTCAATAAGTACTCATTGTGGTAGAATGCATTGTTCTCAATACTCTCCTCTTTCTGGGTCCATGGCCTTTGTCATGCAGCTTTTTGGTGTCCTTCCACTTGGACTGTAGGCTCAACAATGTGATTTTCTTTGGCTGTTGGATGTTAGAAGGTTTGATACAGCTGAGGGCTGAATGGAATACCCTTGTTTCCACTCTTTGGTCAATGCCGTAAGAAAATGCTGGACTAGCCTTGAGGAGGGTCAGAGACGTGTGGCGTAGAGCCCACCCGGAGATGGTAAGTCAGCCAGCCAAACTACAGAGGTATGAATGAGCCCAGCCAAAGCCCATCTGGATCAGCTGGTCAACCTAGCCAGCCAACCCCAGATGAATAAGTGAGTTGTTTCTATTAGCAGAGCCACCTGATGACCACCTCAGAGGTATGAGTTCTTGTTTTATGTCGCAGTGGTTTTCCTGTTGCTTGCTTTGCAGCATTATTATGGTGATAGAAACTGATATGCCCACTAAATGAGCAAAGCTTTCTGAATTCTTCCATTACTTCGCACATTCTTTTATTGACTCTCTAAATAGATAGAGGGACCTTACGGTCAAGAAGTCTGCTTCTTGATACCTTCTATCTCATCCTACCTTGATCATCCTACTCGACACTCTGGTGAATTTTCAGCACAGTTGTCACATCAATTTGTCAAACTTTTAAATTTGTTTATTATAAACTTGTGATATTAAATTTTAATAGTTTCTGAAAGATTTTTTTTGGAGCTCTTGATTCTTACTGCTTAGTTGTATCTTTTTAGCATCTTTTTTGAACGGTTATCAAGTAAAAACTGAAATTGTATCTTATTTAGTTTAACATTTCAATCTATTTAGTCAACAGAAACTGATACATTGCAATAAAGTGATTCAAGTAAGTTCCTTTATAACTGAAATTGATATAAAAAATATACACAAATATATGCAACCACAAAACATACCTCTTTATATAGTCAATTAAAATGTTAAACTGACTTTATATTTTTTTGCTTTCAAAAAACGTACCACTTTTGCCACTTAAGTTATTTTGTATGAATCCTTCAACCAATAAAGAAAATCAAGCTTTGCTACAAGACTCTAATCTTGCATATTCTTTTTTTCCCTTTAATTCCAAATGTACAATTTCAACATTACATTAACATAGATTTTTTGCATTTAATATGCAATAAAGTGAGTTGGTAAACATTAAGCTATAACAGTGATAAGCTTTTAATGTAGCTAAATATGGCAAAACAAATCAGTGCGAGGTTCTTAATTGATTTTGACTGTATTGTGCAGACAAACTCATTGGATTATGTGTTCATCATGGAAAAGAAAGCAAAACCAAAACAAACCAACCAGCCCTCCAGCGTGTTCAGCCCTTGTATCCATCCACGTGCACTCTCTGGTGTGAATACTAAAGGGAATTAATTTTGAGCCACTGACACTAATAGATGTCATTTCCTTAAGAATCTGTTTAGTTACCCTGAAATGTAGAAATAATTTGAAAAAATTCTGATGCAGATCAACTCACTACAAAAGGAGATGCCCATTGTTTTCGAAACTGTGATTCAAAGAGAGGTAGTTCATCAGAGTAAGATAATATTGAGAAACATTTAGATAGCTGTTCAAATGTTGAATAGTTTCCTATACAGCCATATGTATTTCCCCTTCCATGTACATTTGTATTACCTAAAAAAGTGTAAGCATCAAGCAAGAAAGGAAATTCTAAGATATCAGTTCAAAAGAACATAGTAACTTTGTTGGCTGTAAGGGGATGTAGAGAAGACAAATTTTTATTCCAAAAAGGTTTTTTCTGAAAAACTGGGAATGGCATCAATGAATACTATCTGACTAATCTGATAATAGTGATTCTCAAATGTACATAAGATAGAATTTCACTGGAGCAGAAGTAGAAGTGTAAAAAATTTAGGGGTTACCTGAGTCACTCTATAATTCGTGATTCCTTACGCTAAAATATCAAGTTGGTGGATTGTTGTGAGGTCAGTTTCCCTAGGTCAGAACCTAACCTGGGGATTCCCGTACAAATGATTTTTTTTTTTTGAGGACGTGCTCTCAGAAGAAAACTGTAAGGAAGTGGAGGAAGTTGAATATAGTAGATGAAGAAGCTAAGAAAAGATATGCTTTTAGCTGAAGTCTAGGCTCAGCCTGAGCCCATGTGGAGCTCTAGAGAGTATGAATGACACCCCAGAGTCGTCCCATTGAGACAAATTGGATTTTGTAGGCCGGTATCTATTTTATTAGCTGTGAGCTAAGCTCCTCCCTGGGGTAGGTGGGAGCTTCCATAACCACAGACTCTCTGGGAGACGTATCTTTCCTTGGCCGGGACAATTCTGACCTGGAGAAGGGAGAAGCTGTGAGCCATTGTAGCCAAAACTTACAGCAGCTGGGGGAGGGGTGCACTGGCAGGTCAGAGGGTCTGGGAAGGGAATTAACAGTGTCTACACAGTTGTAGGTCCAAAAAGTTGTTCAAGTAGATTATTTTCTACATTTCCAATGCTCTTTTAGCCCCCTCTCTATTTCTCATATTTCTTACTGCTTAAGATATTTTCCTATTTGTCTATTATTGTTTTAAACTAGTTCTAACTTCTTTCAAAAGATGTCTACATTTTGAGATAACTATACCACGTTTTTGAATATTCAATTCAGCACAATATCTAGTTGTCAATTCATTAATCATCTACTATGGCTTAAGGAAAATTAAATTGAAGCTTTACCAGTAACATTTATTAATTCATCAAAGATGTATAGTGAGAGAATCCTTAGTTCTTTCTAAGAAAACATTTTATGGAATCTAGCTTTATCTTTGAGGCAGAGGTTCCCTTAAAAAAGAAATTTTGGAATAGGCATAAAGATGATTTTTTCACATAGGATGCACAATGGGCTATATTTGCTAGGAAAACTGGCAAATTATGTGACATATTCTTTTTTATTTCCTTACATAGCAAACCAATCATTTAAAAACTACTATGAACTGATGGTCATACTGAATTTTTATGGAAACACACATTCTATTTTGTAAAAGGTTTTTTTTCTTTTCCTGTTGCAATTTATGTTCATGCTAGAAGATTTAGAAAAAACAATTTATTCTTTAGTGCTCAGGGAATATTTGCAAAAATGGCATTTATTTGGGCAGCTTTGTTAGTTAATTTCCTTTCTCTGAGATATTTGGAAATCTGAAAATATCAAAGGGAAGTCCAGTCCTTCCTACTTGACTAAAGGGTTGCATGAAGTTATGTGTTAGTCTGATGACTTCCAAATGCACATCGTCAACAGCGGGAGTCAGGCCTACTGATCCTTTTCCTGATAAAAGCTCAGAATAAAATTATAAATTCTTCAGCATCCTTAAATAGTCAGGTTTTCTTCTTACATTTTTTCCTTCATTTTTTTGCAAGAAAAAGAAAGCTTATCCCAAAAGGAGGAAAATAGTGCATTTTAATAGAATGTTATACCATTTCTTGATGAATTCAATTATAAAATAATATAAGAATCATATGTCTAGTGAATAAATATGTGATTACATTACTGAGTATTTCCATGCTGTAGTAACCCAAACATCGTGGTAACCAAATCCTTCACGTTGAAGTATGTCATAATTCCAAAAGAAAGCATCACTCCGCTGCAGCTGGTGGAGGTGACACTGCACCCCAAGCCCCATGCTGGGATCTCAGCCTCAGGAGCTGGGACAGGGGGAGGCGCTCCCTACCCCACGTGGTTGATGGATGGAGCTCGAGGAGAGGTTTCATTGAGGCTGTAAGGATGGGTTTCTTGGCTCTTTAATTCACTTCTTTTTCCCGTAGGTAGGAATCTCATTGCTCTTGAGGATAATACAGTGTCATTATCATTGCATACACATATTTTCCTGCCAAACAACCATTAGTGACTCGAAACCCGTGTTCTGCTCCATTTATTTTGCTCATTGTGCATTTAGTTTCACCTCCAAGTACTGTGGGGAGACTGTCTAGTCACATTTCATTTATGGTGAAAGGGGTTTTATATTAGGAGTGAGAAAGGAAGTCACCAGCACTGGACACAGCAATTCGCCATGGAAATGACATATCTGAGATATGATCTTGGTTTCATTTTACAACCACTTGTGCCTATCACTCTGAATGCAAACTGACTGTTAGATTTGGCAAAATAAAGCCAAATAATTTTTTTTCTAGTATTAATCTCTTTGACTACCTGGACATTTGTTCTTTAGGGATAGCCATGACAATGAACTTGAGGTGAAATTGAATCCAAGCCCTTTGGCAAAGCAGCAAACTGTTTGTACCCCATTATTTAGATGTTTCCTTATTTTATATCATCAATTCAAAATCTTTGCAGATAGGGGCCTCGTCTTTTGTTTCATTGTCTCCACTCCAGTATCTAGTATGTTGTGACTATGTTCACACGAGCTTTAGGCTGAACTGAACTGATTTTGAGAGAAATGTGCTTTATCGCTATACTATACTGTTTGCATGACCAGAATGTTGGGGTAAGTTTGTCAACATGTATTTTGTTCAGATAGAACATAAAGGGTCAAAAAATCCAGTCTTACTAAAGCTGATAGAAGAGCCCCTCTGATTCCAAATGCACCCTCTACCACAGTGGTTCCTGGTGGTGGGCTGAGACCATGGCGTTGTGTAACAAGTGACTTTTATGAATATGTCAACTAGTATTAATCATGATGTTCCTTTCTCAGGCTCATAACTTATACTTATGTCTACAGGTGGCATGTTTTCTCTACCAGCACGCTTGAGTATGAATGCAGAAATGTCTGCTGATACGTAAATGTCATCACACAAACTTTAAACTGCATTGAATTAAAACACTTCAAAGAAACTTTTTGTAAACTGATGTGTATTAGAGTTAGCAGTTCTTTCTGAAAGAGAGCTGCATTAAAATTGCAGGAGAGATTGGTAATTTTCACTACATCAGTCAAAGGATAAGAAGACACAATGGATGAATTTAATTTTGTCCTCTTGAGGTTAACACCATCATTTTGTTGAACAGTTCTTGACATTTTGGCATTTCTACACTCCCTTGGTAGGAAGAAAAGGAAATAACTAATAGTTTAATTCCTAGGTGTCAATTCTTTTAGACAAAACAGATTTTTAATGCATTTTCTCTTCAAATGCATGTCCTAGTCAGTTACTTACCAGTCTGAGAATCCAGGCTTATATTAATGTAGACTGACTGGCCTGGCAATAGTTTCTAAAATAATTGTTTTATTTAAATTAACTTAAAGTTGATTTTCAAAATTTTATCATTTTTGTATAATTAGTTTGTAATAACTTTAGTTATCATAAAAATGGCCCATTTGAACAATGAACTTTAAAAGATACTAGACCTTTTGATTTAAAAACGTTTGCTATTCTGATTACGCTAAGTGGTGACATCAGAGTTTGACCTGGAAACTGTGAATGAATAATTGTGTGATCAGGTCTGTGTAAAATTGGACAAAGCCTTTTTGAAGTTAGAGAAAATCCCTCCAGTAGGATGTGATGATAGCTGACAAGGGAACTGAGCCAAGCGACCTGTCCCATGCTCATGTTTCAGTTTTGGTCCCTGCATGCTGGTACCTCCCATGTCGATGGTGTTTCAGCCCTGCCTTCCCCACCGGGCTCTATACCATGGAGGCCCGCACAACACAGCATGACCCATTTACTCAGCTACTCACAAACTTGGAGGCTTTTTTCTTTGGATGTGTGTGTATTTATATGGTCTCTATATAATCCCGTATATTGGGCTTAGTTTTTTCTTTTTTAACTTTCTATTTTGAAATAATTATAGATTCATGGGAAGTGGCAAAAATGTATAGGGAGGTCCCATATACCTTTCACCCAATTTCCCCCAATGATAATGCCTTGCATAACTACAGTATAATATCAAAACCAGGAAATTAACATTGGTGCAACCCACAGAGCTTATTCAGCTTTCATCAGTTTGATATGCATTCATTTACGTATGTGTGTGTGTGTAATTCTATGCAATTTTATCACTTGTCTAGATTTCTCTAACCACCCATACAATCCAAGACACAAAACTGTTCTATCACCACAAGGCCAACTCGTGCTGCCTTTATAGGCCCATCTATCCCCAACCTAACCACCTCCAACGCTTGGCAATCACTAATCTATTCTACAAATCTGTAATTATGTTATTTCAAGAATGATATGAATGGAATCATACAGCATGTAACTTTGTGAGATTGGCTGTTTCATTCAAGGCAATTCCCTTGAGATCAATTCACGTTGTCAGTGTTTCAATGGTGGGTTCTTTTATATTGTTGAGTAGCAATCCATGATGTGGAGGTACCACAGTTTGCTTAGCCATTTACCCGCTGAAGGATATTTGAGTTGTTTCCAATTTTTGGCCATTACAAATAAAACTACTTTCAACATTCATGTACAGGTTTTTGTGTGAACACAAATTTCCATTTTTATGGAAATTTTGCAATGTCCAAGAGGACAATTGTTAGATTGCACAGTAAGTGCATGTTTAGTTTGAGAAGAAACTTCCAATCTGTTTTTCAGAGTGACTGCACCATTTTACATTCCCACCAGCCATGGATAAGTAGCCTAGTTTCTCTGCATTCTTACCAGCATTTGGTGTTGTCTCTATTTTTTATTTTAGCCATGGTAATAGCTGCATAGTGCGACGTCTCATTGTGGCTTAAATTTGCATTTCCCTAATGGCTAATGATGTTGAACACCTTTTCATGTGTTTATTCACCATCTATATATCCTCTTTGGTGAAATGTCTCTTCTGGTCTTTTGCCCATTTTCTAATTGATTCTTTTACTATTGAGTTTTGAAAGTTCTTTAAATTTCTAGATACAAGTCCTTTGTCAGATAGATTTTTTTTTCCCAGTTTGTAGCTTCTTTATATACTCTCTTACCAGGATCTTTTGTAGAGTACACTTTTAAATTTTGAAGTCCAGTGTATCAATTTTTCCTTTCATGATTGTGCTTTTGGTGTCAAGTTTAAGAACTCTTTGCCTACCCCTAATTTCCAAAGATTTTCTCCTTTGTTATTTTTTAGAAGTTTTATAGTATTATATTTTACGTAAACGTAAATGTGTTTTAAGTCTACATCCTTTTTGAGTTAATTTTTATATAAGATGTGAGGTTTAGGTCAAGGTTTTTGTTTATTTGTTTGGCCTGTGGATGTCTAAGAGTTCCAGCACCATTTGTTGAAAGGTTATGCTTCCTTCGTTGAATTGTGTTTTCATCTTTGTCAAAATTATTTGGACATATTTGTATAGGATTATTTCTGGGTTCTCTATTGATCCATCTTTCTCCCAGTACCACACGGTCTTGAGTACTGGAGCTCTATAGTTAGCCTTAACATTGGGAAGGGTGATTCCTCCTCCTTCTTTCTTCCTTTTAAAAATTGTTTTAGCAATTGTAGGGCCTTTGCCTTTTCATATATATTTTAGAAAAAGATTGTCTATGTCTATAAAAAACGTTGCTAGCATTTGAATAGGAATTGCATTATACCTATAGATCAATTTCAGGAGAGTTATCACCTTTGCTATGCTGTGTCTTCCAATCCATGAACACAGTATGTGTCTCCGTTTATGTATGTCTTTGATTTCTTTCATCAGCATTTTGTATTCAGCGTACAAGTCCTGTACATGTTTTGTTAGTTTTATACTGAAGTATTCATTTTCTTTGGAATGAATATAAATGATATTGTGTTTTAAAGTTTGGTTTTCATATATTTGTTGTTAGTATGCAGAAATGTGAGTGATTTTTTGTGTTGATGTTGTATCCTAAAACCTTGCTAAATTAACTTCGTAGGTCTAGGAGCATTTTGTAGATTCTTTGGGATTTTCTACGTAGAAAATCATGTCATCTATAAATAGTATAGTCTTAGTTTTGGAGTTTATATACCTGTGCTTTTATATTTATGGAAAATATTTACTCTTTTTGAAATTATTCTTTATTATATGTTGTTTCCTATGACTTTGAGCCCATTGATGATGTTCCAAAATGCCTCTTATGTCAACAGTTCTCAGAGTGTGATGGAACACACCCAGGAGGCCTTTGGGACACTTGAGCGAGTCCACAGGGTCAAACTTCATTCAAAATGATATAAAGATGCTATTTGCCATTTTCACTTTTATTCTCTCATGAGCATGCATTTGAACTTTCCAAAGGCTACACGACATGTGATATTGCAACAGATTTAGGAACGCAGCAGTCTTCAATTATGTCACATATTGAAGAGATTTGCAAAAGTACAAAATAATGCCACTCGCTAATTTTTTGGTTTTGAAAAATATAGTTATTTTTCATAGAAAGGGCCTATGTATGTTAACGTGCAATGCATTTTTTACTTTTAAAAATGAATTATTAAATAAATATTTTAAAATTTCATAAGAAATTAGAACAATTTCTAACATGAAAAATATTGATGGGTATAACCCTCATAAAGACAAGCTCTTTGAGGTCTTTAACAATTTTTAAGCATTTAAAGGGGTTCTGAGAATGAAAAAGTTTGAGAATCTCTACTTTAGGTGCATTTTATTTGAATGAATTCTCTGGGTTACCAATTTATCATGTAGCACATTGCCTGGTGTTAAAGAAATGTAGGTTAATTTTAGGAAAGTATCTTTTTATCTTGCTAGTTTGCTTATGGCAGAGAAAAAGGTTTCTGTCAACTTTACAACTCTTTCTGTAAATGAAATCTTACATGAAAGTCCAATATTTAAAAGTGAGATCAATAGCAGGGGTAGGGTTTGGAGTCCATGCTGTTTGAATTTCTGTCCTCACACTACAAGGGTGACAGCGGGACAAATACTAGGAATCCTTTGAGAGTAATACGAAAATGATGATTGCAGAAAGTTAATTGCATAAATATGTAAACAAGGCACCATTGCAACGTGTTATCAGCCCTGGACACCTAAATCCAGAATCTCGCTTAGTGGCTGACACAGGGTAGGACTCAATAAATGTGGTGTTTGAATGACAGACTACTGGGATGTGGACACAACTTCAGATCAGTTTTGAAATAATAGTCTCCTAAGTGGAACTTTATCAAAAGGAGAAAAAACAAGTTTTATTTCCGTGGGGCCATAAATACTTAATGTATTTCACATCTAAGTATATTCAGACAAATATCTGAGTGCCATATAATTGAAAAGTAAATATATGAGAAAATTTAATTTGGCAAGAAGTCAGCATCCGTGCTGTGTTTCTGGGGAAAAGGAGAGGGTATGAAGAAGGCTGCCTTAACTGTTGAAGGTGAGCAAATGATCAGTCAAGAGCAATTTTTAATGACATTCTCCTTATTACATGAATTATGCCAAATTATCATCACTTTGAATTTTCTCACCACACAATTAAGCTCATCCAAGTGCTTAGTGATGATGTTTGCAGAGTAGGTTTGAACTGTTAGAAACATAAGACTCACCCACCAGACTAGATCATCATTGAAAGAAACAGCATGGTTTTTTCTTGAGGTTCTTCTAGAAATGAAAAAAGAAAAAGATGATTATATTAATGGATGCACAAAAATTTTTTTAAAAACGCAACGCGACAGCTTGATGAAATATTTTAAGGCAATTGCTTCTTAAGCAGGAAGACCTTGTGCACCCCCTGGCTTGCCACGTTGCTTATTCTTAACAGTATTCCATGCACTGTGACATTGGCCTTGGTTGGCTGTGGCAGGAGTCACTTCCAGCATCTTTCCTTATCTCAAGACAAGGATAAATGCAAACAAACTAAGTCTAGCGTGCCACCTAGGACCCTGTTTCTCACAGTCAGCAGGAAACACATTATTCATAAGCATGCTATTTTTATTTATAAAAAATGTGGGGCTGTTTGTTGTATCATCATTAAAACAGTCAGAGGATAAGAAAAAGTTGATGGATAACTTCCTGATGTAAATTAATGTCTTTTTTTTTTAACTTCCCTAAGAGGAGAGGTCAGTAACATGCTCTAGTGCAGTAATACAGATTTTACTACTTATAAGAAAAGACCGTGACAATAATGTCCCAAGCTTGGTAAGAGTTCCATGCAGAGCAAAGCAAAAGAAGATAGGTTGAGTAAAAGTGAAGAAAAGAACTTTCATCCAGCGATAAACTGCACATTCTCATTGATATTTGTAGCCTGTTAATAGAAGTATCCTTTATCCCTGGGTATAATTCCAGAAGAGGCTTTCCTCTGCCAGGACTTCCTAGTCCCAGAGCAAGAAAGGCCCCAACTGGCTACAGATTTCCATGCCTACTCATCCTACAGTGTACAAAATATATTATTATTTATTTTCCTTTTCCTGAAATTAGAAGACAAAGCCCATAAAAGCAAAATTTCCATCTGTTTTCTTTACCACTGTAA
This sequence comes from Equus przewalskii, assembly GCF_037783145.1. Classification (NCBI taxonomy): domain Eukaryota; kingdom Metazoa; phylum Chordata; class Mammalia; order Perissodactyla; family Equidae; genus Equus; species Equus przewalskii. The sequence continues at coordinate 83,088,796 of NC_091845.1, read as the reverse complement.
ACCTACTGTGCAAAACAGGCATTCAATATTTTTTGAATGTATGTATAACGATTTCCCAACGTGAACTTTTGGTTTGGGTTATGTTGTCCTTTATTAGCTATAGGAGAAAATTCCTAGTCAACAACACAGACTTTCAAGGAAAAGTTCATAAGAAGCATGAAAAACGTCCCTGTAACTGGGACTCATACACATAGTTATAGAAATTATGTTCCAGTTACATTCCTACATGCAGGACAAATATCAGAAACTAAATACTATCTCTGGCAAAACTTAAAGATTTCTCTCAGCCTATAGCAATGGTTCTCAAATTTTTCAGTTTCAGGACCACATTATACTTTTAAAATTTATTGAGGGTCCTAAAGAGTTTTGTGTTTCGTATCTACAGATATTTACCATGTGAGAAATTAAAACTGATACAATTTAAAACATTTTCTTATTAATTCTTTAAAAAATAAGTGTCTTTTTATAAACAATTACTATGGTTTCCAAAACAAAAAGTGAAAGAGTAGCGTTGTTTTACAATTTTGCTAATCTTTTTAATATCTGGCTTGAAAGAAGGCAACTAGATTCTCATATTTGCCCCATATTCAATGTGTTTCAATATCTCATATGAGATTGAAAAAGACAAATAACGTCTTTTGTTCAGATAAGAAGACCCACAAAATACCTATAGCTAAGATTATAGTTGATGGCTGAAGACTGCATAATTCCCCCTAAGATCAGGAAAAAAGGCAAAGATGTCCACTCTCACCTCTCTTATTCAACATAGTGCTGGAAGTATTAAGCAGCTCAACAGGGAAAGAAAAAGAAAATAAAAGGCATACAGATTAGAAGCAAAAAATAAAACTGCCCAATTTGCTGATGGCATAATTGTCTACACAGAAAACCCCTAGGAAGCTGCAAAACAAAAACGAAACCGAAAAACGCCCCCTCAAAAAAACCCTGCTGGAATTAATTAGTGAGTTCAGCAAGGTCATAAGATACAAGACCAACATTTGAAAAAAATTATTTCTATGTGCTAACAATAAAATGTGGTCATGGAACTTAAAAATACAATATGAATTATAATCACTCAAAAAATGAAATATTTAGGTGTAAATCTAACAAAACCTGTAATAAGGGACTTGTAGGCTTAAGACTATAATATAATGAAAGAAGTAAAAATGACCTAAATAAATGTTCAAGCATTAGAAGACTCAACAAAATAAAGACGACAATTCTTCTCAAATTGATATACAGATATAACACAATTTTCATCTAAACAGCAGCAAGATTTTTTTATAGATATAGGCAAAATTGTTCTAAAATACATATGGACTTGCAAAGGACTTATAATAGCTAAAAACTTTGAAATGGAAGGAAAAGGTGGGAGGAATCTTACTACATAGGTTCAGTAATCATGATTTTGTGGTATTGGCAGAAGGATAGATCATTGGAACAGAATAGAGAACCCAGAAATAGATCTATACAAATACGTCCATGCAATATTTGACAGAAGTGCAAAGCAATTCAATGAAGAAAGGATACTTTTTCAACAAGCGCTGCTGAAGCAATTAGACATCCAGAGACCAAAAAAATTGAACCTCGATCTAAACTTCACACCTTATACATAAATTAAGTTAAAATGGATCATGACCTTAAGTGTAAAATTATAAAATTTTTAGGAAAAAAAAGGAATAACCTTTGAGTTTTAGGGCTAAGCCAACAGTTCTCACTTAGATTTGACATCAAAACACCATCCAGGGCCCTGGCCCATGGCCACGTGGTTAAGTTCACGTGCTCCACATCAGCGGCCTACAGTTTTGCTGGTTCGGATCCTGGGCGCAGGACATGGCACCACTCATCAGGTCATGCTGAGGCCACGTCCCATGTCGCACAGCTAGAAGGACCTATAGCTAGAATACACAACTATGCACTGGAGGACTTTAGGGAGGAGAAGAAGAAGAAAAGAAGATTGGCAGCAGATGTTAGTTCAGGTGCCAATCTTTAAAAAATAATACATACAATCCATAAAAGGAAAAACTGATAAACTCAACCTTATCAAAAATAAAACTTTTCTCTATGAAAGAGGAGACAAGCTACATACCTGGAGAAAATATTTGCAAATGACATATCTGACATAAGACTCCATCTAGCATATATAAAGAACTCTCAAAGCTCAACAGTAAAAAAAGAAACAATTCAATTAGAAAATGGGCAAAAGATCTGAAAAGACACTTCACCAAAGAGGATATACAGATGGCCAATAAGCACATGAAAATCATTCAATATCACTAGCCATTAGGGAATTGCAAATTTAAGCCACAATGAGATATCACTATATAGTTATCAGAATGTGTAAAATAAAAAATAGTGACAACACCAGAGGCTCATGAGGATATGGAGAAACTGGTTCACTTACACATTGTTGGTGGGAATGCGAAATGGTATGGCCAGTCTCGTAGGTGGTTTAACATTTTTTAAAAAACTAAACATGCAACTACCATAAGATCTAGCAATTGCACTCCTGAACATTTATCCCAGAGAAATGAAGACATGTTCACACAAAAGCCTGTACACAAATGTTTATAGTAACTTTATTCATAACAGCCCCAAACTGACATCAGTCCAGATATCCTTCAGCGAGTGAATGGCTAAACATGCTGTAGCACACCCATATCATGGAATGTCAAAAAGAACCAACAACTTGGATGGATATTTGAATACCAAAAGGTTATATATTGTATGATTCCATTTGTATAGCATCCTCTAAACATCAAGATTATAGAAATGGAGAACTGACTATTGGTTGCCAGCTTTTGAGGACAATAGGCAGGGTGGAAGAGGGAAGTCATTGCTGCTGTAAAAGATTATCAGGAAGAATCTTGTGGTGATGGAATTGTTCTGTATCTTGACTGTATCAATGTCAATGTCCTTGTGAAATTGTACTACAGTTTTGAAGATGTTACTGTTGGGGGAATTGGGTAAATGGTACATGGAATCTCCGTATTATTTCTTTCAACCGCACTTGAAGCTACAATTATCTCTCAAAATAAAACTATATATAAAGCAAATCTTCATTTGCAAACTGAAAATAATTTCACTGGCTTTGGAGGTGGCGTCTAGAATGGCATGAAGCTAGTTAAAAATTAGTTTAACGTTGACTTTTAAAAATCTGAAGATGACAGGAGTAGTACTGTTCTAAGAGTTTAAGTAAACAGTTTTTACAATAATGGGAGGAAGAGTGTTTACTGGGAGTATTAATAATTTTCTTCTAAAGATAGTTTAACTGGGATTATTTAACCAGTGTATTCTTACTCTTCCAACGATACAACAGTAAGCTCTTTATGACTTTGCATACCTCATCGACACCAAAAATTTGTTGCCAAGGGAAGCTGTTCACTTTCAACTGTGTTGTCATTGTCTTGAAGGGCTTATTCAGGAGTTTTTGCTTGCAGGGATAGTGAGAGGGAATGAAAAGGAATAGATAATCTAAATGAATGTACTGAGAAATGGTATTTTGATATCTATAATCCAATTTTCTTTCAAATGATCAGAATTTTGTACCTTAAGTGGGGTTCAGCATCAAGGGAGTTTTGGTGTATTGGTTTTTAAAACCATCTAAGAATAAATCAATTTGTATATAATGATGTAATCTATTTAAATTATATTGGCATAGAAGCTTTTGTATGGCATTAATAGAAAGAGCAGAATAGGTGTTAAGGACTAAATATCCGTGTTCCCCCAAATTGGTATGTTGAAATCCTAACACCCAAAGTGATGGTAGTAGATAATGGGACCTTCAGGAGGGGCTTAGGTCATGAGGGTGGAGCTCTCATGAATGGGATTAGTGCCCTTCTAAGAAGAGACGGGAGAGAGGATCCTCCCATGTGAGGATATGACGAGAAGATGGCTGACTGCAAACAAGGAAGAGCGTTCTCACCAGACACTGGATCTCCTGACACCTTGATCTTGGCTTTCCCAGTCTTCAGAACTGTAAGAAATAACCATTTGTTGTTTAAGCCATCCAGTCTATGGGATGCTGTCAGAGCAGCCCAAGCTGAATAAAACAGATGTTATTACAATACTCTAAGAATTCATCAGGGTGACTATATGAAAGGGTGAAAAATTGGTTATCATGGAAACTCATCTTGCAGAGGACAGGGCCTGTTGGCATGTGGCCACACAGCAAGAACACACCTGACCGAGAGGGGCTGTCTACTGCCTGGGCTTCCCAAACACCGTGACGTTTAGAAAAATGATTCCTTTAGCACCCCAGTATCTGCTGTGGGAGTTTGGGAGGTAGTTAGAAAGGGAAAAATGACTGATTATTTTCAAAGGGCCTTGGAGAGATTGGGAAGGAAAAAAAGTAAAAGATTTTTCAAGGGGTCCTTTAGTTAAGCTGTTGAGTCTGTAAACCTCTTGAGAATGGAAAAACACTCTGCCTTCTCTGACCTGCCTCTGTAGATGGCCCAATTAGAATTAATTGGAAAGACACTGTTTTCACAAAAATACTAAGAGCCTGTGGATCACTTTTAATCAAATATAAAAAGTTACTTATTTATGCCAGTAACACTAACATAAACATTGGCACGTTATAAAATTGATGGGCCCTCAGCAGTTACTGAGTCTAGCTTCCTCATTTTGTACGTGCGAGAAACGAGGTTCTGTAAAGTGAGTGAATTTGCCCCAGTCCAAAAACTAATTAGTGGCAAAGCAAGTCCCAGACTCTAGGTCTTTGACTTCAAGTTCACGGTTGTTAATTGTGCTACGTTATTAACAAACAGGATATATTCTAGCGGCAAATTGGCTTTTTTCTTTTTGTTCCTCCTCTCCCAAAAAAGGTAGAAAAATATAGGATGTGTAGTTAAATATTCCGTGATGTTTGAAGCAGATATTTAGAATAGTCAAACTTCTGCATATGTCTAGTGTTCTTCCTGTTTTGCAGAGGCTGAAAAGCGAAAAAATTGCATTTCCAAGATTCTCTTGTGGGTAGATTTCTGGATGTTTTCAGGTTCTGCCTATCATGTCCATTCTGGCAAGACTTGAATTGGGTCTGAGTTAGGAAGGGAGGAAGGCTAGGGTCAAGGAATCCATTTCGTGGCGTGGTCATGGTCAAGGCAGCTGGCTTTGGCCGTTGTAGCCCTCTGCTGCCCCGGGGCCCCATTCCCAACCATGGAAGGTGCAATGTGGTTCTGAGAGCTGGGAGTTTCCTAGAAGGTTACCCTGGGGCCCAGTCCCCCACTTGTACCTGGTGATAAATCCCTTTCTGCTTATCCTGACGAGAGTGGTTTCTGTTATCTTCAACTGAACCCTAACCAACACAAGGTTACAGGATGAAAGACAAAGAAAATAGTGTGAAATATTACTAAAATGCAGAAACAGAAACTTGAGGGTCTTGAACTCAGAAAGGAAAGCAGGGTTTGGGCTATTGGGAGATGGAGCCTCCTTCAGGGAAAGGAAAGCCAGCTATGGAAGGGCACACGGTTCCAAGTCCTTGAAGAAATCACTGACAATTGAGTCAGTCACATGCTACAATTACATTCTACAAAGGACCCTCCACCAAGCACACAGGTCCCACGTGAGTCTCTCTATCACCATTTACCCTCCTGGAAACGGCATTAGAAGAAATAAGGAAGAATGGCTTCAGAAGCGTCTTTCTGGTAGACCTTGTCTGTCGGCAAAGTATCTCCTGATCTGCTTGCTGATGTCTGAAATTCCTTCAACAGGGAGAAGTTGTACATAATTAGAAATAACAGTGCCCAAATGCAAATGCTGATTGAGTTGATGTGCGAACCTCATCAATAGTAAAGTGTAATTGGTTAATAAAATTAGAGTTAATGATAATTTTGGAACTCCTATTGTTTTGTTGATGGAGCTGATTAACATTTATAGAGGACTTAGTATGAACCTGGCCCAAGCCCTCATGCTTTTATACACTCTACTTCCTTTGGTATCTATGCAACTCTGTAGTTCTGTGTAATATTTTTATTCCCATTTTCCGGGTATAGAGACTGAGATTCAGAGAGATTAAAAAAACTTGCCCTGAGGGGCTGGCCCCGTGGCCGAATGGTTAAGTTCGCGCGCTCCGCTGCAGGCGGCCCAGTGTTTCGTTAGTTCGAATCCTGGGCGCGGACATGGCACTGCTCATCAAACCACGCTGAGGCAGCGTCCCACATGCCACAACTAGAAGGACCCACAACAACGAATATACAACTATGTACTGGGGGGCTTTGGGGAGAAAAAGGAAAAAACAAAATCTTTAAAAAAAAAAAAAACAAACTTGCCCTGAGTCATGAAGACAAGCACTAGGACAGAGGATTCTCCAATTCCATAAATTTGAATTGAGTTGGGTCTAGTTGCCTTTGCATGGTTAAGGATAAATTGGAACTGTGTTCAGATATAGTTTTCTCATGGGAAGGCAGGCAGGAAGTTCTGTTTTACATGATTTATGGCTGTTTTCCCCTTTAAGATGGCTTACTTTTTTTATAAAGGGTTTATTTGGCCCAGAGGATTCATTACTAATAACAACCACAACAAATAGCATTTGTGTATTTGTTTACAGTCTATTCTATTTTCTTACAACGTATTTTCTTATACGTTGTCTCATTTTATCTTCACAAGTACCACGTAGAGATAGGTACTATTCCTTTCTAATTTTAAGATGTAAATTGAGTCCCAAAAGTTGAAGTTATTGCCTCAGATCGCACAGTGAGTGGAGATTCTGGATCCCAAATGCAAGAATTCAGTCCTCAATCCTCACTAGAGTCTATTACTGCTTAGAAGAGATAAGCACCGACCTGGAGACCCTCAAAGACATCCTGAGCCACAGAGAGGACCAAGGCTACAGCAAAAATGCTGCTATTGAATACTTCATCGACTTCATTGCCATTAGCCACCTATATTATTGATCACATGATGTGTTGACTGTTCATATCTGTCTTCTCGATATTCTGTACGGTACAGACTATGAGGGCTGGCATTTTGTGTTATTCAGTTTAATGTTTCTAGCACCTAACACAAGGCCTTGCATAGAGTAGGCATTCAATATACATTGATGAATGAGCATCTTCAAAATATTAACTTTTAAACAGAATAAAAGCAACCAAGTTGTCACTCCAATGTTTTAGCTGGATCTTTTTCCTTTATCACCAGGATGGATTTGGTGTATGGTGACCAGCAGGATGCATAAGAAATGTTGGTATCGAAGTAGTTATTGTATTTTAGAAACACCCCATTTTTACTACCAGCTGTATCTGGCCAAATATTTTACTACTAATTTAAAAATCTTGATAGAAGCACTTTTTCTAGAAGAGTACACTATTGTGATTTTCCCCTCCTCAACACGCCAAAATAAAACAAATCGCACTGGACTAGTAATTTTTTTGTGCCGAAACCAAATAGCAGCGGTACCTGCCTTTGGAATCATGATAAATGAAGTTGCCCAAAAGTGAAATTCAATCTGGGCCTTGAGTCATATTACCAAGTGCTGGCCAATGAAAACAACCATTAAGAGAAAGAGTCCTGATTTATTTCTTCAATTTTCTCATACAGACAGAGCATTTGTGGTCAAATGGCACTTAAATTGAATAAAAACATTCCGATTTTACGTCTTTATTTTTCTGACCTTTAAACATGATGGAGCATATTGCAGATCTGCTCTGGAAATCTCCTAGGTCTGAATGGACGTTTGCATTGCAGAATGTGTGCCCTTAAGGTGATGGTTACTGTAGGAAGCTTTTTTTTTTTTAACCGCAGGAAACATCTAGCTCTGTTGAAAATGTGCATCCAGTTTTCAGGTCATTTTGCAGCCCCGGATATATAAATGCTTCAGAGAGTTGTTGACTCTGAGATATTACAGGTGTGGCCTACAGGATTTACAATGTGTGAAAGGCGGAAGGAAATAGAACAGAAGTCTGGTGACCCTGAACCGTTCTAAATCACCTTGCTGCTAGGAAATGTGCTCTTCTTGTCAACGGTTGTTGATCATAACGAAGAATATTAGCCTCTGCTTGGAGATGTTTATTTCAATGAATTCTGAATTAATTTGCATACACTAGTTTTATTTATGAATCTATAAGTAGTACTTACAGAGATAATGGCCTCTGAAGGGTCAGAAAAAATTACACAGGATAAGAATATGAAATGAAAATAGATTCAGAATTGGGTTAGAACTTTCCATTCATATATTGATTTTAGCACTATCCACATTGTATTACAGGTAGCCATTTCTTTATCTGATTTATCTACTACATTACTATCTCACCAATGTTAGAGCTTGAATTTTATTTAGCTCTGCAAAATCAGGTTACCTGGATAATCTAGCACCATTATCAAGCTGGTGTGTGACACATGATAGATGCTCAGTAAATAGTTGTTGATTCTCAAATACTCAGCATATGTGTTATATGAATACTGCCCTTTAGTTGTATTCCACGACAAATACACACCGAGTGGATTTTAATTACTCACTTTAATATAAAATAAATCCTATAACTAACATTTCAGATTATAGGGTTTATTTGAACTGGGTCTTTGGGACTAATGCTGCTAGAATTTTGAATGCTTTCACGTTTGTTCAGAGAGAGAGAGAGATTCTTGGAATACATTATGCAAATAATTTGTTTCATTATAGTTTTTTACAACTTGCATGGAAATGTAATATATATTTTTTCTCCCTCCAAACAATACCATGAGGTAGAAACATTAGGTATGTTGTTATTATTAGTATTACTGTAACTCCACTTTACAAAAGAGAAAGGCAAATTTAAGAAAATATAAGTGATTTTTCTTAAATTTTTTACCTAATAGGTATTGGGCAAAGGATTGATTTTCTGACTCCAAATACTCTTAATTTTTCTACTACATGCCATTTTTTTCATTTTAACCTCCATTGGATGAAGTTAAAATTTGTTGACTTGAAGTGGTTGGTAGTTAAACTTAGAAAATCAGGTGTTCTTTCTGGTTTGTTCCACAAATGTGAAACCATACTTGGACACTGAGGGATATGGTGAAAAGTACCTGGATTTGAAGTCAGAGTTTGAATCTCAGCTGTGCCACATGGATGCAACTTTAATTACAAATCTCTATAGAATTCTTCAGTAAACTAGAAATAAGGTAAATAAGGAAGGACAAATGAGACACCAGAAAAAGCTGTGTGAATTTGAAACATTACTTAACCATTTGGTAACACAATTTTCTTGCCTGGAAAATGGAGCTGATTGTGCTTAAGCACAGGGTTAGATAAGAGGATAAAATGAAAACCACACAAGACTTGAACCTGGATACTGTATTGACTATAATAATGCAACTGGTGGCTGAATCTTGCCAGAAAGGCAGATGATTCATTTGACCTCCTATATTTTATCTGAATATACCTATGTTCAAAAACATTCTATAGTTTTAAAATAAATAACATTTCTCATTCATATTGTCATCCTTTCTAAAAATGTATATATTTACAATCTCTCTATGTTGTAACTTTTGTAGTTCTATGTTCTAGATGAATTTTGAGATAACATAGTGTCAGATAACTTTGTAAAATGTTAGTTCCATTTATTGAAATGTTATACTGTCATTCATGCTATTATGTTTAGATATGATTTTTTTTTATGCAGGGAAGAATTCTCCCTGAGCTAACATCTGTTGCCAGCCTTCCTCTATTTTCCTCCTCCCCAAAGCCCCAGTGTGTGGTTGTATATCCTACTTGTAAGTCCTTCTAGTTCTTCTATGTGAGCCACTGCCACAGCATGGCAACTGACAGATGGGGGGTGTGGTTCCATGACCAGGAAATGAACCCCAGGCTGCTGAAGTGGTGGGTGCCAAAATTTAACCACTAGGCCATCAGTGCTGGCTCTTGGATAGGATTTTAAAAGTCTTTTTCCCATTCAAAAAAGTTTATGAAATTGTATGCCTAACAAGATAGACCTCACTCTTCAAAGTCCATTCCGGCTTAATGCATAAATAAGATTAATGTGTATGGGGAAATTATCTGTTATTGGATCATGTATTTTGACAATTTTCAGTATAAATAGCAATTTATTTTCTTAGTGTTTGAACTTTGTCTTCTTTCTGGAAGTTGTAACTAAAAATTGCAAGAAAAAAGAAGTCTTTTAAGTATAATATGTTTGACATTAATTAGTTTCCATTCTTGGATACGGTATGAAGAGCATAAATTCATTTCTTAGACTCAGGAGACCACACTTAATAAATGGGTGAATATTTAGAAAACAAAAACAAAAAGAGCACTCATGTAAAATGCTTCTGGCTAAGTAGGAGGCTATCTTAAGAGAAAAGAGTGGAAAACGGCCTTTCCTATGTAGTAAGCATCCAGAATAAAGAGCTAGAGAATGTTGAATGATCTGATATTAATGACATTCTTCCCATTTTTTGCCATTTTACTTGAATGCTTTTATTATACATTTTGAAAATACTAATCACGAATATTTATGACCACATAAGTAATTATCAAGGGTGAAGGACGATGACCTTATAAGACTCACATTGTTAATTAAAATGGAAAATGTTGATGCCAGATAGGGCACTCATCACATAAGAAGACCCTTCACATTTAGAGTGGTACTTGAAACATTTCCATAAATAGTTACTTCGACTTATTTCTTGTATATCACATCTCTTTTTAAGTTTTTCCAATATTCCTAAAAGATTGATCTTACTCAGTGGCCCTTTCCCTCAAAAGAATGTGGGTATGACATTTCCCAAGGATCCAAAGTCACAGCAATTTGTAGCGAAGAGAGTGCATTGCAACACAGAGGCTGGGGCCAGGGGGCTCAATTAAGCGGCAGATCAGTGGTCAACCATAGCTCTGGGATTCGGTGCAAGGCCAAAATATAGATTTCACCAGTCATGCGTGGAAAAAAAGGAAGACAGAACTGCCTCTTTTGGAGGTTATGCCCTTCCAAAATCAGACTGTTTATGGCCATTCAGTTTGAAAATTACAGAGGTGGTGGGTGGCAGTTATCTTTTTTATTGAAGATAATTATTTGGCAAAATAAGAGTTGCCCTTGGCTATCTAGCCTTCCAATTAAAAAAAAAAAAAAAAAAGAAGCTTGTTTGTGAAATCCTGAAGTTTAGGAACCAAGTTAAGCTGACTTGAGAGGTTCACTCACACACACTAGCTCCCTGAGTGTGTGATTAAATTTATGGCTTAGCAAAACAAAACAAAACAACAAAAAACCACTGGTCGTGACGCTCAGAGATCACTCGCAATAGTCAGGAGTTAACAGAAAGTGTGTGCACCCAAATTGTCTACCATCCTTCTATAAAAACTGGCTGCTTTTAAAGGTTTGTCTATTAAAATGCTATCATGTTTTGCTTTGTTTGGTTTCCTTTTAAAGACAGTTGTTTAGGTGATGTGTGAGGGATTAAAAAGCCACCCCTGAGATAAAGCTGACCTGCTTGCAGGAAAGCCACGATGGAAGGCGGAAGTATAGATGATGGAGGATTTACGGAGAATGCGCAGACACAGATGTGACGTGGAGGGGAGGGCGACTCAGGCCCTTCCTCGCAAAGACTCATCTAACTGTCGGGGCAACTGTGGGTGCTGCCATGTCGGATGAGACGACTGGGGAGTGAGAGGCAGGAAAGCAGCCGAAAGGCCGGGGGGCAGTGTTCTCCAAGGCCTCTCAGAAAAGACAGGAGAGCTTCTCTACACCCCGCTCTCCAGTGGGGAAGCCTGCTTACTTATAACGGACCCAACAGTAAATGCAGTCCCCACCACTCTTGGCCATTGTCAGAAGGGATAGGTCTGAGGGTCCGGGCAAGAGCAGACCGACGGCCTGGAGAGAGCTTTTGGGTAACGAGAGACATCCTGATGCTTAGACAGACTCGTTTATTTTTTAAGTTAAAACCATGTTTTAAACTGGATTTTCATCTTCAGTTGCATTTTTATGTCATAGGGTCCACAGATATACTTTAGGTGCATCTGCAAATCCTTGAAAGTTTACACAAAATTTTATTTTCAGATATAGCTTTATTTTCAGATATATTTTTGGGAGAAGAGCCACAATTTTCATTTTAATTACTTTATATTTCTGCTCTATTTTAAAATATTTCTTCTGTTTGATTTCCTATGCTGCTAATTTGGTTCTCAACAAGTGATTATTCTCATTTTTAGTTGATATATTGATTTTTTTTGGGGGGGTGAGGTACTAGAAAAATCTTTCCTATGCTATGATAAAGTCTCCTTGAATTTTTGCTCCTACTATTGTTGTTTTCGTCAAAGTTGACTTCTGTCTTTTCTAAAAGTTCTGTTTTCCTGAGAACTACTTCTGGGTGTCCTTGGTTGTCCTCTAGTTGCTGGTTCTCCTTACACGTATTTTTTTCCTTACCTGCTCTCAACTCTGTTTACACTTACGGATCAGGTCAAGCTTTTGGTTTTTCCAGCTGCCAGGAAGGAATGAGAGGTCTCTGTACCTGTGGAACAATGGTGGGAAATTTTCTTCCTCCTCTTGAGGACATTATGTGCTTCTACATCTTCCCAGCCTGAGTGTTACCCATGAGCATCAAGGGAAAGAAGGACTTCAGCCTCTGTATGGTTCTCTCCTAGTTCCTCCTGGGCCAAAGCAGGACCTCCCAGTATACCATCCTCTCACACACACACACACACACACACACACACACACAGAAGCAAGAACAGCTCTTCCTTAGGAGAGACCAAGCGCTTTTTAGATCAACTTCTCTGGGACAGGAGTCCCAGACCTTGCCCCAGGCTTCTTCCTCTGACTGGTTCTCATCTGCCCAGAGGTAACAAAGTCTTGAAATTGTTTCGTCATCCAGAAATTCCAGCTAGCTTTTCTGCCTTGAAGAGGTAGTTAAATGGTGCCATGAGGGGTTGGTGAGTTTTCAGACTGCCCCCAACCCCCACCATCTTCTCAAAGGCATCTGTTACACCAAGAATATTAAAATCCACTGCCCTCTGGTATATGCGCTATTTATATGAATGTACATTAGTGTGTATATATGTTTGTAAGTGTTTATATATATGTGTGTGTATATACTTGCCTTCAAGTATATATATTCTTATTGAAGGCAAGGATGTGTTTTTATTCTTGTTTTATTTCAAGTGCCTGGGAAGTCCTTGGGGGCATCTAAGATGAGGCAGTAACCTATTGCTAGATCCTTCTTTATCTCCAGCAAGATTTCTTTTAGAGTATATCTCATCTGATATTACTATAGCCATTGCAGACTTTTTATAGTTACTGTTTACATGATATATCTTTCTTCATTCTTTTACTTTCAACCTATTTCTGTCTTTGAATGTAAAGTGTGTCTCCTGTAGACAGCATATGGTTTTGGGATTGTGGATTTATAGGCTGTGGGTTTATGGGTTATGAGATTTTTATGCAGTCTGACAATCTCTGCCTTTCGATTGAATTATTTAATTTATTCACATTTAATTTTATTACTAAGCATTGAATCTATATCTGCCACTTTACTTCTTCTTTTCTATATTTACATTTCTTTTCCCCCTTTGTTTCTCCTTTAGTGCCTTCTTTTGCATTAGGTAAATACTTCCTAGAGTAACATTTTAATCCCCTAATGATTTTTTTCACTATATTTTTCAGGTTATTTTCTTAGTAGTTGCTCTAGGGCTTGCCATACACATATTAACTTATCACATTCTACTTATATTTACACTGTCAGGTGAAATACCCAAATGTTACTGTCATATAATTCTATTCCTCCTCCTTTTCTGTGCCATTCTTATGAATATTACATATATAACACAACAATGTATTGCTATAATTATTGCTTTATATAATTTTATGCCTTTTAAAGAAGTTAAGGGAAGAAAGAAGAACAAGTACATATTTGTAGAGTTTCTTTTTTTTTTTTTTTTTAAGATTTTTTTATTTTTTCCTTTTTCTCCCCAAAGTCCCCCGGTACACAGTTGTGTATTCTTCGTTGTGGGTTCTTCTAGTTGTGGCATGTGGGACGCTGCCTCAGCATGGTCTGATGAGCAGTGCCATGTCTGCACCCAGGATTCGAGCTAACGAAACACTGGGCCGCCTGCAGCGGAGCGCGCGAACTTAACCACTCGGCCATGGGGCCAGCCCCTAGAGTTTCTTATATTAACTTTCTTGTTTACCCTTACTGGTTCTCTTCATTTTTCATGTGGATTTGAGGTACCGTCTGATGTCATTTCCTTACTCCAATACAGCTTTGTTCCTATCCACCTCCTTTGTGCTGCATTGTCAAATATATTACATTTTTGTATGTTATGGCTCACCTATACAATTTTATACATGCTGTTTTATTCAATCGCTTTTCAAATCAGTTACTCTTATCTCTTTAAAAAGCTACCTCACTTTGAAACAACCCAAATGTCCATCAACTGATAAATGGATAAACAATTGTGCTATATTCATAGAATGGAATATTATTCAGCCATAAAAAGGAATGAAAAACGGACACGTACTACATGGATGAACCTTGAAAATATTGTGCTATATGAAAGAAGCCACTCACAAAAGTCTACATATTGTATGAATCTGTTTACATAAAATATCCAATCAGAATAGGCAAATGTATATATATAGAGAGAGTATATCAATCTGCCTGGGCCTGGGGGAGCGTAGATGGGGGAATCACTGCTCATGGGAACCAGGTTTATTTTTTGAGTGATAAAAATGTTCTAAAATTAAAAACAAAAAAAACAACTAGAAGGATCCACAACTAAAAAAAAAATACAACTATGTACTGAGGGCATTTGGGGAGAACAAAGCAGGAAAAAAAAAGTTCTAAAATTATATTGTGGTTATTATTGTACAACTCTGTGAATGTGTTAAAAGCCACTTAACCATACACTTTAATGAGTGAATTTTATGGTATTTGAATTCTATTTCAATGAAGCTGTTTTATACATATATGTGTATGTTATATACATGTGTGTATGTATGGTATATCTACTACTTGTCAGACACTAAACAAGGAGCTAAGGATATACTGGTGAAAAAAAATAGGCATTATCTATTAAGGCTTTCTATTTTGGTACAGTAATCAAGATGGTGTGGTATGGGTAGAGAAACAGACACATAGATAAATAAAATAGAAAAGAGAACCCAAAATTACACAGACTGAAATATGTCCAAGCATTTTTTGACAAGGTGCAAAAACAATTCAGTTGGTGAAGGATAGCCTTTTCAATGAATGGTACTGGTGGAATTGGATATTCATCGACCAAAAAAAGAAAAAATAAACTTTAACTTAAACCTTGCACTTCATACAAACATTATCTCAAAATAGATCATAGATTTAAATACAAAACATATAACAATAAAACTTGTAGAAAAAAGCATAGAAGAAAATCTTGAGGATCTAGGGAGAGGCTAAGATGCTTAGAGTTGACACCAAAAACACTAACAATAAAAGTAATAATTGATAAATTGGGCCTCATTGAAATTGAACACTTTTTCTCTGTGAAAGTCTCTGTGTGATGATTAATTTTATGTGTCAACTTGACTGGGCCATGGGGTGCTCAGATATTTGGTCACACATAATTCTGGGTATATCTCTGAGGGTGGTTCTGGATGTGATTAACATTTGAACTGGTAGACCTAGTAATGGAGATTTCCCTCCCTGATATGGGTGGGCCCTATCCAATCAACTGAAAACCTGAGTAGATCATAAAGGCTGAGGAAGACAGAACTCCTTCTGCCTGACTGCCTTGGGCTGGGCATTGGTCTTTTTCTGCTTTCAGGCTTGAACTGGAACATTGGCTCTCCTTGGGTCTGGAGCCTGACAGTTTTCAGAGTGGGACTTACACCGTTGGATGTCCTGGTCCTCAGCCTTCACACTTCAGCTGGAACTTCACCACTGGCTCTCCTGGGTCTCCAACTCGCTGACTCTAAATCTTGGGAGTTCTCAGCCTCCATAATCATGTGAGCCAATTCCTTCTAATAAGTCTCTATACATACTGGTTCTGTTTTCTGGAGAGCCCTGACTAATGCGTCCTCTTAAAAGGATGGAAGGAGAAGGTACAGACCAGGAAAAAATATTTGCATACCACATATCTGTCAAAGGATTCAATCTAGGATACAAAGTATCTTAAAACTCAAAAGTAAAAACTTCCCCCCAAATTCAATCAGACAATAGGCAAAAGGCTTAACAGACATTTCACTGAAGAAGATATATAAATAGCAAATACTACATGAAAAGACATTAAAAATTATTAGCCATTAAGGAAATGCAAATTTAAGTCACAGTGAGATATTGCTGCATGGCTATTCAAATGATTAAAATAAAAAATAGTGACAATAGCAAATGCTGGAGAGGATGTAGAAAAACTGGATCTTTTATATATTGCTGGTGGGAATGTAAAAAGGTACAAGTCATTCTGGAAAACAGTTTGGCATTTTCTTATAAAACTAAATATGCAACTGCCTTACAACCCAGCAATTGCACTGATGGACGTTTATCCCATAAAAATGGAACTTTATGTTGACACAAAAACTTGCACAGAAATGTTCATAGCAGTTTATCTGTAATACCTCAAACTGGAAACAACCCAGATGCTCTTTAATGGATGATGGTTAAATAAATTGTGGTTCATATGTACTACAGACCCCTACTCAGTAATAACAAAGAATAGACTGGCTGACTCTCTAGACAACAATCGGGATGAATCTCTAGAGAATCATGCTGAGCAGAAGAAGTCAACCTCCGAAGATTACCTACTGTGTGCTTCCATTTACATGACATTCTGGAAATGATAAAATTTTAGAAATGAAGACAGATTAGTGGTTTCCCAGTGTTGGGGATGGGAGCTGGGGGAGTGTGGCTACAAAGGGGAACATGAGGGTTCCCTGTGGTGATGGAATTGTTCTGTGTATTGACTGACTACGTCAATGTCAATATTCTGGATATTTCCTTGTACTATAGTTTTGCACGATGTTACTAATGAGAGAAACTGGTTGAAGGATAAATGGGACCTCTGAATTATTTCTTACAACTGCTTATGAATACACAATTATCTCAAAATAAAAAGTTTAGTTAAAAAAAATATAAGGGACCCCTTCTTACTCCATTGACAACTTGAAAGGCTGATATGACTTAGCCAAGTACCGTTGAGTGTTGGCTACCTTGGCAGGGTTTCCCTACCTTTATCAAGATGTGGCACAGAAGAAAATGGTAATTCTGAATGACCCAGCTCCAGCTCCATCTGGCTGCCCCAAAGGCTGAGGATCTAATAATCTTGACACGTGTTGATCCCATGTTACGCATACCAGCTTGCTGTAGTGCCCCAGATGAGATGACTCTGGCCTGGAAAGCCTAAGATGGCTTTCAGAGGATTCCAAAATGATTCCACCGTCTGAGTGCAGCACACCAGTCACAGAAATTACTACGGAAGAGTAAATAAATATATTTATGATACTTTGCTTCAACTGGTATTACTTGGTTGACTAAATGATTTCATGTTGAATTGGGAGGGAAAAGAGCATAAATGTCAAACACTATAATGAATATTTGTTTATTAATCATTGTCAACCCATGAATGCTTCCTTCCCTAACAGGGAATCACAAAAGGGAATCCTTTCTATTTACCATCATAAATAGGTGAAAATTGTGCAAGATGAAAAAGTTGTCTGTATTGTTCAAATAGCCAGTACATTCTTCCTAACTGTTGTCACCCTGCTAATCCTAACATCATTGAGCTCTTCCTAGATTGCTATCTTAAGCCTTAAATGCCCTGTTCTTTGATCTATCACATGTTGTGCCCCGAGGCATGACTTGTCATTTCATGATGTCGCCTTAGGAATTGACTTGCATACTCTGATAGTCCAATGATTGTCTAGTGGACAAAGAGTATGAAATCGTGGCATGTGAGACAATGACCACATGATTCCTCGCAAAGAATATCAGTTTTGAACAACATAACTACCATATAAAAATATGAATTCTATGTTTTAAATGTTTCTACAAAAAGACAAAACTAGTGTCTGATAATCATCTTAGAAAGGCTTCCTTTATATAACAAAAAATAAATATTACCTTTTTATATAGACGTGAAACTGATCCATTTATTTCTTTAAATTTATGTCGCACATCTCTCAATATGATATTTTATAAATAATTTATTTTTGTAATGTATTATATAGTAATACTTAATTTTCTTCTAGTTTAAATGTTATTATATTCAGGGACCAGAAAAATATATGTGCCCATAGATTTTACGGAACTTACTGAAACCTTCAGAAATCTGCTCAAGCTTTATGTAGATACTTCTTATGTAAATACATTCACCCATTTGCTTCTAATTTCATTGTCCCTGATATTAGATTTATGGATTCAATACCAATTGCTTTGGAAAAAGACATCCTATAAATATCATTAATCCATACATCAGGGACTCTAAATTCCTCAAACAAATAAGCACCAAACACTCAAACACCAAACTATTTCTTTGTGACGAGAAGAAACCAACTATTTAATCTGTAAAGTATTTGATAAGGCCACTTTTTAAAAAATAATAAAGAAGTGGATAAACCTATCTTCCTAAATCTCAAAGTATAACAACTTCGAAATTTCAAAAATAATGTTTAAGATATATGTGAAATGCAACTTTATTTCCTTCCAAATTAAAATATTTTGAATAAACTTTTATAAAGGTTAACCTACTTCACAGGCCCAAATAAGACAATTATAACAACAAAAGGACTCCTTGAATTATCCCCCAATAGCAAGACTAAAGCAATATTATTCTACTTTAAGACATTCACAAGTTCAACAGAGCGGTCATCTTTGAAGGCTCATTTACTTTTGAAGAGTTTATAGACACAAAAATGGTAAATGCTGCTGACCTCTAGAAAGACATCTAATGGTCAATAAGAAACAACAGCGAAAATGTTGAAGCTCATTCCTCTTTCTTAAATGTGAATGATACTTTAGTGATGAGATGCCTCTGGGAACCTGGATTACTACTTAGATCTCTTTTGAGCTGTTGGCTGTATTTCTTCATCCTTGAAACTAGGATAAGGAGGCTCCAGTTAGCTTTGTAGTTGATGCTAATCCTTACAGTATCTTTCTCATAAAGTTCAAGTTGTTTTGTACGCACTGTTTTCCAGCTGCTCCAGTTTTCTGATCCATTAATCTGAAAGCCACCTTGAGTCTTTAGCAGTCTCATAATTTCTCCTTCAATATAAGTAATAATAGTACTTATCTGATGATGTCTTTGAGGATAAAATGAGTTAATTCATTTAAAGTGCCTAGAACAGTGCCTGGAACACGGTTAAAACTAAAAGTAATGTGAGCTGCTCTTATCATTACTGCCTCTGTTAAATTTGAAAATTCAAGGATGCTCATGCAATTAAGCAGTATTCCCTTAAACACTTAATCCAAAATATTAGTTACCAAGGCAAAAATGTGTTAAGTGGCCTTTATCTCATCTTGATTCTAATCTCAAAACAAATTACTATTTATATACTATTTGCTTTCATTTTGGTTTCCAGGAAAGACTTTGAATCAGAACAATCTGTTTTGAATTATGTCACTTCTATTTACTAGTTATATGACCCTGGTAAAGCTAATCTTTCTAAGCTGCCCTTCATTCTGCTGTAAAATATGGATAATACTCATGGGGTTACTGGTAAAAATCAAAGAAAATAATGTGTGTAAATATCTACCACATAACTTGGCCCGGAACGGTATTCAGTGACTAGTGATTCCTTTTCCATTCTTGTTTCATTGTTTTCAAAGTGATGATCTGAAAACAATGATGACTTTGACAAGAGGAAATCCAACTTTACGTCAATGCATCAGGCTAATTTTAATCTATTCTCCATTGCTTAAACTAAAGAAAACCTTATAGTTAATAATTAATTACTCTGATTTTTCTATTAGCTCAGAGAAAAACAGACATGAAATTATGAGATTAAGGAAGAAAGTTTTACTAATTTCTTCTTTATCTAATATGTATATGACAAACTTATCCTGATCCTCTTCAGAAAGTTTTATAATAAAAAAGTTCATCTCATCATTTCCCTGTGAAACCTTTATTGATCACTTTTACCTAGGTTAGGAAATAGCATATGTAACATAACTACAAACATTTAAGTTTGTCCAGGAAAGCATTTTCAAGTTTTTTAACTCCAATTTTTATGTTATCAAAGAAATGAATACTTACGTGAGTTTGCTTGAGAAATTTAGAAAAATGTAAAGTATCAGAGAAAAGATCACCCATAATCTCACACTCAAGAAGAACCACTGTTTATCATATTTCCATTCTTTTTTTCTTTCCTTTTTTTTTTTTTCAGAAGATCCAGTTCCTTTTTCAAATACTTTATAAATGTGTCGCACATTGCAAAGATGGTGGGAAGCTTCCAGAGGTGCCGAGTCTTGGGGTAAGCCAGCACACAGCATGAGTGCCTTGAAGGAGAGGCTGGAGTAGGCTCCTCAGAGCCATCTCCACTAGCAAAGCCACCTGGAGTCCTCAGTGTGCCAGACAGGGAGGAAACGACATGATACAGAGGAGCCCAGCACCTTCCGGGGTTGAGGTCTACGGGGTGGAAGGGAAAGAACATCTAGTCAAAGTTTGCCTTAAACGTGCCATAAATTGCAGCAAGGGCACACCAACACGGGCAGGACTGAGGGAAGAGCAGGTGCTTGCTTCCCATCCTCCTCTCGCACTCACAGAGGGCACCCGCTCTTTGAGAGGAAAGGCAGGTGGAGCTTCTGAGCTGAAGAAATTGAAACTGTTCTCTCTCCTGATTCTTTTGCATAAAGCACAGAGTTGAATTCTGACAAGTATTCCTATGAAATAACTTTATTACTTTGCACATATTTTTCTGATAGCTTTAAACGTGTCCAGTAAAAGTGCAAGGGAGCTTACATTTAGAATTAAGGCAGATTACAGTTGTATTATTACGTATTTGATTATGTATGATTATATATCAATCCTAGAAATGCCTCCTGCAATCTTTCATTGGCAGAACATTTAGAAAAACATACCCACGGCTCCTCCATTTGTTGGGCCTGTTCTATTGATTATAAGGACTTCAAGATTTACCATGAGTGTAGGAGGTGATGCTGGATTATCTGAGCAATGGGCTTTCACCACCGTGACAGAGGTAGGAGTCCAATAGGAGAGTTACAAAACATACTGGGAATTAAAAAGGACAACTGGTCTTAAAATCTTATTCTATAGTAGTAACATGGATCCAGGAAGAGTTGGAGGTACACCTCCGGGTACTGCAATTTGCCTTGAAATTCTCCCCACAGCTCCGTTCTCCCACTTTTCTAGTAAATGCAAGAAACCGGGTAGACCAGAGAGAAGTGTTCTGAGTATGGACCATTTGTCTGGATGGCTTAGGAATAAACGTCTTCATTAAATATGGAAGCACTTTGTAACAAAATTCAGGGTAGGAGAGGAGCATAAGAAGGCTAAAGTTTTATTTCATATGGAATAAGGTCAAGGTCATTAGAAATAGAAAAATATGAGTTTAAGACTAAAGATGCTCTTTGGAGGAATATAATCCCCATGGTGCTAGGCTGTGCTTGATTTCAGACACTTTGCAAGAAGATCAGTGATGGTCTGGAGTGAAAGCCCACCATTATATCTCTTCTCCCCTCTCCCCTAGCACAGAGCTCACACCTCTTCTCCTACATCTGGAAAACAACACAGTTGGAAAATGTATTTGTGAGACCCAAGTCAGCACTGGGGGATGGATGCTCGCTATCCTGTGGGAAACGGTGGCGCATCGCAAGAAAGAAAGGGCTGAGAAGGGCTTCAGGGCTAGAATTTTGGATGGGGAGGAAAGGAAGAAGTCACAGAACCAGGGCGGTCACGTGGGATAAGCAGTCAGGACTTGACCCTTGCAGTGCTCAAAGGACTTTATTGGCCAAACTAGAGGCGTGGTCTTCTCTCCATCAACTCTACAAGTTTGTGATTCTTGCAGGAGTATTTTATTTAAGAATAGCTTAAACCTCCCTGGGGTCCAGGGTGTTAAGATCTAGAAAGGAGTGGTAAAGCAGAATCTGAGACAGAGAAAGGGGACTTCATCCTGATTTGCCCCTCCACCAAGACAGGTGGAGAAAGCAAGAGGGAAAGGTCCTGTCCCCTGGATCACAGAAACAGAGGCCATTTGACATCAGAAAACTCTCTCTGTCTTTATGTCCCCGATGACCTGTGAGAAACAGTGAGGAGATGAATTGACAACTATTAATTATCATTTTTTCAACTTTATTGAGGTACAATCAAAAATTAAAATTGTAATATATTTAAAACAAACAACATGATGGTTTGATATATGTATACATTGTGAAAGTATTCCCACAATCGAGTTAAGTAACACATCCATCACCTCGCTTTTTTCTTTTCTTTTTTTTTTTTTGGTGAGAAGACTTCAGACCTACTGTCTTGGAAAATTTCAATTATACAACACAGGATTATCACCTGTAGCCACCATGCTGTACGTTGTATCCGCAGACCTTATTCATTTTATAATTGAAAGTTTGTATCCTCTCCCCTTTTCCCCCAGCCCCTGACAGCTATTAATTATTGAGCAGATGATCAGGTGATCAAAAAGTTAATTTTGAGAGAGAAGAGAAGAGGGAGCTGAAGTCTACTTAACAAAAATATTCCTATCTTTATAAATGTGCTATGCATGTGACATAGAGAAAGTTTCCAGAAGCCCAGGGATGAAGGCCCAATGCTGAAATGTAAACACACTTTTAAGGTAGAGAGTTTGGTAGAGTGCTTAAAGTGGGGGTAAGTGGAAGTTTGCCTTCTTAATCACTACTCCTGTGGGAGAAGACAGAGTGCATGTTGATCTTATGGGAAATATTTTTATTTCAAGGATAGGAAATAGAAGGTTGTATTCGTGCTAGATCAAGCTAACTTGATAATTTAAAGTTAATTTGAAGATTAAAAGTTTTAGCAAGATAAGCATTAGGCAGAGATGTTAGCCGTTGCACGGAGAGGCGGTACTAGGCAGCAAATTACACCAAGTTCCTTATTTGGAGCAAAAGCAGATTCCAGTTTGTGTGTGTGTGTGTCTATGCGCAAACTCTTCTTTGGAAAATAGCCATTTGTAATTCCTTTCAAGCAAACTCTTAGCTCTTTTAAGACACACCCGAGACAGTTCAGTAATAAGCCGAAGATTCAGAATGCTTTCTGTTCCATTAGGTGATGATTCCTAGCTGTCCCGGTGCTCTCTAATGGGCCCCAAAAGGACCCATTGTGAGTTGTGATCGAGTTTGGTTTTTCTTACCAGTGCGAATAGAATCATCAAAGCCAGCTGCCTCCACACGGACTGGGATGGGATACAGGGCCACACGTTCTTCTATCAATTACAGGCAGTGTCTCAAGTTCTCACCTACAGGATTAAAACATCTATGAAAAATGTGCCCCAGCCTATAAAGGTGAATTCACTGTGAAGAATCAGATACCCCAACTCATTTGTTGAGCGTGTGGTCAGACCTTTGCTTACATTTACCTCAAGATTTTGAGAAAACAAATTCCAAGATGGATGTCAGGTTTTCACACCCAAGAGAACTCCGATGCGTTTCTAAAAATCAACATATTTTAGCACAGTAGAAGGCATATATGCAAAATAATTGAATAGTACCTGTTGATAATATAGTTCAGGAACCTCAGTGTAGTACAACACAAATTTGGAAATAAATATTATGTCTTTTTTACTATATACAGGCCTCATTGGCTATTTGGAGGCAAATGGGTAGATACTAGTGTTACTTTACAGTCATACTTATATTGGCGCTTGTTTGTCTTTTTCGTTATAAATGCCACAGGGCCTCCACTAGCACATAAGGCGCTTCTGTGCAAATTAGAAAAGATATCCCTCTGGGTGGACAAGTTACAAAGAGACAGACTCTTTAGCTGCACCCCTGGTTGGCATCTACCATACCCACTCACCTCTAATCTATGACGTGGCTGTTTCAGGCTGACTCTGCTGATACGCTCGCTTCTGTTCCTCTGAGTCGGCAGCGTTTTCTTCATTTTACTGATGAGGAAACTGAATCTCGGTGAATAACTTGCTCAAGGACACACCGTTGCAGATGGCGTACCAGAACCTGAGCAGCAAGCACGCCTCATGTCAGAGTCTGCGAGAGGCAACGCTGCCCTTTAGGAAGCTGATGCATGAATCGAATACAATTTCATGCTTGCAACTGAGATAGGCGGAACTTTAATATTCGCTGTTATTTTCATAATGGCACAAAAGTTATTATGCTTTGTGACACTAAGTGAAAGTTTTCCTGGGACCTCGCTGAAAATACTTCTGGGATTAGTTCAAACTCGGGGTCAATAAACGTTTTTTCAGTGCTAAATGTAGCCAATGCTAATTGATATGGGAGACAACAAGGCAACCCAGCCCAACGAGACCCCTTCATCAAGCAGGTTCCGCTCACGCAGCTAGTGGAGACAGACGTGAAGGACTGAGTCCATTCGTGGCAGATTTCGTTTCCCGGAGATGGCCGCACCATATCTTCTGTCGCGCATGCTCTTCTACAATGCAAGCTTGCCACTCCTGCATCAAAAGGCAGAGTCTTCTTCCCCTCCCTTTGAATCTGGGTGGGCTTTGAACCTGCTTTGACTGATAGAATATACCAGAAGTGATGTTGTATGACTGTGAGGCTGAGTTCTAAAAGGCTAAGAATCTTTTACTTTGTTCTCTGGAACGCTATCGCATGGAGCCATAAGCCGCCAGATAAGAGATCCAGCAACCCTAAGTAGGGTGGCCATGTGGTAAGGAAGTCAAGGCACAGGGAGAGACCTCTGGTTGACAGTTATGGTCTAGAAGTCATCCTAGCTCAGGCGCCAGCCATGTTGAGACAGGAGCCTCCAGATGATTTCAGTCCTCAGCCATCCTGAGTCCCAGCCTTAGAGTCTTCACAGGCTCAGACATGAAGCAGAGATAAGTGATCCCCGAGGAGCCTTGCCCTCTTCCCACAGGATCCATGAGCATGATAAAATGGTTGTTATTTTGTACCATTAAATTGGAGTTGGTTTGTTATGGAGCAATAGTAACAGAAACATCATTCTTCCAAAATAAGGCTGCAGCTGTGTGAGCCTGGGGAACACTGTCAGGTCTGCATACACGTGCATTTTTCCCTCTAGCTTTACCTAGCACTTTTTATAAAAGGGAAGCAAAAAGACCTCCAAAGATAAGTAAACCAACCTACTTAAAGGTCATATTTCCCAAGTGGTTTCTACCTTTAGAAATACTATAACAGTATTTTCTCAAATTGAACACAAATATACATAAACTCTTCTAAAGGAAAGAGTACAATATGTTTCAAGACAAATGAACTTGAAAAAGAATTCCCAAGACACTGTCTCCTTGATGTTGTTTCAAACACTAACGGGAGATGAGGAAGTGCTGTCATTACCTTTATTATATATTATTAGGTGCCTGAGTTATATTTTATACAGGCTAGAAAAACCTCTATTTCTGCCCTCAGGGTGTACAATTTAAATCAGAGAGACATTATAAGTGTCTCTGACAGAACACAGAGTGTTCTGTTTTTTTAATGCTGATTTGGAAGTTTTCAAACAATCTAATCACCACAATGTAAAGATATCAAGTGAAATGGAAAGCAATGACAGAACTCTCTCCAGAGTTTCAAGTCTTTATTTCAACAGGATAACTCCCTATTTTCAGTTCTTCATAAAAGAAGCCAATTGCACGCGCCGTAATAGTTAGAAGAATTACGAGATGCTGAGTTCAGTGATGTGCAGAGAATAGCTTAAATGAATGTTAAAAAAAAAAAGACACATCTTTGGAATTTGGCTCCACATATGTTAAAAACTAAAAACGTAATAAAATCTACTAATTAGATCCAAGGACAATCTGAATCAGTAACAGGTCTCAGTCACACACTATGATAAGGAAATTTGATTTTATTAGTTTACAATGAAATAAAATAACTTCCGCAGTTAGAAAGCTATTTCTAAGTACAAGTTCTGCATGACTATTTATTTTTACTAAATGGATAATTTATACCTGTATCATTGATCAACTGACCCCCTACCCTGCATTTGCTGAGAACTTGCATTTGCTAAAAATTCAACAGATACACAGCAAATGTCAACCTCGTACCTAGTTACTAGTCTAGGGGTGTGAAGAGTTCTAGCAGAAAAAATGACGTTGACCTTGCTCTCCAGGAGCTTAAATTCTGATTTGGGAAGTTATTTATAAGAAACAATTAACTGAGTACAAAATGGTTTATAATTCTACTTTGTGCCATAGAAATTCTGGGAGATGCCAGATCCAGGCAGTTGCTAAAGGCTTCTTGAACAACAATGCCCTGATGACAGCAGAAGAGCAGAAATTATTTAAATTTCTGAGGACACGGAACTCTATTTGGATAATAAGACATGAAAGTCTTCTTTAATTTACTTTCTATATTGTAGCAGTCTAGTTAAGAAAAACTATCTGTCCAAGTATAAGAAGGATAAAGCTCAGCGCGGACTAGCATTGAGATACCAGATGATTTAATTGAAGCCATCTGAATGAATGAGATTTTTAAAATTTTAGCTTTTAAAGTAATTACATACACACACGCATGCACACACATCCTATATAATGGTTAAAGTATCAATATTAAGTATCATCAATTATTGATTATGGGGGTTACTGGAACTACTAGTGAATTTGGTGGCTTTCTGAGACCTGTTACTGGAGAAACATAACAGGTTTAGACTCAAAAGTCATGAATTTGCATCCTGATACTATACTCTCTACCAGTTTTTTGGTTGAGAAAGCCATTCAAACCCCTATAAATCAATTTGAGTTAATAATGAGTCTCGATCACATATTAAGATAGAGAAATGCATTTTTGAGAATTTATAGTAAAAGAAAATAACGTCGGCCATTAGGAAATAATTTTCAAGTACAAGTTGGAAGACTTTTTTTTTTAAAGATTGGCACCTGAGCTAACAACTGTTGCCAATCTTCTTTTTTGTTTTCTTTCTGCTTTTTTCTCCCTACCTCCCCCCAGTACATAGTTGTACATTTTAGTTGTGGGTCCTTCTAGTTGTGGGACGTGGAACGCTGCCTCAACGTGGCCTGATGAGTGGTGCCATGTCCTTGCCCAGGATCCAAACCAGGAAGACTTCTAAATTAAAGTTTTCTCATCCGTGGAACAGATGCAATAATACCCATCTCCTGGTTTTTTCTGAGGATTAAACGAGATGAAATGAATGAAAGAATTTTGACAGGCAATTTGATACACAAACTATAGGACATTATTGTGATCCTCTAATTTTGTCTTCCAGAGGCATTCAGAAAAAAGAAATAACTTTATTCTGGGAATAGTATCAAGCCAAGAGAGACTTAGTGATCATCTGCATGCTGCCCTCTTTTCCTGATCTGGAGGGCTCTATGAGGATAATAGCACACCCTGATGCATGATGCTAAAAAATAATTCAACGATTTTGAGCAGTTGACTTAAAATGGAGTTTAAGTCAGAATAAAACATAGAGTAATTAATTACCTGATTCCTACCCATCTAATTTAGTAGTCCTTTTCTCAAAGAATTACTAAAGAGTTGTTTCCATACTGGTTGCCAGTATGTGTACGGGAAGGAAAAAAAGCAAAGAACAAAACGTAATGCTTAAGGAAAAAGTCAATCGCTTTTTTGGGAGCCTTTGCAAAAGTAAAGCGACAGCGCTCCCTCTGGGGCCCCTGGCCAGCCGGCTGGGGTCACATAGTTTGCTGTGGCCTCCACCACCACAAGTGGCTTGTAGCTCCCTCTGAACTTCCCTTTCTTCCTTGGTGCTTTGAGAGGGCACGCACTGCACTCTGGGGTTGTTTTGTTTTTCCAAGTTGCCTTGAAGCCAATGCTGTGCAAAAGCTAAGGAACTTCCCATGGTGGCCCTGGGTTTCCTTACTGATATTCACACCAGAATTTTACCCAGGATGTTCCAAAAACTGCAAGGAATTTTTAGGTTCTTCCTTGCATCTTGCCTCCCAGCGATCCTCTACAGCCCCAAAGAGTAACTTTTGATGTCCTTGTTAGATGGCTTTCCAAAGCATACAGGAGAAAGTTCTCTTTCATAACCTGGATCCTATCTACCTTTTGGCATTCTCTGTCACTACTCTCATACCCCCTCAACAGATTCCCCATACGGACCTGTCTGCTTCACACATTTATGCCATGCTCTTGCTCTCATTCTGGGCTCAGGATAAGGTCTCCACCTGGAATGCCTTTTTTTCTCTCTTCAGAACAAAGGCCTGTTCATCCTCTCTGCCCTAAAGCACCCCCCACCCCTCCCCCACACTGCTTATAAAGGCTTCTTCACTTAGCCGAGGCAGGACTGGTTGCAATCATGCCATAGAACATTGTGCAAGCTTCTGCTAGAGCAACTATCAGAATAGCTATTAATTTATGTGTTAATTTTTCTATTTTATCCAATAGAATGTAAGCATCTTGAGGACAGAATTCTGTTTCATAAATTTCCATCTCTTTTCCTCCAGAGACTGACTTGGCACTTGTTATGTACTAGATATTTCCCAAATATTAAATGAAGATGTTTTAAAATTTATACTGAATTTGTCAAAAGGAGAAAATACGCTGTCTCTTTGGTAGTAAGATAGCAAAGGCACCACACTTCCTCTGGATAGCGCACAGGGTCATATATATGAACAGATTTTGAAAATCCTAAAGCATTGCCCAGATGTCAGGTGTTTTCCATTGCCCTGATCCACTCATTCGGAGCCGAGTAGCTAAGAGCATGGAGTCCTCTGTTGCTGCCTGGGTTGGAATCCTGGCTGCACCACTGACTAGTTTTGTACTCTGGGGCAAGCTAGTTAAATTCTCTGTGCCTCAGATTCCTTGCCTATAGGATGGGATTAGTTTCCTTGGTAGTCGAGAGTGTGAATGAGGAAAAAAAGACGACAAAACTTAGTGTTTAAAGTACAATATCTCACAGGGTTGTTATGAGGAGTTAAATGGGTTCACTTATGTGAAAAACACACGCACAGGCCTGGCACGTAACGAGTACTATAGAAGAGTAGGCAAGTGATATTTCATTGAAGATGTGGAGAATTCATTAACAAAGAGATTTATGGAGCGTCCACGATGTGATAGGCACTGTTCTACATAAAACAGACCAATAAACATGTAAAATATAACTGACGTGCTACGGAGAAAATGAAAGCCTCTATTGCAAATCACAAATACAGCTGAGGAAAGATTCTTCTAGATGGGGGAACAGCAAGTGCACAGGCCCCAGGCAGGAACATGAATGGAGTGTTTGAGAATTGGCTATGGCCAGTGTGTCTGGGACAGGGAGTAAGCCTGGCGGGGAGTAACTGAGATCAGGTCACGGAGAGGCCAGAGGCTGGATCCTTAAGGGCATGACGGGCTTGCCTTTCACACTGGCTGGTAGATTTTGAGCAGAGAAGTGAGGTGATCTTTTAAGTTTAAAAGTCTCGCAACAGATCTAAGGCCAGGTGGCCACTGGAGCAGGAAGAATAGACACGAGGCTATTGCAACAATCCAGACTCTGGTGCTATTAATTATTTTCTGCTGATTTAGAACAAAAACATCTGATGAGCAAATATTGCATGTGCATTTGTTAGTGTTGTTAACATGGTTTCACTGTTTTCTCACTTAAAACAATGCATCAGCATCTAATTTGGTTATGAAAGTCCTCATTCATTTTATTTCTAGTCTTGATGATTAAGACTTGTTTAGTGGTCTTACTTCCACGTTTTCTGATATCTTACTATGATATTCTGCGTGAACTTTAAACGAGCAACCAAATGCTGTTGGCAGTCATCTATCATCATTTCACCCCCATCTCTTCATACTGACCTCACATTCAGTCATCAAACACCAGGAACGCTCTGAATGGCTTAGGATAACTTCAGATTTTACTATAAAAGTTAAGTTGAAATAGAAATGTGTTTTTATGTCATTTATATCCCTTTTATCTTTTCCATTTTGTATTTCATTTGACAGGGTAACTCACTTCTTCTTCTACAATAAAGCCGCCACCTTTTAACCTCTTTTATTCATCTTCTCTTTTGTTCACACTCTCTCTTGCCACCTGCCTCGCTCTCTTTTCTCTCCCTCCCTCCGCCATCTTGACTGTACCGCACCCCTGATTGTAACTACTGGTTACTATTTTAATTTTTCATTGATGTATTTTTTCAATGTTTTCCAACAGATATTTCATTTTTTTAATTCAGATTTTACTTTTTTATTTCCTAAAACTAGCTTAGATGTCAAGTAAAATGTCAAGCTTAGATGCCAAGATAATGTCTTGATAAGCTCTATATAAATATTCACAAGCACGTTTTATGTCCCTCTCAGTGCATATCGTTCAGTAACAAACGAATATTAAATGATGGTTACTCTGCCGAAGCGTTGACCTTTCAAATGATGGGTGACAAATAACTCTCAATGAACTTTGTATATCACTGTTTATTTGGACTGTGAATTCTGGTTCAATCGTGAGAAATGTTTATTTTCCCACCCATGTATCTAGTTACACTAGAATACTTCATTACTATGTTTTTTAAAAACCTGAACTGTTGAATTGAGAAAAAAAGGGGAAAAGAGATGTATAGCTATTGTTATAAAGCCTCTGGAAAAATAACATGAAGATAGAGATTAAAGAAAAAGTTTAGCATGAGTTAACCCATTTTTATGACCTGAGATTGACAGTTCGCAGATGACTAATTTTGAGGACAGATATTTACAAAAGCCAGCTGGGGTCGGATTAAACATCTAAGCAGAATGCAAGAGGGACGTCCAGAACGTTTTGCTGATGTCATCCCCTCTGACCACAGCCAGCAGCGTCTCAAGTAGCTGTGTGGACCGGGGCTGGTTTTAGAGGCCTGCAGTTCTGATTAGCAATTCCAGCAACTGAAGTAAAGCCAAACGCCGTCACAGAGTGGTCTCCTGGATTCCACAGAGAATGCTGTGTGAACCCAACTAGGGACCTGATGTTTGGTGAGCAAGATGAAGGATAAAAATAGACAGAAGAACGAACAGGCTAACACGGAACCACTCACTCAGGGTGGTCAAGGTGTACTCAGTTTGTCTGCATTTCCGAATACTTAGACTTGTTTATCTGCTTTTATTCTGTAATTTTTTGAGAAATCCTGGTTTAGATACAACATATCCTCCTTCCACCAGAGGGAAGATTACTCTCATTTTTAGTTTTCCAATACAAAACTACTGTTCCAAAGTGAGGGTCTTGATAAAGGTGCTTCAGTTACAGATGATTTTGTGAGTTCCAAGATATTTGAGGAAAAATTATCAAAAGATCTGGCAGAGAGGCTGGGAAATTTGAAATCAGTTGGGACAATATTGGCTGTATTTGCTTTCACAGCACAGAGACAACAAGCCAGTTATGTTCTCTGCTATTTCTGGTCCCCATCACTTTAGATAAAGCAGCAGTCAAATTTCAATAAGATTGTTGAGTGGCTTCAGGCAAGCAATTTTCATTAAAATATTCTATATCAGTGTGTTTGTGTGTGGGAGGTGGGTGAGTGGGCAGTGGTCGAGTCTGCTAAAACCCAAACCAAAAAGAATAAAGAAACATACCCTTCCAAAGCAATAAAACCCCTAAGTACTGACATTTCCCTGTGAGCAATGTGGAACATTTTCCCTGAACAAGAAAGGCAGACATTTTTACTTTACACCAGAGAATTGCATCTTCTCTAACATTCAGAATTACTGATCTGGGACCTTGAAGCAATTACTGAACATTTACAAATACATATGGTTAGCCCAGCCTTCTTTCCTTCACTCCTGAGGCACATTTCCGACTTTCCTGGGAGTCCTTACCCTGGATGTCCCACAAGCATTTCAACTCCGTCTGTCACAATGGAGCCACTTTTTTATGCCTCCAATCAGATTCTCCTATTTTATTTCCTCCTTCAATTATAGTTCTACCCGTAACCCAAGCCGGAGTGCTTAGCATCTTGGTTCATACTTTCATATCACTCTACATCCAGCTGATCCCACGTTCTGTAGAGGCTTACGTCTACTGTCTCTAAAACCTGTCCATTCCTCTGCACTGTCCTTATTTGTCTGTTCCCAGTGTCCTCTTGTTGACAGGTATTTTTTGTGTACCTTCTATGTGGCAGGCAGAGTGGAGGGCACTGGGATACAAAGTGAAGAAAAGTCTGGATTCACCCATCGGAGCAAAAAAAATTTTAATTTTTCTCCTTTTCAAGTAGTCCTCCTCATTGTTACCGTGGTGACCCTCTAAAATATGGATACATTACTGTCTGGCTTGAAATGGGCTCTTCGTCATCTATAAGATAAAATCCAATGTCTGCCCCAAACTCTGTAAGACCAGGGTCCTGCCCATGTTTCTAGCCTTGCCTCCCCTCATTGCCTTCTCCTCCTTTTGTACAATTATGTCCCAACCATACTGAAATGACTTCAGGCTTTTCACACACTCACGCCTTTTTTACAATGCTGCCCATGTCTGGAATATCCTCTTTATACCTTCATTTAAAACTCCAATCGTGCTGCCTTGGACCTACTGCACAAGGGGAATAAAAGGAGCGACAATGGAGTGTCTATTCCTTTTCCTAACTTTAAAGAGAATGCTCCCAATATTTTATCATCAAGCATAAATTTTGCTATAGATTTTTGGGTGGTTATCTTTGTAATCCTTGCTTGCTAATTATTAAACGCTATGTATAAGTGCCAAATTTTATTAAGTATTTTTTCTGAATCTATTGAAATTTTCATTTTTTCCTTTTAAAATCTATTACTGTAAGGATTCTATTAATCATTTTTTTAATGATAAAACCATCTTTCTATTCCCGGGATGAACCCAATTGGGTTATGGTGGATTACTTTTTATATCTATGGCTGGATTTAGTTTGCTACCATTGGATTTAGTATACTGGCATCCTTGTTAATTAGTAAGATTAGTCTATTTTCTTTTCATTCTATAGTTATCTAATTTGGTATCAAGAGTATAGCAACTTCATAAAGATTGAGGGAGATTTCTCTATATTTAAATTAACTGGAATTGATTGATAAAATTGAGATGATCTATTCCTTCAATATTTGGCAGAACTCACCTCTAAGTCTGTGTAAGCATAGCACTTTCTTTTGAGGGGAAGTGTTTAACTACTTATTTAGTTTCTAAATTGCTTCATCTGGAGTATAAATACCAATCACATTTTTCTAGAAAATTGTCCATTCATCTAAGGTTTTTTTTATTGAGATATAATTGACATATTAGTTTCAGGTGTACAATATAATGATTCATGTATATGTATGAATATATGTATATATTGCAAAATGATCACCACCATAAGTTACTTAACATCCGTCACCATACAGCTACACGTTTTTTTTCTTGCGATGAGAACTTTTATGATCTACTCTCTCAGCAACTTTCAAATACACCATACAATATTATTAATTATAGTCACCAGGCTACACATTGCATCCCAGGACTTTTTTATTTTATAGCTGGACGTTTGTACCTTTTGGCTCCCTTCACCCATTTCACCCTGAGGCAACGGTCAATCCGCGCTATCTACGAGCTTGGCTTTCATTCGTCTAAGTTTTGCAATATATTGACAAAAAGTTTTCAGATGATTCTTTTTTCCACTTTATCTGTAATTATACCCTCTTCCATTTTTCAAGTATTACTTATTTTTCCCTTATAACTATTTTTTCCTTTAAAGACCTTGCCTCACCTGAATTTTTTCTAATTAGAGTTTTCAGTGAACTAGCTTTGGGTTGTAATAATTTTCTTTACTGTCTCTTTTTCTTTCTTCCTTTCTTTTTTGAGATTTGATCTCTAATTTATCTATTTACTTTTACTCTGTTTTTTCTTTTCTTTTTTGCATTATGCATCACTGTTACTCTTTCATGCTTTTAAAAATTGTTTATATTAACTACTGAGTTCATATTACCACATACCTATAAGGTATGAAGTGTAATGTTATAAGAAACACTGATGTGACCACCCCCAGTTTGAGAAAGAACATTGTCATTACCTCTTAAACTTCCTGTTCTCCCTCACATACCTAGTATTCTCTTCCTACTCAGAGCTAAGTGGGGTCCTGAAGTTTTTCATCTGATTAACTTCCTTTACAGGGTCCATATGCCTTCTTCATTTTTATATAAATTAAACCGTACCATGTATCCTCTGGCAAGGAGGAGGTGCAACTTACTGCTGTTTACAATGATCAGGGTTGATAGAGAGAGCTGTATGCTATTGCACTGTAGATTATGCTGCAGTTAACTGTCAGCTGCTAATGGATGTGTTGATTCCTGACAACAGTGCTGCTACGAACTTGTGTTGTGTGTCTCCTTGCACAAATGGGCAAGTTTCTCTTGACCTATAGTCTGGAGTTCATACCATCTGTAAAATTGCTGAATCATAACAGATGCACATTTCACATTTGTTAGATAATGCTAAATTGTTTCCCAAATTTCTTTCCTCAATTTACATTCCTTCAAGTATATAATTTTTCAAGTTGCTCCTCATCTTACTAAGACTTGATGTTGTTAACCTTCAAATTATTACCAGTCTCCTTGTGGGAAAAGGGTTTTTATTTTTGTTTGAGTTTGCATTTCTTTGATGATTCCTGAAGTAGAGAGATTTTCAGATGTTTATGGAAATTATTTTTTTTTTGTTTTCCATGAAATGTCTGTTCAAGTCTTTTATCCACTTTTATCAATTTCTTTCTTGTCTGATTTGTTCTGATGTCATGCATATATTCTGGATACTAAAATTTCGTAAGTTATAAGTTTTGCAAACTGATTTTCCTATTTTGTAGCTTCTTTTTACCCTCTTTATAGTGTCTTTTGAATAGCGTAAATTCTTAATTTGAAGGCTATCAGATTTATCAATCATTTCCTCTATGGTTTGCACATTTTGCATCCCCATCCAGAGGTCATACTAATACCATTCTATGTTATTTCCTACACATATTATAATTTTAATTTTCAGATTTATGTTTCCTGCCTCATGCAAACATTTTCTAACTTGATGTTTTCTCTTAAAATTAGTAAGCATAGTAAATTTATAATTTTTATCTGGTGATTCCAAGAGCTTCAGTCTCTGTTGCCTACTATTTCTGCTTTTTTATCACTCACTGTGCTCTGCTTCCTTGTATCTTTGTCATCCTCGGCTCAGAACTACTCGTTTCTCTTGGACATTTTGTTGCGGGAGTTGTGGAAGATGTAGGCACAGCCCTTGTTCAGACTGGCTGGTTTGCGGTTGTAAACTCGAAGGATGTCTTCCTCCTTTATCTTGTTGTCTCAGTGCCAAAACTACTTTA
The DNA here is from genome assembly GCF_037783145.1 of Equus przewalskii. NCBI lineage: Eukaryota > Metazoa > Chordata > Mammalia > Perissodactyla > Equidae > Equus > Equus przewalskii. The sequence goes on along the minus strand of NC_091845.1, from coordinate 83,053,559 downwards.
TTTGATGTCTCCTGTAGGTTGGGGTTTATTCTGGATAATTCTCACCCATATTGAGAATTTAGTTGTTTAGAGCCTCAAGTCTATGAGAGAGGCTGCCCATGTCTGAGACACAGCCCCATTGTCTGCTGACTGTGCCATGGTTTCCTCATCTGCAAGGTGGCAGTAATATTAATAGCACTGAACTCATTGGGTTTTGGTGAAGATTATAAAAGTTAACATATGTAAGTGCTCAGAGCTATGCCTCATACTTAGGAAGTGCTGTGTATTTAATATTATTTTTATTTATTATTACTAGGTGGGCCCTGGGTTTTGTGTTACATCTCCTGCCCCAACAAGCCACAATATGTGGCTTGATGATGCCTGAGTGACAAATGTCATCGGGGAAAAAGTGAGTTAGGCTGGCTTCCCTCTACAGGTTTTGGCCTGGTGATTCCTTGTTAGAATTTGATGATTTTAAGAAAGAAAATTCTCTATCTGTTTATCCAGCCCTCATTTATCTAACTATGATCTTCTATCTGTGTGTGTAGTCCCTTTTTAGTTATTTTCAACAAGTGTTAGGTTTGCCATATAACCAGAAACAATTCTGTTTTTATTTTTATTTTTCTATCCCCTTCCTCCTACTGTCTTTGACTCAATTATTTTTTCTGACTTTTGAAAATAGCACCTTTCAAGCTTTTCATCTTTTCTAATATCAAATATTAAATCTATAAATGCTTCACTACATACCACTGTAGTAGTATTTTAGAAACAATGTTTTCATTATTGTTACTCATAATTTTTCCTAATTTATTATGATTTATTCTTGACCCCTCTGTTATCTACCTTTATATCTAAAATGTATTATTATTTGTTATATTTTTGTGACATATTTCTGTCTTAATTGAATTTATCTGGAGAATGTAGTCTATATTCTTTGATACTTATTGATGCCTGATATATTTTCTTTTCCAATTCTTTATAACTTTTTAATGCCTTCATATCTTTATATTTAAACATTATTTATGTCTATTTTATAAGTTACGTATAGCTTAGTATATTTAATCTAACCAATAATCTCTTTTAATTAGTCAGTTTTGTCTATTAACAGTCATTGGGATTACTTATTTATGGATTTATTTCTGCTAACTTTTAGGAGTTTTCTATTTAACTTGGTTTTGCTATGCTTTTTTCTCTTCATTTCCTGCCTTTTATTGAATTTTTTCTTTATTTCTCTTTCCATTGTAATAGTTATACCTAGAATTTAACCTAAATATTTAAAATATAAAGTTAATATCACTATCTTCCTTCTAAAAAAAATTAAAGTTTTCAGAAATCCTGAACTCAGAGTCTCTCTCTTTTATCATACATGTTTTTCAACATTTTATCTCTACTTTGTTCCTAATCGCCAGTTAGAGCTTATTACTGTGGTTTGATCGGTCAATGCTTGCCCAGCTTTCTCTACAACTGTGTCAATTCCTTTATCTCAACCTGAATCGGACAGGCCTACGCTTGTGAACTCTTAGGAGAGCCTTTTTAAGACCCTGGAGCCCAGGCTGAGAGAACCCAATTCCTTCTCCTCTCCTGTGCTGGTAGACTTCGTATCTGTGTTTTTACTTATTTATTGTTACTTTTCATTGAGTCAGTAGCTGTTGGAGGATCCTAGTTTTAGGGACAGTTTTGCTCCAATTCCCTCCTTGCTCAGACTTGAGGCTTTGTCCCCCTCTAAGTCCTTGCTTCTGAGGTCAGCCCCTCTCCCAGGATGCCCAGAATCGTTTTGTTCTCATCTTTCTGCAGTTTACTTTCCCCCTTGATATCAGCTCCTGGGGTTCCCCTTACTTTCTTATAGATCAACTATTCCTTTAACAGGAATTGCTTGATACTCTTCCAGGATTTCTAAATGTTTCATTGTTTGAGGTTCTCAGGTTATTTAGTCTACCACATTGCCGTAAACAGAAGTTATAATCTTCTTTTCTTTCTTTTTTTTATAACCACAGCTTGGTCCTCTGAATAGGCTAGTGGTGATTTGAAGATGCAGAAGTACTTGGCAAGTATGTATAGACCTGGGCTTTTGATTTGCTGTTTAGTCAAAGGAATTTATAGAGGCAGTTGACTTTACTGTTATTATGAAATTGTCCTTGACTAACAGGCATGTGCCACCAGCTCCCTATATCCATTAAAGCTGTATGATCTAACGTGCAATGACAATGCATCTCAAATTAGTTTTGGCCTGTTTTTCCCATTGCTCCTTCCTCTTTATTTTTCCAGTGCCTAGCACAGTTTCTGGTAAGTAATTGGTGCTAACTTTGCTGAAGTAGTGCATGAATAAACAGACGACCAATATAAATACATAAACTCACATATACTGTACTGTGGAAATAAGGGGATGCAGTTTTTTTTTTCATTTTCTGTCTCAATATTGAAGTGGTAAATTGAAGTTGTAGCTGTAGTATAATAACGCGTAGAGCATTGCATTTAATATGAACCAAACCTCAAGTTTGTAATATCAAAGCATCTCAAACCTCAGAATTTTATTTCTTTTATTAACTCATCTTTAAACTTCAGACACACATACTAATTTTAACTAGCTTAGCTCTGATTAAAATGGTGAACTAGAAATAATTCATTGTGAGCTGAACCAATTTACTTTTTGTTAACTCACACCCTTTAACAGAATATTATATATTTCGAATCATTAAAAAATATATCATGGGCCAGTGATGGTTGCCTAGCAGTTAAATTCAGCATGCTCCACTTTGGAGGCCAGGGTTTGGCTCCTGGGCACGAACCTACACCACTCTGTTAGCTGCCATGCTGTGCTGGGGGCCCACATGCTAAAAAGTAGAGAAAGATTGCCACAGATGTTAGCTCAGGGCCAATCTTCCTCAGCAAAACCATATATATATATATATATATATATGTATGTATTATATATATATCAGAAACTGCCTTGGACAGGTGTGTAATCAATGAATATTTGTTGAGTTTGATCAGTCAAAGCCATAAATGTGAGAAAATAATTACTCTGGTTATAATCAAAGAGGGACATATGTTATAAAAACACATTTTAGAGAAACTAGGCTAAAATTAAAACTGACCATTCGCAAAGGGAGCATTTTAAGAACATTTAAATTTAATTCCTACTCCTCATGCTTGAAATTAAAAATGGAAATATCTCAGAAAATCAAATGTAATTTTTTCGACAGCAGTATTCATTTAAACAATTATTACTCATTATAAGAACTCTTTATAAAACAAAAGATTCTGAAACGTATTAATACTTAAAATGGAACAAGAAGCAAATGTAGTAACAAGATATGTGTATCAAATGTGATGAGAATAAATGTAATTTAAATCAAAATCCCAATGTGAAACATATTTCAAAAGCTCTAAACCTTGTCCCTCTTTAAAAATTCCTTCATGGTAACTAATGTGGACAGTCCTTGTCAATTGCTATAACCTCAGTTTTTTGTACATCGCTGTTTATTTACTAAGAGCCTTTGATAAGACATTAAACCAGATGTTTTCAAGACGAAAAAACCTAACCGCATTAAGTACTTCAACACACAACTTTGCCGTCTGCAAAGCTCTTTCCTACAGAGAAGACATTCTGCATCTGATTCCTCATTAAAATCACACAAGGAACTTAAAAATACCAATTTTTAAAATGTAATTTAAAAATATCCCACCCTGGTCCAATTAAATTGACTTTTATTCTTATAAGCTTTCTGTTGATAATGCACACTGAGCTGGCAAGATTTTTTATAACAATAAATATCTGAAAGAGTATGAAATTAAACATTTAACCTGAGTCAGACGTGTCTACTGTAACTGTGCTGGCTCTCAGCACGATGTCTGGTGCAGGTGGGGGCAACTCCAGTGCATAGAAAGCATAAAGGAGGGGATAATGAGGCCCTGGTTTACAATTTGAGTGGGAATTTGGGAACAGGTAGTGCATGGGTCAGTGTGTGTCTTGGTATTTTTAAAACAGCAATTCTTTATCAAAGTAGTTCGATTTACTTAATTTTTCTCATCCTCCTCTCCCTTTGATTAAAAGGAAAAGATTGATGTATAGGTTTTCCAAACTGAGGCAGCCAGTGGACCATAAGTGGATTTGTTGGAAGGTTTAGAGTTTGTTTGTTTGTTTTCCTTTTTATGGGGAGAGGAAAATTTTTTGATCAAAAATAGAAAAGCACAAGAAGATATTCTAAATAAGGTACTGTCAGGTCCGGGATAGATAAGAGAGACGAAGAGAAAATATTGCAATGCAGTGAACAATTTAGATGCAGGAAGACATTAATATTTAAGATGAAATATATAATGAAAGAATAAGATTTTATAAAAATAAAGTAGAGAGGGGAAATTGCTCAGCACTTCACGTTTTGTTCTTTCTCCATTTAAAAGTGTATTGCTCACATTATTGGGTTGCTCCTGGATACGACCATTCAAGTTCTGAGAAATAATAGGCATGTTAGAGTGTGTTTATTCAGTGTATTTGCTTTCTGGAATGTTTCCTAACTCTTTTTCCTGAGAAAATCCTCATACTATTATAATATTTATGAGGGACCTGGGACGTAAACTTATGAGAACTTCTATGTTTTTCCATTTTCCCCTGAGGTTAATGTGATGAAAACAACATAAAACATGGATTCCCTCTCCTTCAACTATGGACCAGTAAGGCAATTCCTCGGTAATAACTCAACACACACTTTACCAAAAGTGATTTTCCATCTGAGACCTTGCAGAAAGGTGCTCATTTATGTTCTTGGCTACCCTTTACCTCAATGAGAATGAAAAAATATGAACTGTGACCATATATGTAAGGTCAGTATGATGCTATTGTTATCGATTATTCAAAAATGGATTGTTATATTGTTAAGGAGTTTGATCTTTTTAAATGTAAATTTTAATTGAAACCTCATTTGGGAAATTACAGTTGGATTAGAAAAGTCCATTACCATCTTACTGTGCATTACTATCTAGTGGCTGCTTCTTCATATTACAGACATAGTCCCAAATCCAGATGGCTTGCTTCACTAACTCCACTGTGATGGCAAAAGTTAACAGTCTTCATGGTCTGGAGCAAGACCTGTTGGCAGTCATTTTCTCCTTCTTGGTAACAGGTAACTAGCTCCAAAGGTCAAAGTATGAGTTATCTATGTGTTTATTTTCATACTGGAATGGATTTTTGAGGGTGAGGAGTCAGGAAATTTTCCTTTCCAGCAAGCACTGTGCTAGATACCCAGACGCTAAGGCACAGTTCCCTTCCATAAGGAGCTTATGGTCTAGAAGTTAGTACTGATAAGTCAATGCACTACGATGTGAGCGGAGGGGAAGCAGCCTCTGCCTGGGACTGTGAGGAAGTGAGGAAGTTTAAATATCCCGAAGGAGGTGGTATTTAAACTCTGTCTTGAGGTCTGAGTTTTTCAGGTAGTTATGGGAGTCATCACCATTCTGTGCAAAAATGAGAGTCTGGGGTGCAGCTTGTATTGGGATCATAGAGCCAAGGGTGTGGTGTAGCCAAAAGTAGGGCACAACAGGAGTTTGGGTTATTTTTTTTTCATGGAAATAATGGGGAGGGTAATACCATCACATTTTGCCATTAAACAATTGGCTCTGCTTGATGGTAAAGTATGGATTGATGATGTGAAAGAATGGTTAGGCAGCCACTGCTGTAAACCTATGTAAAGTTTCTAAGGATGTAATCTAAAGCAGGTGCCATGAAACGCAGAGGTGACGGGACCCAGGAGCCCCTGGTGAGCCACGTTGTGTTGGCAGTAGCATAAGAGAAGGAAACTGGGTATGCTGTTTGGTTTGGGTAAACATGAGGGGTGGTTTCCTGGTTAAAATAGAGAATATGTGAGCAGAAGTGGATTCGGATCAGGCAGCGAGGTTTTTTTGGACTTGACGGAGGCAACTTCTTCTCATCTTCCCCAGTGAAAGAGAAGGTGCTCTAAGGTCAGGGCCTCTTCAAGCAAGAGCTTGTTTCCGAGCAAATTTCTTTACTTGATTAGCGTGAGACAAGAAATAAAAGTGACGTTTGAAAAGACACAAAAAAACATAAAGAAGAGAAGACATGTTGCTCAGTTTGGTTAAGTCCTACTCTAAGGGTTCAGTGGTTTGGTAGACAAGGGCAGCACAGATAATGTTGTCTCACCATGAACAAAGTTTTCATTGAAAGTCCACAAGTATGAGGAAGACTGTTGCAGACACTTGTTTGTTGAAAGAAGCCTTTTCAAGCATTCTTCTCTGGGATCCTGTATTACTTTACAAATCTCTACCGCAGGATTAATCACATTGTTATAGTTACTTACATTGAGAGCAGGGACTGGGTTTCATAAATCTTTGTCTTTCTAGGACCTAATTATATAGTTATACACCTACTATATAATCACAACATCGTAAGGACCCCAAAATATTTTGCGAACTGAAGTACCCATTAAGTAATTGATGGACTAATTACAAATTATTTTATCAGTTTCTTTAAAGGAGATCTTCATTTCCTTTAAAAATATTTAAATTTTAAATTAAATTTTAAAGATATTACATCGTCACTTTGTGGAATAAATATCAAATAAAATAAATTTTGAAATAAAACACTTGAAATAAAATAGCACATGTATTACGAACACTTTTAAACTGTTCAGATGCAATTTGCAAACAGGTAACTGCTCTGCATCACTGAGTTACTCTGTCAAATCACGCTATTTCGTTTATAATGCTTTTCGTAATCTGTAATTATTCTGATTATTTCTTTATTTTATATGTGTTTCCTCACTAAAATGTAAGCTCTACCAGAAAAGGGAGCCCACCTGTCTAATTTTCCTCCATATCCTTGGTGTGTAGGATAGTACCTGGCTCATAATTTAGTGCTTGGTATATTTACCTTGAGTGAAAGAGCTAATTGGACTTTACAAATCAAATCATGGAGGCCTGCTGGGAAGAAGTAGGTGAGGCCTTAGATGTCATAATAATAGGTACAGTGGACACTTGGTAGAATTCTATGGACAAGGCCTTATGTATTTATTGCCTATAACAAAAGTAGTTGTATTTGGAATATCACAGTTCCCAGGCACTATATTACATCTTTCAGTCCCATTTAATTCTTGCAATTATGCAAATCATTTCTCAAGATAGCATGATTTTACAGATGAAGAACATGAGGCTCAATGTTCACATACTTGCCAAATGTCACACAGTTTGAGTCAGGATCTGAATCCAAGTCTGTAAAATGCCAAACCTGTGGCCTTCCCGCTAAACCACAAAACGATATTCTTCATTGCAATTAAATTTAGTTTTTTCAAAGATCCAAAGCATGACAGAATTTAAAAGCAGTTTGCAAAATAAATACATGTAATCTTAGTGAAAACTAGAAAGTGAAGACATTCTTGCTTGCTCTCAAAACAGACGTGTCGAACGATAGGATTGTCTTTGTGTATCCTGGCTGAGCATCACTGCGCCTTACAGTGAGCTCTGCTGGACCACGGCAAGAAAGGATGGAAAATAATATACGTGTCAATGATGAAAATAAGGAAAAGTACAATATTTTCTTCAACTGTATCCCCATTATTGACCCCAAAACATTGTGAAAGATTGTTCTCTTGAGACAAAAGGAGAGTAATAAAACTAAATGTTTTTCTTTTTGTTTTCTATGGAAACTTAACCTTCTGTTTTTCACATGTACACAGAGGAATAAATGTCACGTTGCCAGAATTATTCCAGAGATTTATATTCTACTTTATACTTCAAATAAAGACATTTCCCTGTAGGCCAGTTTGTATGATTTTTTTCCAGTGAGCATAAGAAAAAGAAAACTCAAACTAAGGTCAAAATTACCTTTCTGAAAAATGTGTGTAATAAAAATGCTCTTTCTCTATAAATCTTATAGAAACATCAAGAAGGCTTTTTTCATAAATGAATAAAATGATCTTGAATTTCATATAGAATAATAAAGTCATCAATAGCCACGAAGCTTGTAAAAACAATGAAGAATAAGGGGAGGCTTTCTTTATAGATCCGGAGCATATTATTAAACCATTGTAATCAAATCAATGGTAGTCCTGAGAATAAGCAAATAGATCAGTGGAATGAAATAGAGAATCCAGAAATAGGTCTAGGCATAAATGAGAATTCAAATATCACAAAGGTAGGCTTTCCATTGAGTGCGATGGCAAAGGCACAAATGATGTGGCAAAGTGGCTTCCATATAAGAACAATATGTAAAATTGTTTCCATTTCATACCACTGTCAAAAGCACGTTCCAGATGGGTTCATATTTAAATATGAATATTAAACAATGAATATCTTAGAAGAAATCTAGGAGGTTATAGGTAAAATATTGAAGTTAGAGAGATCTTCTTAACCAACACTAGAAATTCAGAGCTATTTTAAAAGTAAAGACATGGTTGACAATATTACAAAACCCCCAAAACTTGAAATTTGAAACATTAGCAAAATCAATAGATAAATGGTAGATCTGGAAACAAAGTTTGCGAAGCAGATGGCAATCAAAGGATTAAAATTTATACAACATTGTTTTAAGAATTCTCTCTCCAAAAAAAAAAGATACTAGCCAATGGGAAAATTATCAAAGAAGATGAAGAAGCAATTCAGAGAAGAGCAAATCCAAATGGCCATCAAACACGAGAAGATGGTTGTCTTCACTACCAGTTAAGGAAATGCAAATTAAATTGGTAATGAGATATTCTTGAATGCTTATCAGACTGGAAAACATATTAGGCTGTAATACTCATTGCTCACAATAACACTGAAAAAAGGTCAAAATGTGAAAAATTCCTGGTTTTGGGGGGAAAAGCAATTTAGCAATGTATATAAAAATGAAAAATACACATAACTCTTTGACCAAGCAGCCTTAATCCTGAGAATCTATTCCTCAGAAATAGGAGATGCAAATGTAAGAACATATACATCCACAGATGGGTACTTCAGCATTGTTAATAGTGGCAAGATCTGGAAAAAGAAATCAATTCCTGGAAGAAAGCAAGAAGCAAAATTCTGTACAAAAATGGGGACAAATGCATGTGTATATCTATATCTGTGTGAAGGGATATGTGTATTCAAATATATGCAAATTTGTATATACATATGCATGCATGTTTATATGAACATGAAAAAAGTAAAAAAGAAACATGTACATGATATTGGCATGTATTATCTTGGATGAGACAGGTCATGTTTGAGGAAAGGGGAATTTGAAGAGGAGGAGAGAGGCAAAACCAAAACAATATATGTAAATTTTTCCGTTAAAATACCTTAGTCTGTTTGATGTGATCCAATTTAGGTAAAATAACATATGTAGAAAGAGTCATTTTTGTCCCTCAGAATGCGCAAAACAAAACAAAACAAAACTCTGTCCTAGTTCAGATATACAGAAGTTTGTTGGAGCTACTGTTTGTAACCGTGAAATGTAAACCATGTGGACTCACGCTACCTGCCCAAATCTCTCTTCTGGAATTACAGTGGTTATTCACTCTATTCTCATTGCAGAGAAATTTGGCCTTCTTGGTCAAACTGAAAAAATAGGTACATGGACTTCTGCAGGCAGCACTGAAAACGTGTTGGGCCATTTGTCTGGCAGTAACGTGTTGAATAGAGTATTAAGCTGTTATTACCAGCTTCGTATAAGCTTGAGATAATTTTAATGTGTGATGCTCTGTGTCTTTAGCTCCTGGCAAATCCTGGTGGTAACATGCCTTCTGACTGTCAAGCTGGGGATTTCCTTTCTGATCGTTCCATGTGGAGGAACATTTTATACACTTACAAAGTTCTTCCTGCGCACATGGTGGGCTATTCATTGTGTCTGATTAAATTAAACTTAAAATGTCTTTGTAGAGCACTGTTTCCGATTAATAGTATAATCAGAATGGACCAATTTTTACAAAAACACATGACCATCTGTGTCTAACACTTTAGCCATTCAGAACTTACTGTCTAGCACTTCATATTGCATTCATCTTCATGGAGATCCTAGGGTCCATGCCATACAATTTGTACGTGTCGTTCTCAATCTTCACCCCTTACTTCATGCATATTTGGCACATAATTTTGTCCCATTTCCTCATTTTTGTTTTAAACCCACAGAAAACTGTAAGGAGGGCAGCGGGTGGACAGGGGCTGCTATAGTTAGCAGTGTGACATAGGGTTCGAGAGCTCCTATTCCTCTGTGCTCCAGTTTCTTCACCTGTGAGATGGTGCCCAGGTCATGGGTTGGTTTTGAACATTATATAAAGTCATATCGTGAGGTGCTTAGGTAATGTTGGCAAACAGTAAGCACTCAATAATTGTTAGTTATTATTGTTAGAGGTAGACACGCTGCAACAGTTAACATTTGAAAAATATAATCTCGTAGAAAGGTGGGGGTCAGGAAATCTAGTGAAAAAGTAGACATAAAAATTTAAAAGGTATGAAAATCTTGGGTTTATTTTGTGTAGGAGCAGAAAGTGCCTACGAAACTTCTAGATCCTGAGAGTGTAACAAGATTATAGCTGAGTGTAATAATGGGAACGCATTATGACAACCCTAGGTCACCAAAACATTTTATTTACATTTGGTGTACTCTATGTAAGAACGTTGAAATATGTATGATACAATTCAAAATGCCTTATAAAACATTTACAATTAAAAAGAGTGTTGATGCTTAATTCTCAGTTATCAAAAAACCATGTTCTCTAAAAGGATTCATTATTTGAGGGTGGTAGAAAGCTCAGTGGGCTTAATTTTTGGCAAATGTTATATTATGTATAATCCTTTCATAGGATGTTTCTTCAAATATATGAACTGTAAAATATTTTGACTATGATATATTAAAATTAAAATCTAAATTGTAACTTTGCCAGTACTGAGTTTTTACCTTAGAAATTCCACGTAACATATTCACAGGTTTTAAAGATTAGAATGTGGACGTCTTTGAGGAAGAATATTTTTCTACCTACCATAACATCACTTCCTCAAAGTCAAACAGCAAATAGGTCAAAGATTTTTTTCTCAAAAATCTAGTAGTACGTATTTTGGGTAATGAAAATATACTAAAATTAGATTATTAGAGCCACATTAGATTATGTACAACTCTGAATATAGTAAAAATTACTCTAAACATGTAAATGTTATTGTGTATGAATTATATCTCAATAGAGTTGTTAAAAAATCTAGTAGTGTGATAATGTAATAACAATAAGTATTTTTTTAGCATCTTGCGTGTAAAAAGCATAGTGGTAATTATCAAATACTGCTGACCACATTGCTATATCTGTCCACTGCAGTAACTCTCTCCTGGAAAAATATTCCTTTACAATCATGTCATAAAGTTGATGGGAACAACTCCTCTCCCCTAAACACAGGTTGGACTCTGCAGCTGAGCCACCAAATCATCTGGTCCATAGGGCTCCATCTGCAGAGAATGTCATCCAATTGGGCAAGAAGTCTTCTGTCCTAGGACTTCTCTGATTGGAGCTTGAGGTAAGATCTCTTTTATCTCTGGTGAATTGCTAAATAAAACCTAAGTGGGTAACTATCCATGGCTATTTTTCATACCCACAGTTCCCTGCCCCTCCCAGCTATTTGGGGCAGAAAAGAGTTAAAGCCACTTTAAAGGAGACAACAGTTGGAAGGGGGGAACCTTGGTGTCTTCCAGATACCAGCTTCCAATGTCCATTGGGCCAAGTCCACCTGATCTTCCCTGTTGCTCTGGTGTTGCTTCAACTGATTGGAGTTGGGTCTGAGACTTGGAACAAAAGTTCTATCCCTGACTACCTTAGAGACTACTTGGGGAAAAAACATACAAAGGTTTGGAAGATTAAAGAGAAATATAAGCCTGAAAGCAAAACATGAAAACAAGAAAGCCTGGGCTGAAAGTAAACATGAAAATGAGAAATTGTTATTAGTTTCCAAATGAACGATGTGGACAACCAGTTTCTTGAATTCAGAGGACAGAGACAACACTATGACTTAGGTGATCTGAAAAGAGTTCTTGAAGGGAAAGGATCAAAACGAGGGTTACACCTTCAAAAGTAGATACTTGGAATTTTTCTCTTAGGGTCATCCATGCCCCGTTGTTTAAATAAATTTCCTTTGGACAGAGATAGAGAGAGCTAAGAAAGATCCTTCAGAAGCTGGTAAGACGTTTCTAGAACAGGAAAGGGAGGAGAGGCAACTCGTCTATGACTATAGCAAGATTCTGTTCAGATGCTGATATTGATGGGAATTTAGCAGAATTTTATTATAGGAATAATGTCCTATTTACCCTTTTTCCTTGGTTATGTAATAAAAATGATAAATTCTGATAAATGATAAATTTTAGCAAAATCAGTAAAACTTTTAAGCTGATGGGAGACTAATGAAATATTACCAGAATCAAGTGAGGTTGGGTTCTGGTCTGTTGCAGAAGCATCTTAGTTTTTTAAAATAATCAGCCCAAGTTCCACTAACCCTAAGAAGCCATGCAACTTTCAGTTACACTTACATGGCTTTGATGCCTCATTTTATTTTGAACCCTGATCTGGACTCATGAAACTCTGTTGCATAACATGGAAAGAATTGACAAAATGGCCCTCAAAGCTGCTTAGTTTTCCATAATTCATTTCTTCTGAATTCCTTTTTTAATGCATATCCCCGAGATAGTAATTTTTGTAAATTGTGAAATCCCCTGGGTCAGGCCATAATCTCGGTCACTTCAACAATGAACTTAAATAGTCCTTAAAAGCCTTTCATCAAGATATTATTTTCTCATAAAGAAAGAGGAAAAAATAAATTTAAGTTTCTAACACTGGGAATTATCTTCATCAGGCTTCCCCAAAGGAAATGCCACCAGTATTTTGAGAAATGTATTTCCTTTGGTTCCTTCTGACTGATGAACATATAACTGAGCAAAACAGGACAACTGTAGAAAGTCAGAACAGAAGGAAACGTCTCTGATGTTGTGTAACTCAATATACCTCTTTAGCAGTGCCTATCCTGAGGTCAAGAGAAACGGAGCTTTGCCAAGGCAGAGACTGAGCCACACCTAGAACAGACTCCTTAATTCCCAGGGAAAGGATTGTCAGGTGATACCAGGTTTCCTGCCATGAAAATATTGCTTAACTCAAAGTATTTCTGAGCACTTTGCTCCTGATCGTTTTGTCTCAGCTAGTGCAAATATCTATAATTTTTTGGAAGTTGGAAGCATCTTATGTTTTTGTTTTTGACTTTAGTATGTTCTACATACAAAATTTACTTCCACAATGTTCTTACTCAATGAGAATAATGTTAACGTTTTATCATGCGTGATTTGCAAAAATCTTAGATGACAATCTTTAAAAACTACAGCAAAATTCAGTTGTGGAGGGGAATTTCTTAAAAGACATGAAATCTAGAAGCCAAAACAAAAAACATAAAAATTTTAGACAATATAAAGAATAGATGGGTAAAGATTAAATCAATATTTAAATAACAAATTTGGAAACTTTTTATAATATCAATTATATCTGGTCCAGTTGGGACCATCTCCAGTAAGATGATGATCCTCTTAGGCTTCCTTTCAGCAGGGAGGGAGCTAGAATCCCCAGGTTGGTCCAGTGCAGTCACTGGCAGCCTCATAGTCTGTTTACCCCATGATGACACACAAACATAATTTTCTGAGTGTCATGAAGTGAAAAGCATTTGGAATCCCTAATCTATAATATACAAAGAGCTCTCATGAACTAGCATGAAAAAGGCAAATAGCCCAATAGAAAAATGGGTATGAAAGATAATTCACAGATTTGCATATCCAAATTGCAGTGTAAAAAGACTCCATATTTCTGTAGAAACCATGGAGACACAAACTGAAGCAAAAGCTAGGTATCTCTTTATACCCATAAGGTTGGCAAAAATGAAAAAGTACAGCGAAATATGTACTGGTGGTGTGGATGCAGAAAGAAGAATATTCTCATTCATTGCTAGTGGTTAGGTAAAAAATTTCAGTCCTTTTTGGAAAATGATCTGGCAATGTCTATTAAGCTTTAAAATATACATATCTTTGGGGCTGCCACTGTGGCATAGTGGTTAAGTTCATATGCTCTGCTTCAGCAGCCTGGGGTTCATGGATTTGGATCCCAGGCTGGGACCTAGATACCACTCATCAAGCCATGCTGTGGTGGCATCCCACAAACAAAATAGAGGAAGATTGGCAGATGTTACTCAGGGCCAACCTTCCTCACCAAGAAAAAAAAAGTATATATACATATCTTTGACACAACAATTCCACCCTTGGAAATACAATCCATAAATTAAAATCACCTGCATTGATTTGCACACACACACACATACACACTCTCAAGGATGCTTACTGCATTATTATGTTTTATGTAAATATATTATGTATATAATATTATGTATTTTCATAGTAGTAAAAATTAAAAACCAACATGAACAGATAAACAAATATTAATAGAGAAATGCTATATTTAGTATAACAATAACCTGAAATATGATAAACCTTTTTCTAAGAGATAAGCATCTAAGAAAAGACTCTTTTAGAATGAGAAATTTTATAAAATGCCAGCAATAAATCTACAATAACATTGTTTTCTGTGTCTAATATTGATTTTCATATATTTATAGGAATGGCTTTTAGATGTAATATTTAATTTTGAGTCATAACATTTCCACCTAGATAATTATATTTTGAAAGATGACATAACTCGTCTTCTTCTTCTTCTAAAGATAAGGATATTTTTATCTTTGTCCAGGTCACCTGGCTGAAGCTGGTACCATGATGGACCTGCCTGGTGGCAGCTGGAGCCAGGAAGGGGATGTAACTGCTATGGGACATGCCACTCGAGACAGAGAGGTGAAGGAGAAATTTCCTGGACTTTCCTTTCATCTGGGGAGCTCCAGGCTCCTTTTAATATCTTTAATATGCTCACGCCAGCCAGAAACGCAGTCTGTAGGAATCCCTCCCAGCCGTACGGGGCAGACCAAGGTAACTGCAAGCAATGGATCTGAGGACAAATTGGCCCAGGACTGGCACACCTTCCCTTTGGATAAAATGATAAATCTGATGGTTTTCTTTGTCTCCTTTCTCATCATCTCCAAGAGTTTTTTTTGGATGATCTCCAGAATTAGATTTGTTATTTTGTAAGTCTTTTTTCTTTATAGAATTGTTTTGGAAACTTTTGTTTTATAACTCTTCTAAGAGGAATTTTAAACCCAACGTAAAGTTTCATTAATTGTATTACTCACCACCAATGTTCATACCACTTCCTTGCTATTCTCAAGCACTTTTATTACAGTTCTGATCTTTTTCTTTTCTCACTTACAAATGATCCCTTAAGTAGGTGTCACATTCTTAAGACAGTGCTTTATTCTTTCCTAGCATTTTGTTTTTTTTGTAAGGAAGAGAAATCCAATGACAAACAGATTCTTTTCTTTTAAGGGCCACTTTTTCCGCTTGGAAGTGTGTAGATTTTTATCTTTATATTTGGTATTGAAATTCAAAACAAGCAAAAGGAAAACTTTAACCCGTCACTTGAAGAACTTTTTTGATATGAGGCTTCAATTCTGTCTTCAGTTTAGGGATTTTTTTTCTGTTTTGATTACTGCTTCTCCTTGATCTGCACTCCTTTTGTACCTATATTAGATATCCTGTTCATTCGCATATTCCCAATCACAGAGGAATTAACAATTACCTTCATCTGGACTTGCATGAAACATTTTTAACAGAAAGTTCCCAAAATTTCTGGTGTGTATATGGCTTCATTTGCTTGTTTCCAGGATTTATACAGACTTTTTCTAAATATTTCTGTGTTTGTCATTTCCGTGGGAACCTGGAAGAGGAGAGAATTAACCATTAGCACTCAAATCACCGTTAGAAACAAGAAGCGTGTCTTAATAAAATTTAGACATTACTAAACATACCATTCTCTCCAAATACTACAAGAGCACATGGCTATTTGAGCAAATGAGGCACTGTCCTCTCCCTAAGGAGTTTCTAAGTGGTAGAAGATGAGGAAGAGACCTTCCTTCAGAAATTGAGGAAACTGAGGATTGTAAGTCATCTCTAGGGCTCTTTGGTATCACAGGTTTTACAGGCTATAATATTGGCGTGAACCGTCATAATCAATCTACTCATCTGATTGCAATGTCCTGTTGGTGTGCCATGATGTCAAGGTGAGAGAGAACAAGGCACCATGGAGCAGCCTTGGAGACCTACCGCCGACTCCTGCCTCTTTGAGCAACTACTTCAATTCCTAGTTTCCTCAACTGTAAAATGAGCATAACCTTACTGATGTGCATTATTAACTTAATACACTTTTATTGAGTGGTTACAATGTCTGTAGACCATGAATTAAGATTCTGGGGGATCGAAGATGAATGCTATCCAGTCTCTGCCTTAAAGGATTATATAGCTATATAAAAAGGATTATATAAGGATCATTTGAGAGTAATGCATTCATGTATTTAATAAATATTTATAGAGAATATAATTGTTATTAGGAACTCTCCTAGGCACTGAGATATTGAGATGAACAAAACAGTCTTGTTAGCCTATGGTATTACATTTTAGTAGGGGACAAAGAGAGCTGATTAAAAATTATAATGTTGGGGCAGCCCCGTGGCCGAGTGGTTAAGTTCGCGCGCTTTGCTGCGGCTTCGGCTGCCCAGGGTTTCACCGGTTTGGATCCTGTGCGCTGACATGGCACCACTCATTAGGCCACGGGGAGGTGGCGTCCCACATGCCACAACTAGAAGGACCCACAACTTAAATATACAACTATGTACTGGGGGGCTTTGGGGAGAAGAAAGAAAAATAAAATCTTTGAAAAACAATTATAATGTCAAAAGTAACGTCAGGTATTGATACACTCTGTGAAGGCAAATAAGGCAAGATTGGGGAAAGAGAATCTATGAGTTTGAAGAGGAAGAAAGGGAGCTACTCCAGATAGGTTAGTCTGGCGTCCTTTCTGGGAAATGTCTGGGAGACGGGCATTGCTGAAGGAGGAACGTATTTGGAGTGTTTGAGAAACAGCAACAAGGCAAGAGGGGCCAGGCTTTGGGGATTTAGGGGGAGAGGGGCAGAGCTGAGAATGGAGAGGGATTTCCTCAGCCCTGTTGCCACAGTAGGGAGTTGAGATTTTATTCTAAGTGTAATAATGGGAAACCACTGGAGGAATTTACACAGAGGAGGACACGGTTTGATTTGTGCTTTGCAAAGACTAGTCTTGCTATTGAGTGGGGAGGCAGGGATGGGAGCAGGAGAAGAGGAGGTGGGGTGGGATTGGGGGGAGGCTAACATAGGGGTGCAGGAGACAAAGCTGTGACTTTGACTTGGGAGTGGTGAGAGAGTGGATGAGCTATCATCAATAATGTAGTACTTGGTAGGGGCAGGGTTTTAATAAATAATTCCGTTATTCTCATCGAGTCTGTATTAAGCAGCAAAAAGAAGCCATATGTTCAGTCATGAGGCAAAAAGGATAGAAACTAGAAACAATTTTCTCCTTAACCCTGTAAGACAAAATTAGCAAGTATTAAAAATAGTCACGTAAGGGTCTTCATGAGGAGACCATAGAAAAACTTCTATATATTGGCAAGAAAAAGAAAAAGCCAATGGAAAAATGGAGAAAAGGAACTAAGAGGAAGAATATACAGCTAATAAACACTTGAAAATACCCAACTCTATTGTGTAATCAGGGAAATTAAAATTAAAACTACCAGGAGATAGCATCACACTCCCCTGTTAGAAACTAAAAAGTTTAACACCAACAGGTGTTGGCAAAGACATGGAGAAATGAAAACGTTTATACACACTGCTGGTAGAAGTCTATATTGGTATAAACATGTTGGAAAACAACATGACATTATATGAAACATTTGAAATTGCTGTTTCCCTGTGACCCAGCAATTCTACTCCTAGCTACGTACTCTAGAGCAGTTGTTCTCAAAGTTGGTCCCTGGACCTGCAGCATCTGAGTCACCTTGGAACTTGTTAGGAATGCAATAAATAAATCATTATTTCTGAGGGTGTTCCCAAGAGATTAGCATTTGAATCAGTAGATTGAGTAAGAAGGTCAGCCCTCACAAATGTGCAGGGCATCATCCAATCCACTGAGGGCCCGAATAGAACAAAGAAACAGAGGAAGAGCAAATTCCTTCTCTCCTCTTGAGCTGGGACATCCATCTTCTCCTGCTGTTGGATATCAGATGTTGGAGCTCCCAGTTCTGGGGCCTTCGGACTCTGGGATTTACCCCAGTGTGTCCCTTCCTCGCCTTCTCAGGCCTCTGGCCTTGGATCGAATTACGCCACTAGCTCTAGCTTGAGACGGCAGGTCGCAGGCCTTCTCCGCCTCCATGACTGCATGGGCCCATTCCTATAATGAATCTCCTCTTCTAACTACTCATCTCTCTATGCGTATATTATTGATTCTGTTTCTCTGGAGAACCTTAATACAGGCCCCATCCCAGACTAAACACTGGTGTTTTAACAAGCCTTCTAGGAGACTGATATGGCTAAAACGTGAGAACCACTGCACCGGAGAAAGATCTGCTCACGAGTACCAAGGACGTGTACAAATAGGTTTACAGCGTCTTTTTATAACAGCAAAGTACTGAAAACAATCCATGTGCTTATGAATAACTGATGGCCTAAATGAATACCGTGCAACAGTGAAATGAATGAACTGTAGCCAAACACGACATGCACAAATCTAGGAAATAGGATTAGTCAGAAAACTGCACAATAGTTAAACATATTACTAAAAACTAAAGTGTGTTTTATTGAAGGAAATAAATATATGTGACAAAAGTGGTAAAGTGATATGGAAGAAATAAGGGAGTAATAAAATGAGCATTCAGGGAAGCGGTTATATGTGAGGGAGCAGGCAACTGGGTAGGAACAGGGAGGTGCCCTTAGGAGTCTTCCAAATAATGGCAAAATTCATTTCCTAAACTGGGGAAGATGTGGGTATTCATGGTTTTTGGTGTTTCATAGCCACACCTATTTTCTAAGTATTTGTTTGCATTTGCTCAATATTTGGTAATAATAATTATAAACATAAACTGTTAATAGAAATAAAGCAAATGAACAAAAAGAGGCCATGGAGGAAAGGTGGAGCACTTTCCCTGAGGTGGCCGCCCTGTAGGGAGGCATATACAAATGTTCAAGAATAAAGCAATATTTGTACTCACATCGCTGCTCCTTTTCTCCTGATCTTTTCAGTCATGAACATTAGTACTTATTTTAAGTGCAAAGCCAAACTGGCTTTTAAAAAATGGATAAGACAGAAAAATGCACAAATAACTAAGAAAAATAAGCATGGAAATACAGAAAATAAATCTTAAAAATTTTAAGTCCAAGTACTCTGATTCACTTAAAAATGATAAGCTCCAGTGAGTGACTGAAAATTACATCAGCATGTTCCCTGAGTTTTAATGAGGCAAGGAAGAGCTACGATTCCTGCAAGAAGGGTAAGTGACAGAGGATATTATGTGAACAACATGCTCTGTCCTTGGTAACACTACAGAAATATTGCCTCCTTGTCTTAGACTCTGAATCGCTGTTTATACAGGAAATAGGATTAAAATGCATGCTGGCCACACTGCACACATAAATTCATTTCAATTCCAGATGACTAATTATTACAATAAAATATTATTCTGTATACAGGCAGAGGAAATTTCCTTTCTT
Source organism: Equus przewalskii (assembly GCF_037783145.1). Lineage (NCBI taxonomy): Eukaryota > Metazoa > Chordata > Mammalia > Perissodactyla > Equidae > Equus > Equus przewalskii. The sequence continues at coordinate 83,033,926 of NC_091845.1, read as the reverse complement.
CCATAATTACATTTAGGCACTTAAGGATGGCAAGTTTCAATTATAAAAGGAAGAGTTAAACCATTTCTGTCTCATTTGGAAGTATGCTATCATTGGAGCAGTATTTTATTTTGGCAACTGAACAAGTGAAGACAGGTGTGTGTGTACCACATGGAGACTAGCGGAGTCTATGTGTAATATTTCAAAGAGTACGTTTGAGACATGAGTTGTTGTGCTAACTGCATAATGTGCTGTTTTGTCACAGAATAAAATAGTTATCTTCCCTACAGGATGACAGTTAGGGACAATAGAAACTTTAAATTGCTTTGAATTACGTGTTGAAATTTTTTTTTTAATGATAAGTAGGTATAGCCCAAACGAATAAAAAACTGCTGTAAATAAGCATATAAATAATGGTGTTTCAATTTCAACGCTGCTGGAGTACATGTTCCTGATATAATTCTGTTGGCTTTTGCAGTTGGAAACATAGATCATGAGTATTTTTCTTTAAACTGCTTAAATTTTTTGATGAGTTTATTTGAACAGCTGAAATGCAAAGGGAGTTTAAGGATCTGGACTCTTGGGGATGTCTAACTGAGGGCAGTCGGTGAACTTTTGAGTGAATTCTAGAAAGACCATTGAACCTATGTCTTATAGAAGTTTGTTATCAAAATGATTAGGCTTTTGTCAATGCTTTACTTGAATATGAAGTAGTTTCTCAAGCCAAGTAAAGAATAGCACTGATATCTAACTGTATTTCATTACCAAATTAGCAAATAGTAAATATAAACCTGAAGATTTTAAAGACAATTGTCTAACAAAGCCATCACCTGTTAGTGAAACACAAAAACAAAACACTGACACCTAACTATATTTCAGTGCCAAATTAGCATTTATTAAAATTAATTTAGGGGGGAGATGATCAAAAGTGGTACTCTCATTTGTTCCTGGTAATTGCATAGACTGACACAAACTTTATCAAAATCAATTTGGTAACAAAAAATAAAAGTCCTAGGAATATTTGTACCCTTTGATTTATTTATTGTACTTCTAAAAATCTACCCAAAGGAAAAAGTATAAATATTTAAAAAAAAAAACTTTAAATCATAAAAAGAGCAGTAGAAACAAATTAAGAATTTAAGCATAGGGAAATGCTTAAGCAAACTGTTGCATAGCTAATTTGTGATGAAATAGGAAGCCATATAAACGAAGTTTAGGAAAAACTTTACCAACATGAAAAAATCTACGATATAAACAGCATGAAAAACTGATATAAATAGCATAAAAAGATTTAAACAATGCAATCATAACCATGCAATAAACCCCCCAAAGTACTCAAAATAATAATAAACAGGAAGGACTATCAATAAAAATTAACATAATAAGAATTGTTTCTAGATGATGGAAGTATGTATGATTAGTTTTTCAAGCTTTCTGTATTTTCCAAATTGTCTATAATGGGAATGTGCTACTTTTATAATAGAACAAATCTATTAAACTTTATTTTAGAAAGAAAAAATCCAAATAAACACTATGCTAAAAGGGTATAGAGAGTTTCCCAAGTTTTTGATGTTGTATTGGGCATATTATGATTTTAAAGTGATGAACCACTGGGTATATTCAAGATACAATATTTATTTTCTATATTTAGACGATGACTTTTTTCCCTATTAGATGCTAAACCAGTTGTTCTCTGACACCAGTTAGTATGCATTTGCCAGAAATGCAGAAATGGTTACTAGTGGTCCTGTGTGTAAACCATCCCTAACCCAGAGTGTGCTAGAAACTCAAGAACCCCATGACGTGAGAACTTGTCTGTCAACTTACTAATGACTGGTCTTTTAAGCTGTGGTTATATTTTATAAAATGGATTTTTGCTATCATGTTCACAAAATGTTCTGGGGTAGGGTTTAGATATTAGATTTCCCTCACAGCTATGAATGGCAACTCAAATTCAAAGTTAAGAAGTTGTTCTCTTTCATGTTCCAAATGCCTCTAAACATCATTCTGAGTCAACATGGTGATCCACTTGTACCTATAGTTCTGAAAGCTATGCTCCTTTGTTCTTATTGTAATATTTCCTGTGTAAGCAGGCAAGTGCTACCAGATTGATGAACTGGCTTTAAACTTCTTGATGGAGAAAGAGGAAGAGCAAGAAATAGTTGTTTATGGAGGAGGGAGGAAGAAGAAAGTATCTTGGTAAGTGCATTGCAGTAAAAGATAAAATTAAAAGATCACATTCAAATTATATGTAATTTTGAGACATTTCTTCTTAACTTGCTGGAAGGGAGGGGAGGTAAACTAAATTTTAGATTAAATAATAGCTCAAGTGTCAATGCATTTGAAGAAGGACCAACGAGATTCATTTGGACCAGATTAGATTTGACTCTGCAATGGACTAAGAAAGTATATATTGTTTTCAATAAACAAATAGTTTCGTGAGTTAACTATGTGTATGGCGCCACAATTACAAATAGTAATATTTAACTAAGGTTAATATTGAGATGAACTTCAAATCAAATTATTTGACTCTATCAAATAACCAGTGGTGGAAAGAGGCAGGATAGGAATTACAGAGAATTATATTCTCTGTGGAATTATAGAGAAATAAACTGGAAGGCAACTGAGAATTGAAGGAGATTTCTCCCAAGCATTATCCTAGAAATAGTGCAGTTGACACCAGTAAAGAGCGCCCTAGGTTTCTACTTACCTTGTTTAAGTCTGAACCAAGAAAATATATTGGGATGTTATTTTTCCTACTCTTCTCTTTCTTCTATTATTCATTAACATCTTACTTTCTAAGCACTATGTCATCCAAGTGTATCCCTAAAATGCAAGTTTTGCATAACCTCCTGCTGAATGGGTTGGCCTAAGGTCCATTTGAAAGGCTTCTAAGCTCTCCTACATTGACCATCTGAAATTTTCCAGTTTGTAATGGCATTTTGCTTGAAAGTGTGAATGTAAAAAATCATTTTAGTTAGACAAATCTTTCTTAAAATGTTGATATAGTTGAATGTTATCATTCATTTGTATTTTAAAGTAAATTCATTAAGTCAAATGATTTCTAGTTTTCTAAACTTTTAAAATTGAAACAATAAATATACAGTAAAGTGCAGAGATCTTAAGTGTACAGTTTGATGATCTTTTTCAATGTGAATATATGTGTTGAAGGCTATATATTTCCCTCTAAGTGCTGCTTTGGCTGCTTTCCACACATTTTTGATTTATTGTGTTTTCATTATTCATTTCAAAGTATTTTCTAATTCCCACTGCAATTTATTTTTTGATCCAGATTATATGTGTGTTATTTAATTTTCAAACAATTTTTGGAACATTTTAGTTAACTTTTTCTTGTTGATTTCTAGCTTAATTCTACTGTAGCCAGAGAATATGCTCTGTATGGTTTCAATCCTTTGAAATTTCTTGAAAGTCTCAAAAAAATTGCTTTCTGGCCCAGAAAATTGTTTTGTTTAGTGAATGTTCCATGTGCATTGAAAAGAATGTATTTTTTCCAGTTTTGTTAATCTTGTTATTAAAAGGTATATTCCTACTGACTTCCCATTCCCTCCTTGTGACAATGATTTTGTAACATCATTTTCCATTGAAATAAAGGTAATTTAATATTTTATCGAACATGATTGATTTATAAAACTTCTTCATTCAGTGGTACAGAGATTTAAAATGCTTATGTTTGAAAAACAAAGCAAAACACGCCTGACCAGGGATAAACAGATCCATATGTAATTGCATCCATATCTGCATTTTTAAGCATGTTTTTTAGACTATTTTGAATGCATACCTCTGGTGTATGCAAAAATGTTTTCTTATTAAATACAAAACAAGTAGAATATGCTGTTGGAGCCCTGTCCTTACCCCCTTAGCATCTTACCACTGTAGTACATTATACTCTGGTGGCTTTCCTCAGCTTCTGGAGCCTCCTCTGCTCACTTGCAAATCAGGCTGGAAGTCCTGGGAATTAGTGACTCCCAGAAACACCCTTAACTGATGACTGATGAGACTTGTTGTGTAAACACCCTCATTTTCTTGCCCACTGGGTGGAGTAACTTAGAGCCCCCTATGGTTTCCTGGTGTGATTAAGCTCCGGTGGCTCCATTAGTGGTAACTGACTTAGTAACAGACATTTTATTTGTTGTCCTTCCTTCCCCGTCTTAGTTCCCCTGTCCCTACTAGTGTTTCCTGGGGTTAATTCCAAAATATACTACTTGCACTAGAATTCTTGCTACGGAATCTGCTTTTGGCAATATACAAACTAAGATATTTTGTTGCAGAAGGGGCCCAAGAAAGCAGATTCTTAGAATGGGAATTTGGAATTAAATACTTGCAAGTCACATGGCAAAAAGGAACCCATTGTTGGTGATAAAGGATGGTGCTAAATCTTGTGTTATTAAAACATCACAACTACTAAGTAATTGTGACAATTACGAAATCTCTCACCTGATAGTGAGTTAAAATAAGGTACAGAAGAAAGAAAAAACATTGGCTTTTACAGTATCTTTAGCATTTGAGTGACATGGGGCAATATGGTTAAGGACTGTGGAGTTGATGAATTGTTGCTAAGTGCCATCAATGTCTTGAAGGAAGAAAATGACAAGCTTTGATCGGTGAACTAATTCAGGGCATGGCATCTCCTACAACTGATGAGTAGACTGTGCTTAAGATTAGTGATTGTGACAGTGGTAGATTTACCATGAAAGGTGAATTCTCACTCCTGCCAGCTGCCTATGTAAAGTCGGAGAGCATACAAGTGGGACTGGGCCCCGTGACCTGAGATGGTGTCATTGCTAGATGAACTTGATGTGGATCCTGTAACTTGGCAAAGAAAGTTCTGGCAGCCAGAGAAACTCCTCTTGCTAGAGGACAACAGCTTTTCGTTGCCTCGAAACCATGAAAAAGCCATACCTGAGGTGGATACATTGGAAAGTGATGCTGTGAATAGCCAATGAGAACAGAGGGCTGTCAAGAACCACATGAGTGAGATTGGAAGTGGATCCTTTGCTCCCAGTTGGGCCCCCATATTTCTGAATATCTGGCCTATGTCTTACCTGCAACATCATGAGACACCCTGAGCCAGAGCTACCCATCTAAGCTGCTCCTGGATTCCTGACCCACAGTAACTGTGACACAATAAATGTTTGTGGTTTTAAGCCACCGGTTTGTGGATAATTTGTTACACAGCAATAGATAACTAATGTAGTGGGTGGCCAAAAAACTGCAATGGAAATATCATGCTCTATTGCCCCATTTCTAGACCTGAGCCAGTTCTCTAACCGGGAGGCCATCATTTGAAGGGAAGGTCAGTTCTCCATGTAAGGACACAGCAAGGATCCTCAATTCTTCTGTAAAGATATTTATGGACACTTGTCAGAGCAACTGTCTGCTGGGAAAAGGGAATTATCTAGGTTTTTAAAAAGCTGTTGAATACAGGATCTGAAGCTGACACCAGTGGATCCAAAATGCCATCGTGGCAGCCTTGTTAGAATGAGGAAGTAGGAAGGCCCAGAGATAAAGACCCAAGTCTGTTTCATAATGCACCCAATATGGGTTTATGGCCTCATGCTATGGTCATTTCCTCATTACTTGAGTTTCTAATGAAGATGGACATGCTTAGCAGCTGGAAAAATCTCTTGAATTGTTTGCCTGGCCAGTGGAGTAAGAATTATAATTATAGGAAAGGCCAATTGGAAGCCCCTGAAGTGTCCTCCTCCAAACCACGGTGGTGTATTGTAAGTAATCCTCAGTGCATGCTGAGTGGAACGGCAGAGATTAGTACCAGCCTCAGTGACTTCAAGGATGTGGAGATGGTGATCCTGTATAGTCCCTGAAAAACCCACATCCAGATAGTTTATGGAAGGTGATCATGGACTACTGCAAATTTCACCCAGTGGTAGCCCCAATGGTAGCTGCTGTGTAGGGTGCAGTTCTTTACTAGACAAATCAACATAGACTCTGCCATTGGGTATGAACCTATTTATTCTCTAAACACATGCTTTCCATCCCCATAAGAAACTCCTGTTTCAGAAGCAATTCACATTCATAGTCAATGGATAGCAGCATGCAGTCATGATCTTGCCTCAGGGCTGTGTTAATTCTCCTACTTTCTATCTCAATATAGTATGAAGGGATCTTGATCATCTGGACATTCCACAGAATATCTTACTGGTCCAATATATTGATGACATCGTATTAATCAGATCTGGTGACCAGGAATTGTAAGTAATCTGAATGTGAGTCAGGACATAGGAGGAAGCCCAGCAAAGATTCAAGGGTCTGCCCCTTTGAGTAAGATTTTAGGGATCAGATGATCTGGGTCATGCTGAGACATATTTTCCAAGGTAAGGGATAAGTTACACTTAGTGCCTCCTATCAATAAGAAAGAAAGAGTATTTGGTAGGTCACTTTGGATTTTAAAGAGAGCACATACCATTTCCCTTATACTGCTCCAACCTATTTATTGAGTGACTAAGAAGATTGCTAGTTGTTTTTTTTTAAAAGATTGGCACCTGAGCTAACAACTGTTGCCAATCTTTTCTTTTTTTTTTTTCTGTTTTTTCTCCCCAAATCCCCCCAGTACATAGTTGCATATTTTAGCTGTGGATCCTTCTAGTTGTGGCATGGGGGACGCCGCCTCAATGTGGCCTGACAAGTGGTGCCATGTCTGCACCCAGGATCTGAACCAGTGAAACCCTGGGCTGCCGAAGCGGAGCATGTGAACTTAACTACTCGGCCATGGGGCCGGCCCCAAGATTGCTAGTTTTGAGTGAGATCCAGAACAAGAGAGGGTTTTGCAGTAGGTTTAGGCTACCTTGTTGCATGATCATATGACCTGGCAGATACCATGGTGGATAGTAGTTAAGGATGTTACATGGAGTCTCTCTAAGCCCCAACACAAGACATAGCATCCTTCTTCCAGACTTTTGACAGCCATCCAAGCCATTCATCAGTGCCATGAGTCCATGGATTTCTTTAACTCAACTACTTTTCCCTTTGCACGATGACCAAGTATACTGCCAGTATCCGTAGTATATAATGATGCTATTGGAATCTCCTTCAGCTCCAATAGGAAAGTCATAGCACTCAGCTCTTGGGTTCTGGAGCAACACCTTGCCATCTGAAGCACAGAAATATTACCAGCTGAAAAATAGCTTCTAGAATGTCACTGTTCCCTGGCCATAGGACAGGAAACTCCTTAGAAAGAAGTATCAAGTAGCTATGCAACCAGAAGTACTCATCACAAAATGAATATATTCATATCCACCCAGTCATAAGATCAGGTAGCAGCAGCAATTCACTGTATGATGGAAGTGGTACATTCAGAATTTTGGCTCATGAAGTTCTGGAGGGCATAAATAGTGACACAAATGGGACCAGATTCCTATGTCACATGTCTCTGTTGAAACAACATTTTCCTTTCACCCACAGCTACGACCTTGTGAGAGGATACTTGAGACTAGATGATAGAAGAGGGAAAAAACAAATCCAATGCTAGTTCTCAGATGGGTTGACTGAGTATGTTGATGAAAGACAAACGGGGACTGCTGCCACCACACTCTAGCTCTACTCAAGAGTGGCCCTTAAAGGCAGTTCAGGGGAATACATTCCCCAAAAGGGCAGATATTGAAGCAGCACTTGGTAATTAACTTCATACAAAAGGAGAAGTAGTTAGGTTAAGGATATACATGGGACTCTTGGGCAGTGATGAATAGCTAGGCTGATGGCCAAAGATCTGAAAGAAACCATATAGGGAAGATGAGTAACAATCTAGAGAAAAAGCATGTGGATGAACCTGTAGGAGTGTATCTCTGATCGATACCTATTGGGTATCAACCACAGAATAACCACGTGAATAAAATGAATCAGCTGATGGGTGTCAGCCACCTCCAGTCCTTAGTTACCCAAGTGATAGCAAAATGGACCAATAAATGGAGTAGCAGATGTAGAGACTGTGCATGAGCTCAACAGCACGGGCTGCCTCTCACCAAAGCTGATTTAGCCTCTGTCACCACTGAGAAAGAGTCCAACCTGTCAGCAGCTGAGACCAGCTCTATGCACTCAATTTAGTCTCCTCTGAGGAGTCCAACCAGACTCTTGGCTTCAAGTTGATAGTATTAGACTCCTTCCATCCTAGAAGGGTCAGTAATTGTCCTCAGTGCAATTGATATTCTAAGTAGGCTTGCCTTCCATGCCATAGTGCCTTGTCCAGAACTACTATCTGAGGTCTCATAGTATATCTGATTTATTGTGACAGGATCATACATGTCATACATATCATCTTAGATCAAATGATCTGCTTTACAGCAAATGCAGTATAATAATGGCATATGTTCAAGAGATCCATTGGTCCTACCATTTACCACATCACCTAAAGGTTGCCAGCCTAATAGAACACTGCTTAGAACCAATAGGCATTGTATGATGCTCTTTCCATGAAAGGTGAAACGTACAAATCTGAGAACCAGAGGTGAAGTAGGAGTGCCTTCTTTGTCATCACCCGCCATGACCCACCTTGGTGAATTTGTGTTAGACTCGAGGTCCTATTTTCCAAGGCAGTGACGCTTCTAGGGCTCCTCTAAACCTGAAACTGTAACCACTGTGCAGTCATTTTAATGTTGTCATGCCAGTAGACAAGTAGCAAGAAAAAGTGACTATACTATTACAATCGTATAATAATTGGTGTATGCATACCATGAATATGATGAGGAGATCCTGAGGCTGTATGCTACACAATGTGGGCAGGGAGGAGTATGTCTAAAACCTAGAGAGGCACTTGGTCACATTTTAGTGAGTCAACCTTAGAAACAAAATAACTAGCTATTTTACCAGCAAAATGAGTTTATTCAGGAATAGCAGAGAAATTGCAATTTGAGACAAGCAAACCATGGCAAACCATAGGCAAGTCCAAAGAGACAAAGGGAAGGTCAGCGTTTACTAGGTTTTAGGAGAAAATTGGGGTGGGTTGTTTTAAATAAAAGTTCATCGGAAAAGAACAAAAGTTCGAAGACGTGGTGGTTGCTTACTGACTGTAAGCGGTGGTTAGTGTTTTGTTGGTGGGGTAGGCAGGGATCTTCCTTCCCTTTCTTAAAAGCAGGAGATGAAGTTCCCATGTAAAAAATGCCCTCCCTTGTGCCAGAAGAAAAGTAACGTTCCTGTTGTCATGGATAAGAAGTTGAGACCGAGAGAATTTTATAGAAAGAATTCTGTACAAACAGACCTTGTTAAAATAATTCTTATCTTGCTTCTTCCTGCTGGTTATGCAGGCTGTGAGCGGTCGGTGTGTGAGGGCTCCCCCTTCAGGGCTACCTGACTGTTTTAAGAGAGGTTTTCTTTTATTTTCACAGTTGCTTCCAAGCTCATTGATAACTGAGTGAACAGTTACAGCTGCCTCAACCTGACGCAGGATACCTGCAGCTCAGACTCTTCTGTCTGGATTATCCCAATGGACAAGCAACTTTGACTGGCAGAAGTGTTGGTTGAGAGTGATAGGAAACTAGAATGGGTAATAAAGTAGGAATAGGATGAGTATTAATTGTGGTCTCAAGACCAACTACAGCAGTTGATACTAGAGCTTGTCCCATTAAACTCCTCTATTTATTGTAAGACTTTTTTAAAAAAAATTAGATCTTGTTACCGTTTTGGAGGAGCTTTACCAGGATGGAGTGAACTTGACGTGGGTCATAGGTAGATCTGAACAAGAAGTTGACTGTAACGGGTGCTGTCTGTGCTCCTTGCATGACCCTCAAGGCCCTACTATTGCAGTGGAAGACAGCCTGGGACTTCCGACTGTGTGAGGACTTTCTCTTACACTGGAACCTGCTCTGCTCAGCAGGCTGGAATGCTGGAGAATTAAAGTCCTCTGAGGGATAGATCCCTCAGCTAAGGGTGATGGGAGCTGATGCATAAACACCTCAGCCCCATCTCCCTCAGGTGGGCTGCCTCTGCCAGAACCCTTGTTCTGCCCTCTTCCCCAGCGAGGCCGAGCTCCCACTGCTCAGGGTGGTGAACTGGCTTGATAACAACCCCTTTGTTGGCTGTTCTCGCTTCCCTGTCTCAGTCCCCCATAACCCTACTGGCATTTCTGTAGCTCATCTCCCCAGTAAGTAGATTTCTTCCAGTGGAATCCTCAACTCTGCCTCTGGGAAACACAAATTAAAATACCATAGATTGCCCCTCTTGACTTTGAGCTTTATTTCACCAGAGCAGACACAATCAGAAATCAGATCTAAAGGTTCTGGGACTAATTACCAATGTGAGTGTTTTTTTCCACACCACCAAGCAATTCTCAAACACCAGCTGGGTGTCCTACAGTTTAACTCAATTCTGACACTATCTCTGGGTAGATAGTGTCAGATTCCACAGGGTTAAAGGCTCTGTCCCACAAGACTGCCTCCCCCTCACACACACACTTCAGACACCAATGGTAAATCCAGGTTGTTACCTGTGCTTCTGACAGTTGCCTGAAAACAGAGCTTCCCACAACCTCCTGCTTGGGTTCCATTAATTTACTAGAGTAGCTCACAGAACTAAGAGGAACATTTTCCTTACTAGATTACTGGTTTATTATAAAAGAATGTTAACTCAGGAACAGCCAGATGGGAGAGGTGTATAGGGCAAGGCATGGGGAAACGGTGCGAAGTTTCCATGCCCTCTCCAGTCTTGCCACTCTCGCCAATCTTCATGTGATTACCAACCCAGAAGCTCTCCTAACCCCATCCTTTTGGGTTTTTATGGAGGCTTCATTTCATAGGCGTGATTGATTAAGTCATTGGCCATTGGCGATTGATTCAACCTTCATTCCCTCTCCCCTCCCCAGAGGTCAGAGGGGAGGGACTGAACGTTTCAACCCTCTAACCATACAACTGGCTTTCCTGACAACCAGACCCCACCTTTAGGTTGGGTCTAAAAGTCACCTATTAACATTACAAAAGACATATTTATTGCTCTTGACACAGGAAATTCCGAGGGTTTTAGGAGTTCTGTGCCAGAAATGGGGACAAAGACCAAATATGTATTGCTTATTATAAATTACAATATCACACAGTCTCTTCTCATTCTTTCTTTTGCAAGAGTTTTGCAAGTTTCAAAAGCCACAATAGCACGGAGTGATCACATGAAATGATGGAAAGATCGGCATTCCATTCCTGAGGATGGCAGATGCCCCTTGGATTACCGGGATGAACAGAGCCGTTTTCCTTTCTAATTCGAGTCTGAGTCTCAGGCATTTTCTAACTAATGCTTATTGAGTACTCAGTATGCTCCGGGCACCGTTCCAAGTGCTTTACATATGTTAGTCCATTTCATCTTCAGCAATCCTATGAGGTAATATGAGGTATCTATGGGGTGAAATGAGAACACCGAGGCCCAGAGAGATAAGTACATTGGCCAAAGTCCCAGAGTTCAGAAGGGGCAAATCTTTCTGAATTCTTCCTTTCAGTTTCTGTTTCCTTCCTCAACGGTAAGCTTATTGTTACCCCTTCTTGATGCTAAACCCATGCTCTACTCTCATCTTCTCTTTCTCTACTCTTTTATGTTTATCTCCTTTGATATACTGAGTCTGCTGGACCAGGTGACTAAGATTATTAGGACTTTGTATAACACAAGAGTAATTTTGTGATCAGCAAGTGGTTGTTCAACTTTGTAACATCTATTTAAGGTCTTCAGACACTGTCCCAGATGTGTTCTTACAGTGGAGGTTGCTGGATAAGTGACTCATGGAAAAACGAAGTTGAGTATGTTTTTAGAATGAAGTTTCATTTGAATCACAACCCCTATTGAATGAAGTTGTCTCTTCCTGTTGTCATATTTTTGGTCCACATTAAAGCTAGTTCAATTCTTTGAAATTTGTGAGAGTTATATTATCAATTTGAATCAAATGCTTTGAGAATAAGTAGAGAAATCCATATTCAAATTTATTTAAAATTTATTATTGCTTTGCACTTCAAAAATTAGGGTAATTGGAATGTATGTCTATTTAGTGAAAGAGCGGAATTTGAAACTGTAAACCGAATGGCTGTTAATAGTGATCTAGTTGTTTAAAACAGTGAATGTTTTAGAAGCATACATTTGAAGCTATTAAATAGACTTTTAAATGCTTTATTGTATTTTAAATAGAAAACATTACTTTGAAATGTGGTTTTGCAAAAAAAAAAAAGGAAAGAAAGAAGAAAAAACATAAATAATTGCACTCTTAGAACCAGATCTTTTCTCATTGAATAAAAAATGGCTTCTAGACGTACTTAATTGAATTCTATAGAATTATGGGAATATATTTCCTTCCTGTAGCCACAGCTTTTCCACTTTTTTCTTTATTAGTCAAAATGCCGACATATTTCACATAATATATTATCTCTTTGATGTATAGTGCTACGAAAATTAGTCAGCTGACTAAAATGTTTAGGTGTGATGGAATTAAGACGATTCATTAAGAAAGACACTATTTAGAAAGGATTATGGTGAACATTTAATGCATTTAGCTGGATAACCGCGTCATCAACTTCATATTCATGCGCATTCTTCTGTATTCCTCCTGAAGAGAGTCAGTAGCTTGGGAATTGGCCAACAGCTACTAACAAGCAAGTTTTCTGCAGGATAAGAGCTTTGGAAATTGCTACAAATAAAGCATCTTGTTTTCCATTAAGTTACATTCAAATATCCATGTACTGTACCCTGTAATTAAGTCAAATATCAATTTTAATCACTGCATCCTTAGCACATAATTTCTGTAATGCAATTGCAGCAGCATAATATTGAGCAGCTAAAATGCCCTAGTTAAATGGAATTTTAACTACTGGAAATTGAGACACAGAGAAAATCACCACACCTGCAGTTAAGGCGAGAAATTTATGTTTGAGAATGTAAGGGAAGAGAGACTGGTTTAATCCACATATTTAACAAATACGTTGTAAGGCCAATTTACAAAGTTCCTACTAGTCCATGCCTATGGTTTTGAAATAAGGCTACTGATTGTGACTTGATGTAGATAGTTGATGAAGAAACTCCTTAAAAACAGAATTCCCACTTATTAGATAAAAAACTGAGACTAAAATTAAGTTTGGATGCTATTATCCCAGAAGATAGCACAGGTTAATTTTGGAGAAAGAAGCATCTTCACTTTGCTACTTCTCAAGAAGGGAGTTTGTGCATGGAAAAACTGTATTATTGAAACTACAACTTGCAGCTATTCAATTAGAAGCAATTTCAAATGTCAGATTTAAAGTCGATACAACATCTCTCATAAATGTAGCAACCGCCTTGTACGTCACTTGGTAACAGCTTCACTCTGTTTAAGTCTAGAGGAAAATATTTTGAGTAGAAATGGAAACTGCAAAATAACCATTAGTGTCACCATGTTTTCTTTATGTTGACACATCAGCATATTAGATAAAATGTCTGGTCATATTTTGGGTGTTGCTAGGCTAGAAGACTCTTCCTCCTTTCTTCAGTGAGCTGGCTCAACACTCACCCCGGCATTGTTCCAAGAAATGGAAATCGTCTATGAGATGTCATGTAGCCAATGGTTCTAGAGTCTTGATGGAAAATTTACAATTAAAAAAAAAGACAAAGTTTGAAAATCCATGAATAATTCATCTGACAATTTAGCACAAAATGTTCAGCTGAAATATCCCAGCATGTGGTATAAAAGTGCATCCTAAAGCTACTCCTTTTTCTTTATGAGGGATGGGAAATAGTTTGCTGGGCACACCTTTCTTATTAATGGTACGAGTCCTTTCAAACTCTAACTTTGAAACTCCCGTTTGGATTAGGTTCATGTTCATAGTTGTTGAATTATTGATTACCCGAAGGCCAAGCCATCCCAATCTGTGTCATAGATGCATAATTTATCATGATATTTAAAAGCATGTGTATCTGAAAGGCTTCTGGAACTTTAATCCGATGCCTAATGACAACACGTTTTGAGCGTTTTTGTGTTTTCAAAGTCTTGGCAAAAAGACAGGGTTTCCTGGTGTGGTGGCCTCACGTGAGAGCTCAGTATCTTTAATGTTCCTTTTCTCTCTTTGAATTTTTATACTTTTCCTTTCTGATTTTGTTTTTCCAGAGTCCTTCACGACACTGATTCTTTCTTTGGTCGTCTTTGTATTTTTTTTAAGACTCTGTTTCACGGGCCCCTCCATGGTGCCGCTCATGTTCTCTTTGTATCTCTCTTCTTTATGTTCTTCTTTTGTGCATTCTGCCTTCTTGGATTTCTGCTGCTTGAGAAAACCCTTTCAGCCATTTATTTCCTATTTATTGTCTTATTTTTCTTTGTAGTGAGACCCTAGTTAATTTATTACTGGCCTGAATTTTGTCTCAGATGCTTTTAATATTTGCTGCACCACAGTGAAGAAAAGGGGTAGATAATGACAAACTTCCTTTAACTGCTGTTGTTGGAATGATCAAGTTGAGTGGGGCGATTTCAAAGCCCTCCTTGTCCCCAGAGGTCAAGTCAGCCAACACCACAATGAGACCGCCACCTTCCCACTTCCTTGCTCCTAAGCCTGACAAAGGCAACTGCACACTCAGTTGCAAGTTGACAGAAAATTCCAACTCAGCAGAGGGTCAGAAAAGAAAGAGAGGCTGAGGATTGCTTGGGAGACGGAAGGCAATATGTAAGCTCCTTCAAGGCCTGAAGGGCAGACTCATGCTTAAAGGAAAACTGTTGGGAAAAAAACACCCCACGTTTCCATTTTAAATAGCTTTTTAGTTTTTGCCTCAATTGTTCAGAACCTTCTTCTAAAGCAAGGCCTGAGTGATCTTTCTCCGAATGTGATCTTTCTTAGCTTCTTGGTCCTTTCATTATGTACACTTATCATGAAGAGTTATTGTTTTATGGGTGTGCTACAAATCCACATCCACACTTAACTTTCCCCACTGTTCTCCAGGAACATGACTGATGGCCAGAATAAGATTCTCATAAAAGGACAGTATTCACAGAGATACACGTGACGGCAAATTTAGGACTTTATGCATGATTTCTTTTAGATGGAATTAAATATATTTATTGAGAGGAAGCCTTAGGGGATACATTTAGAAATAAAATTGACAGTTAGAGTCAGCATTCCTGCGTGGTTTATGTAACCTGCCTGTGAGGGGACCCTAGGGTTGGTGACAATAACTTGATATACTAGCAGTGTTACGCCTTTTATTAAAATTTCTATATGTAGTTGTTTCATTTCAGAAGATGGAATTTGACCCTTGGTGTATAAAACTCCATCTAATGCAGGTCTTCACATCTCGTAACAGAGAAAGGTTATCTATGGGCTGGAGATTCCATTTCATTACCCTATCAAGGGCTTCCAGGCTTCCCGAGTTTGTCGCCCTTACGTCATCTGACATTGCCTTCTTATGTTGCTCTTCATGTGCTAAGCCAAGGCATAGAGCTTTTTCTCTATATTAATGTGAACGTTCTTTACGATCCATGCACCCAGGCCACGTTTCCCACCTTTGAACTAAGGTCCCTGGGATGCCCTCCAATCCCCAGCACAGAAAACCAGCTGAGCTCTCTACTCCTCTAGTGAGGGGCTCAAACATGAGCTTTTTCTATTAAGCCTTTCTCAGCAAACTCCTAACCAGGCAAAATGGGCCGCTGGTTTACTTGATTCTCTTTGTATCCTGCACATTTTTCAATCACAGCCCCTAGAACATGTTAGAACACCAGAGGCTGTGCTTGATACAAACGAGGCACTCAGTATTTGTTGACTGACTGACGGGCAGGTGGTCTGGATGGGTATCTCGTCACGGGCAGTTTCCTCATCAGGCCTGCAGTCTGGGTTAGCTTGTAACAAGCTCTGTGATTTCCTTCTGAATGGCAGTGCTCTGACTAGCTGCATACAGTTAGAAGACGAGGAAGAGGAAAGGAAGAAGAAAGACCAGCATTTATCAAGGGCCAGCTGAACCAGGCACTGTGCTCAGCACTTTACATGCCTTCTTTAGCTAACCTCACAGTTACCCTAGGAGCAAGTACTGTTATCATCCCCGTTTGACAATACACGAAACTAAGGCTCTGAGAGATGGATGCACTTTCCCATGGTCATACAACTAGTGTGGAAACTGATTCAGCCCTTTGACTGGAGATCTCAAGCTTATAACCTTCTACCATCCTGTCTTATCTAACTAGTGAATGCTAACTTTTGTTCAAAATCTGTATGGTGTTAAAAGATAAACTGAGGCACAGGAAAAATTTTGAGTGTATTTGAGCAAAAATTGATTTGAATCTGGCAGCACCAAACCAGAAGTGTTTAGGAGCGCTCCGCCCACAGGAACCAGGGGAAAGTTTTGTGTAGAGAAAGCACGGAAGCAAAGCAAAGGAATTATTGGGTTGGCTATAGCTGAAAGTCTAGCTGGCTGGCTGTGGTTGGTTGTCCCCCTTAGGCTTCAGTTTCGTAACCTTGAGGCAGTTACAGGCTTAGATTTTGGTTTGTTTATGTGGGTGCCATGGCATTAGAGCCACCTCAGTCTAGTGGCCTCCTTGTTTAATTAATTTAGCAATTGCTGACTATCCTCCGTGGAACCTGCTACTATAGGCAATTCAATTTGCTCCCTTTGTGTAGAGTGAGATGAAATGATCACATTGTATTTTATGTGACTGTTTAGACATGTGTTTCTCCTGTTCCTTGAAGGCCTAGATGACATCAGCTTATCTCTAGAGGCTAGACATCTCCCAAGTCAGAGCTGATAAATGAATGGATGTCCTGACTGTACAAATTTTTATCACACTTATCGTATGTTTTGCAGTTATTTATTTTATAGTCTCTTTCCTAGCTTGGTCTCTAAAGATGCTCAACGTCGTCAGTTGAACAAGTAGAAGAACAAGGAAGTGAAGCTGAGAACATGCACGGGTGACTGTGATGTGAAAGCTTTGCTCCCAGATCTCGCTTGTCAAGCTCTCCAAAATGTACTTGTCCTCGCCCTGCCTAATTCCAACGGGAATTTTAAGCCTCAGGATATTCATCTTCTCCTCAGGAAAACCCCCTTCCCCAAATATTTACATACAGGTGCCCTCCCCACAACCCCTCCCTAGTCTGGCAGAGGGATGAGCCTCATTGCTTAGCTCCGGTGGCCTGACCATGGCCCCATGGTGGCACTTGCCGCATCGTAAAGCCATTGTTTCTTCAGAGGTCTGGTTCTCCCCTAGACTAAGACCCGGACAACAGTATCTTATTTAATGTGTGTTCTTAACGTGTAGCCTATTTCTTAACATGCAGTCAAAGGTCAATGGCTAGTTTTTGAATGAATGGATTATTCTGTATATCAATAAATAAGAGGAGGAGGGGGCATCCAGAAAGTTAATTGAGAGAGGGAGAAGTTAAAGCTATTCTTTTACTTTTCCCTCAGTTTGCATGACTTGAGTGGGGAGATTGCAACTGTAAGTAAACTCCTCCACTTTGGAAATGGTTCTTTAGTGCTGTTTAAAAATATACAATAAAAGCCCCTTTAGGCCAATAGTTGTAAAAATGCAACCCAGGGCTTCCAAAGCTTTCAGCAATGATATTCATAAATTCCAGCAGATGGTGGGGTTGTTATGAAAAGCTGGAATCCTCAGTTAAGTAAAATAAAACTCTTCTTACTTATCATAAAAACTGTTTTGTTCTTCTCTCCTTGGACAAAAGAAGAGGAAAGAGGGTGTCCAATAACTCTTCTTTCTGGAAGATTTAGGTAAGAATTAAAACACTTTTTTTAAAAAAAATTGGTCAATGTTGGTCCATGGTAGAAGGGTTATAAGGGTTTTTACTTTTTCATAGTGGGTGATTAGATGGATAGGTAAATAGAAATAGAGAGATAGAGATGTAATTTTTTTCTCTGTTTGCTGTTCAGGATTGATGAAGGAGCAATGGTCCCCCTCCCCAGGTCCACAGCTATCAACATTCCAATATGTGGTTAACAAGGACTCTATTTTTAAACAAATTAACATGTGTTTCTGGGAGTGGGGTGTCCATGTTTGCCTGTATTACCTTGAGATCAAATTCTGACAGAGGCTATGGGAACATTTCCCCCTTTCACTTCGTCTGACCTCATATTTCCTACTTCTAAGTTAAAATGTGTTGTATCTCCTGACTCAGCAGTGGAATGGGTACAAGTCAAAGACTTTAGAGCATTTCAAGAAAGACTTCAGAATGTCGAGCACCATGCAAGCAAGCAAGTTTTCAGTTTAGATCATTTATTAATGCTTCCTAAAGTTATGCAGTTTCTTATAAAACTATTGAATAGTTTCTGGAAATGATACATATATTTCTGTTGTCGTAGGAAAGGAGGATAATTCATCTTCTCCTTAAATGTCTTCCTTCTTTTCATGCTTGTTTCCAGTAAGTATGCAAATACAGAGGGACACAAATTCATGCATAAGCAGGATTGTAGGGATAGAAGGAATTTAGTATGGGATAAGAAAAAAAGAAGAGTTCACTTAAATAATTCATGTGTTTTAGTACTAGTTTTTGTTAAGGAAAAAAGATCCAAAAAAGTTGACCACATTTTCCAAATTTAGTGTTTCCTGTTGTTAAAGAATACCCACTGTACACAGGTCACATGAATATTAGGCTTTCATATGTGTGACTTTTAACATATTCTGGGGGCATAATTCCATGTATGTAAACGTATGTGTTTAGAATCTACATTGCTCTAAAATTAGTTTTGAAACATGTGGGAAAACGGGATGTGTTGTATGTCCTATTTCTAAAGGCACTGTACAGCTATGTAAAATACATTTTATTGTGGGAAAGGATAGGATGTTATTATGCAGAATTATTTTCTAGCTGGTAACACGAGGGATAATTTTTTTCAAAGAATTCCTTTACTATTTCAGAGTGTCTCTTTAAACAATGATAATTTTAATAACAACAATTTTAATATAAAATTCATATCCAAAGACTTTCAAGAACACAGCAAGTATTAGAAAAATAGTTTCTTAAAACTGATTTACAATATATTGACCAGAATAAAATTTATTCTTATTAATTTAGGTCATAAGTGCTTTTTGAAACATGAAACATATGAATGACTTTATTCCAAGGGAAAAATCATTCAGGAGAGTCAAACTCGAGAGCTTTCCAAAGGAATTTCCTTTTAATGGCCTGCAGATGTTGTTGTGTTCAATGCCAGTGAAGAAATGAATTCAGCTTTAAAACATAAAACTTTACAAGAAATTAATCCCCTGAGTGGATTAAGTGTTTTCACTATCATGAAAAAACAAACATTTGGAAAAGAGTAAAAACAAATATTAAAAAAATTTATTGCTTAAAATGTTTGCTAAATATTTCAATGATATTCCTAAAGCTATCCCTTGACTTGAAAGGCGAAAAAATAATCGATTTGCTTTCAGAGAGAGTTTTTAGCATAAAGAGAGAAAATCCTAACATATCAAAATCCTGCATTTGTATTTTCAATTGGCATTTTAAAATTTCAAATAAAATATATGAAAAAACAATTAAAATTTCTAAAAAATAAACATTCCTTTTAAAGGCATAAACTGTCTGTGACCTGCTTCAAATGTGTAAGTCTGTGCGTTACAACTTGGTCCTCCAGCAAGAGCATCGCAATCACCTGGGGATGCTTGTTGAAATGAGCTGGGTGGAACGCCAGGTATATGGTCAGGGTATCTTGTCAGGGGAACTTTAGGGACCACAGTCGCTGAAAGATCAGCAAGGAACTCATTCCCACCTTCCTGGGGTCCACTCACCAAGGCCCAGGCAGCAGTGCGGTGATGGCAAAGGCAGCTAACCTGAGACGCCAGTGAGTGACGGGTTTTAAACCTTTAAGAATTTCATGGCATGAAGGGGGCCTTTTAAGAACAGATTCTCAATTCTTTTAAGTGTAAGAATTGACTTTAGAAAATATAGATGCCTAGATTCCGTCACAGCTCCGTGAGTAGAAACTGACTTGGTCCTCCCGATTCTGGAGCCTCCCCTCCCATAACTCCCCAAACTGTTTGGTGCTCTGAGTTCCAGGAAGGCTGAAGTTTCGGTTCTTCCCGGGTATCATTCGCCCTCCTGCTTCTAGAGCTCCACGCACAGTGTCCCTTCTGCCTGAAATACTCAGCTGCCACCTCCCGCAGCCCTGGGCCTCCTTCAAGTCATGTCATGCCCTTAGCTAACCGGGACTCTCTGCAGACAAGGTGCTGGGCTGTGAGCTCCCACGGAACTTTGCCTGTCCTCTCTCATAACAGTTGCAATCGGCTCCTTACTCGTCGACCTTCCCTGCTGGACTGTAATCTTCCGAAGGACAGGCAGCCTGACTGTTCAGCTCACCGCTCTATTTCAGTGCCCAGTGCAACGCTGCGCCCTATAGAAGTATTTCCTAAGTAAAAGGTCCATTCTTTTATTTTTCATTTCCTAAGGGTTCGAGAATTCTGATAAATCACTCAGAAGTAATAGTATCCCAACATTAGCATCTCTTTAGTCGTCTATCAGATCTTTTCTCCCCACTAAAATTAGGGCATATCAATGAAGTCCTGGGGTCTGAAAGAATTTTGTTTTCCTTTCAGAGGGGCTGGGCACACTCAAGCTACCAAGTTGCCCCTTGGCATTTCAAAAGTCCTATTAGCTTTAGAACGCAGACATGATCTAAAAGAAGTGCTAGAAACTGGTCTAAAACTCAAAGAAGAAGAAAAGGCAGGAGCCAAGGGTAAAATCAACAGTTTTCTCCTGCCCGGGAATCTTGTCTGTTCCAGGTGCCTTCTCCTCACCCCCTGCCCATCCCTGGGGTCGGTGCTGCTCTAGGATCTGGGACCACTTCTAACTTCAATGCAGGGCAGTTTAAACACGTGTAACTGAGTTCTCAGAGAGACTGACCGACATAGTCCATTTTCCTCTGGTTTTGCTCTGACCTTTTGTTTCATTTCTAGGAAATGCAGTGCCTGCCTTGTTATGAGCTCTGTTCCTCCACTTAGACTGCACTGGTGGAAACTGGCTGAGGGCAGTGTGTCAGCCCTTCCTCCCCACTGGCTGACTGGGCATGCTAGTTGGATGCTAACCAGCCATTCCTATTCATGTTCCAACAGTGAAAAACACACCCAGGTCTTGAGAAATGTGAGCACATGCTCCCCACCCTCCTTCTCAAAACTGCCGCAGAAATAAAGCAGACCCCTGGGTAAGCTCTTTCTCCTGAGTCGTCACTTTCGCCAGATGTTGATTGCGGAATTCCTCAGTTCTTTTATTATCAACATCAATTCCAGAAGACGCATGACCCTCTATCCAGAACATGAAGTACTCCCGTCTATCTTGCTCGTAACTCATTCTTCATTTGCACGTAGTCCAAGACGAAAACTACCAGCAGTAGAATAGTAAACAAAATTTTTTTCCCTAAAGTTAGAAATTGATTCAATTTACAGTGATTGCTGAGTATGCAGTCATTACTATGGAACACAATATTTTGAGTACATTACTTTGTGCCTTATGAGAGGAAGTATGCCGTAGTCATACAAATAGCAGCAGCTTAGATGATCAAGAGTTCAAAAACGTATGGTATTATCTTACAGTCGTGACTGTGTTTGAGACGCATAAACCAGGTACGGTCAGACTCGTGCCTGTGGGTGTCTGCATTCTGTGTCATAGTCACTCTTTGTATACCAGCTTCCCAAAATAGACAAACAAATGTGAAGTCAGAGTTCAGATCCTTTTCAGAAAAATATGTAACGTATATAGGAAAATTATTCATGCTAAGAAAAAGATTATACCAATTTATAGTAAAAACAGGGCTTTAAATAGTTCTTAAGGAAGTATTTTAAAAACCCTCTTGGGCTGTTGTGACCTTTGTAAAATACTCCTGATTATCAGAGCAGAAGTAAATTAGACGTGTGAACCAAATTTTCTCTTGCAAAGAACTGTTGGTGTGATTGTGTTAACATCAATTCCACAGGATTTGCGGGTAAATGATGCCTCACAGTGCCAGTGGATTACCTCTCTGATCAGCTTGCTAAAAGGCTGAAGTTTTTTGGTAATAGCGTTCTTCCTCACCATGGTACATGACTGCATTTTTAACTTTGCAAAAGTTTATTGGTTGGCTACTATGTCCTTGACACTGCAGCAGACACGAGGCACTCAGGGATTGACCCTGGCTGTGAAGGACTCACAGGTGTTTTATTTGCAGCCGATCGATATTCTCCTTAACTTTGGTCCTTGACCGAAACTGGTTGGAAAAATCTGGGTTAGGAGCCATAGAAAAGAAAAAAAAGTGATGAAAGCATTTTTCATGAAGAACCATTCTGCAAAGAGTACTTTATTTTTTTCTTTTCTCTTTTTGCCTCAAATCTAATATATTTATCTGTAGTAGGCATCTGTTCTTTGGCAAATGTTTATTCTTTGCCAAATATTACTATTTTGTTGGCAATCTCTATCATTTGTTTAACCCCTGTCTTGTTTACTCTTATCTTTACCTACTAAAAGTGATTGTCATAGTTGGTGGAAGGAACTAGGTCAAAGCCCTGAGACAAATATTTGTCACTTTATATCCAGATTGGAAAAATATTCTCTTATAAGAGATTATAATGACGTTTTCTCTACATGTCTATTAAAAATACTAATATTTTTATGTATGAAAAGAGATTTACTTCAGTTTTTGAATTGTGAAAACAACTTTTTTCACTTCGTATAAGGAATCTAGCCTCCACAGATGTTTTGCAAAATTACTTAAAAAAGAAAAAATACATATATGTTTCAACACATAGATGGATAGCTTTGTAAATAGAAGCATGCAGGGATAATTAATGAATCTCTTAATTTGTTAATTGTTCTTTCCTCCTGTGGACTTTGTGCAGTGGTTTTTAAATTTTAAGTAACAGTTAATCAAGTTGAATGAATTGGCTGTTTTCAGCCAGCGGATCTTTCTAGGCCTCCCACCGCATCTGCGGCACTGAGTCAGGGGCTGGGATCAATCACCTGGTCAGTGAAAATTCCAAACAACCTTTACTGTCTGGAGTCACATGAGACATTTCCTCATGATGACATCGTAAGAATGCGAGGGAAGAATCGCCTCCTGAATTATAAACTCAGAAGCGGGAAAGTGCAGCAATTACAAATGGATCCACTGACTAGAGAACCTACAGCTTTATCCTTTTGTAGAGCAACAGCCACGCTGTTACTCTGGGCGCCATTGATACAGCTCTTTTTTTAAAACAGAGAGATTTACGGACAGGATGGTGAACTTCTGCTTTTAGAAATTACCTGAGTGGGGACGTGGATGAATTACTATTTGACTATAAAACCATTCAAGCCAATAAATCAATTGATTGGGGATAAAGATTTCAACTCTCAACTCTCTGTGTGATGATTTCACATCTTTCATCATGTTATGAGATTACGCTGTAGCCGAGGCCAGAAGCCTATTGCTGTGAGCTGGAAGGATGAGGATTTAATGAGGTATAAAACATATACACAAATTGCAACGTCAGTGATGATGTCTTAATAGCTTAAGAGGCCTGCATAACTGCATTGTAAACAAGGACATAAAAAGACGCAGCATGTTGACACCAAGCTTGTAAATCAGCAACCCAAGGGCCTAAGAGCTACACGACCTGGAGCAGAGTCAGTTTGCTTAAGAAAAAAAATCAAAAGGTACAACACTCATAGAGAACTATATTCCTATTTTAAAAGTAAGGCCAGGCTTACTTCTTTGTTGGAATAAAACAACACAGGTCTTGGAGACAGAATGATGTTAATCTTTTAAAAATCATTTTCCCCTTTAAGTTGGATGACAGAACAAGAAGCTGCTTCTTCCTCATTATACCTAAAAGTGGAAGCAAAAGGATGGGAAGGAGGAAATGGGTGTGGAATAATGGGAAGGGGAGCCAGCTCCAGTAAGGAGATCCCCACCAAGCTAGTCCCTGTTGCCTCAGTTTAGGGATGGGATCCCTGAAAAATAACCCAGGCAGATTCGTTTATTTTATACCTTGAAGACGTCCCGAGAATATCTTCATAAACCTTTAGTTTTGAAAGTCAGTTCTATTGACTGACGTGGCAATCTTTGCTTACCTTCCTAGGTTTAAAACCAGCAGCTCCCATGGCAGCAGCAGCTGGACAAACGTCCTGGCCTCCCTCTGATGTGCCGGGGGCTCCACAGCCCGTCAGAACGCGGTCAGTTTTTCTAGATTTTTATCTCTGAATTGGAAAAAAAAAATGTCTATTGGATTATGAAGGATACCAACTTAATGATGATCGTATTTTATTAACATCTTTAGGAGTAAGATAAAAAGTGAGGTAGTAGTGTAGCATAGAGGGAAAGATACAAGTGTTTTTTGTTTTTTGTTTTTTTACCCAGACTTCATAGGTTCAGTTCCCAGATCTGCTAGTTAATGACAATAAATGTGTAATCTTGGATTATTTATCTTCATTATATTTTCCTCTCCTTGTCTGAAAAGTGGGAATTGTAATGGTGACAATAATAATAGCTACTTCAAGGTTGCTTTTTGACTTAGAATAAAATCTGGTGCACAGTGTCTAGAATCAAGGGGTGGACAGCTTTTTCCTCAAAGAGTTTCCCAGTTAATGTGGGACCCTGGCACACCTCTGTTGCTGTGTGTTTCACATGGATTCAGAACATCTTTATAATGAGTTTTGAATCTTGACACTTTCATACAGATTAAAGAAAATCTAGAGAAAAATTAGCTTTGAAGGCAAAATGTTAATATTTAAGTTAACAGTGTTCTTCTTAGAATGTGTTTTCTGATGAAAACTTTTCCTTTTGTTAAAAAGAAAGCACATTCACATTCTCAGGGTTTACAACTAAGGTCAAAACAAAAACATTTGACTGCCAAAAGTTTTATCACATGCCAAAGCTAGAATTTTTATGAGAATTTGATGGGAAAAATTTTAAGTGTATTTTTCATCACCTAAACTAATGCCCAGAAATTTTATATTTTAGTTAATTCTGGTAGTTTTCTCTACCTTTTAGTACTTGGGAAAAAACAGATGTTTTCTATATATGCAAATAGAACTAAATAAAGTTTAATTTAAAAATCCAAGAGCCAGCCCTTTCGGCCTAGTGGTTAAGGTTCATTGCTCTCACTGCCTCAGTGGCCTGGGTTCATTTTCTGGTCTTGAAACCACACCACCTGTCTGTCAGTAGCCATGCTGTGGTGGTGGCTCACGTAGAAGAAATAGAAGGACTTGCAACTAGGATATACAACCATGCACTGGCGTTTTAAGGGAAGGAAAAAAAAAGAGGAACATTGGCAACAGATGTTAGCTCAGGGCAAAACTTTCCCTGAAAAGAAAAATTCCAAATGTGCATTCCAGTATTTTTCAAACTTGTCTAATTTTAAGCATCACCTAGAGTCCCCTTTTGATAATTCAGATTCCCAGGACTTATTCCAGAGTTATCAAATCAGAAGCTCTAAGGAGTGTGCAATAATACTCTAGGTGATTCTTATGATCAGATAAATATGTACAGAACCAACTGAGATGTTTCTCTGAATTGAATATGTCTTTCAAGATATTTAATGAGTAAAAGACAACATGGGCTTTCTGAGAGGCTTGTATTAATAAAAATAATTCAACAGTTTGAATAGTAATAAAGTTTACATTTTATAAACAAAACTAAATTCAATTATCTTAATTTTTTAAATCATCTCACACTATTCAAATGAGTCGTATTTACATTTGTAATTTCCCCAGATTCATGAAGTGTTTTGACTCTCTGACGGTCAAAAATAAGAAGTGCAGGCCACAATGGAGGAGATTTTTAAGTACAGATCTACTGTTGCTGGTTTGACTTGTGAAGGGATTTTAAATATTGACTTTTTTCTTTAACAAATGGTGTAAACTATCTGCATGTCGGTGTCTGCCAAGCTATTGTGTGAATTTTACCAGCTGGGAATTACCCCCTCCTTCTCTGGTGTGATTAGCACTTCCAGCTGTAGAATAATTAAAATGTCAATCAGTTCTGAAACAGAGGAAAACAGTTTCGCATTTGATCCATCAGTTGGGAGGCTGAGCGAGGAGCTGTCGGGGTGTGTGGCTGTTGTCACAACAAGAGCTCACATCCCGGCTCCGCTTTCCTCCACCTCCCCTCTTCTCCATTCACAGACACAGACACACACTGGAGGCTGAATTCGGGGTCCACTCAAATGTGCTTCTCCAGTATGCCATCAACTTTTCAAAATGTGTTTTGTTGATTATCTTTAAGGAAAATTGGGGGTGAAATGAAGTCAGAAGTTCAAGGGATCTTGGACCATGTTAACATACACTCCATAAATTTTTTTCCTGCTTTATTGACATGTAATTGACATACAACACTGTGTAACTTAAGGTGTACAACGTGTCGATTTGATAGCATATTGTATTTTGCAAAATGATTACACCATAGTCTTAGCTAACACTTGCTCATGTCGCCACTTCTTTTTTGTGGTGAGAACATTTAAGATCTACTCCCTTAGCAACTTTCAGGTATATAATACAGTATTACTAACTATAATCACCATGCTGTACCTCAGATCTCCAGCACTTATTCATCTTATAATTGGAAATTTGTTTAGTTTTGAAGCTTCTTCTCTCTTGACCTGTCAGCACTGATGTGAGCTACGTCCATACACAACCACCATCGTCACCTTTTATAGTAAGCAAGCTTCTAGGGCTGGAAGAAAAGAAGTGATGGGAAATAGTCTTCGCAGCATGTTGTCGAATGATTAATGCTTGATAATCTTCTACAGTCTTTAGTATTGCACAACATAGTGGCTGGAAAACGCAGTGTGGAAGCAGAAATTTAGATCCACGCATCTCGGAATGTTCCAGCCCCACCTCTGCCTTTTAGGTAATTTTTTCTAGGACTCGATGCCTGGAGTCAGCAGCGGCTGTGCGGCTTTTATGTTTTCCTGTTAGAGTTCTTTTTAACTTAATTAAGGCTTTAATAGGAGTTTTATTTCCCTTAGAGGCTTATTGTGAAGTTTAAAGTGGCCTTAGAAATAAGTACCCCAAATACCTGTTCCATCAAACATCTTTTTGAACTTCCTATTTTACTCAGAGGAATATTGCTAATCAGATATGTGAGCTCTTTTGGATGAATCTGAACTTCACTCAAGGTAACAACCCCGAAGACTTCTATAGTGGTTATTTTGGTGGTTTCTTTGAAGTCTCTTAAGAAGAGATGGGAGCAAAATGTGAGTGAAAAGGGTGCTGAACTGGTGGCAGCTGCAAAGCTTGGCTTTCTGAGAAAGGTGCTCTCATTTGAAGGCACCCTCAGCATCTCTTCAGCTAGCGCCTGCCTTGCTGGCGGGCTGAACCCCAGGAAACACGGTGAGGCCCCTCTGATTCATGTGTTCACGATTATACTGCCAAGAGCGCATTTATAGACTTAACCCTTTCAAGCCTTTTTCTTATTGGTTCTTTCCTTCTACAGTTGTGCACCCAAATGGAGTTACTGAATATTGGGACTACTAAAAAATGTACTCTTTTCACAATTTTTTCTCTCTCTCTTCGACACTAAACCTCTATTCTAAAAGAGGGGTTAAGACAGCTGTAATCTGGATTTAGTTTCATGGCCAACAGAATTATCTTGCTCATTCCTGGAGTCATTATTCTCACACATTAAAGGTAATCTTTTCCTCTGCTGACTGTGCATCCATTGAGAGGCTGAGATTACATCAGCAAGCGCTAGTCCACTCATCCCTAAAATTCAGACTCAAAAAGGAAATTTGGGATCCAGGAAGGGAGGTGAGACTGTGCCTCAACTAAAGAAATTCTCTTTTACAAAAAGATAATGAAATTCCTTCAAGTACAAGGTGTGTGCTTTGAGCTGTTAAAAATCGTAGTTATTGTTGGAATTTTAGTCTTGGGAGCAGATATTTTAACGCCAATGAGTCCCAAATGCAATACTCTGGGCTATTTTTGAAGACTCCGGTACATCTGAAAGCAAAAGATATAAAGTTACCCAAAAATGTCAACACTGCATCTGAACAAGTTCAGAGCAAAATGAGTCCATGGCCTAAAGCCGGTGCTTTCTCTGGAACACAATGACTACAAATGGGGCCGGAGGGAAAAGGGAGAGGGCTGCTGTTGACTTCAAATAAAGGCGGAATCTGACAAAAGGCAAGCAAATGGTACCTGGGTAGGCCATTAACAAAAGCTTCGTCTGTCTACAGCTGCACTCTCTGAGCACCTTGGAAATTAAAGAATTGCCAGCTTTTCTGCTTTGGGACAAAAAACATTTGTGCTAAACAGCCGGTAAGTAAATGCTGTAAACATATTTTTACAGTGAATAGAATTGTTTTATATTTTGGGGACTGATTGTGAATTTCTACTGCTTCTTGATTAGCAAACATTTGGCAGTTCTCGAGCCATTAGACATTAAAATGCCAAAACAGATTTTTATTCTCAGACTGAGCTCCTATATTTTTTCATCCCTCTAACAATTATCCTCAAAACGTTTGAAAGCACTAAAATAAAACGTGTTCTGAAAACATTCGGAAACGTTTTACCTGTGTGACTTTAATAAGCACATAAATAAAAAAGTACTGACTTGCTGTGGGACTTCCTTAGGGCAGAGATGAAAACACAGTACATTGCAATGCAATGACTGTGTGAACTGTTGGTGAGCACTTCCTAAGGGCTTGCCTTGGGACAACCAGGGTTGTATTGCTGTAGGAGGAGCCCAGTAAAAGCAGATGTCTGTGCAAAGGCTTTTGGGTATCTCTTTCCGTGGTGACATTCCCACTCATTTTTTGAAATCAATAAATTTCTAAGCAATTTAAAAGTTTTCAGCAATGACTTGTATCCATTTTTACATTTGAGTTGTGTCCTTATGAAAATTTTTATGTTATTATGTTGAAATTATCTCCTTTGGAAGGCTTTTCTTTTAAATGTTAATTTTGAGTATCTTACACTTTTACCTTAGCAATTCTTTTAAGATGAGGAAATTGACTATATTTGTTCTGTATCCATACTTTCAGTATTATTTTTCATTATGGTTAGATTAACTAAATAGAAGCCAGTTTTTTAACCTATCAACTTTATACAAAACTTGAAAATCCAGGGAAAACCAGTAAGTAAAATCGTTTAATTTTGCACTAGCTTACATCTTGGTTGTAACGCAGGATTTTGCAAATCTTCTGTGATTGTACGTGTGTTGTGTATGTATTTGTGTGTGTGTGTGTGTGTGTGTTTGTGTACAGAAGGGGTCATGGTTTTATCGTTATAATTAAACTTTTTAATTAAAAGCTAGTAGTGGTGTTTTAGTTTCCTATTGCTCTGGATCAAAATACCACAAAATGGCGTAAGACCATACACATTTCTCATCTTTCGGTTCTGGCGGGGAGCAATCTCGAATGGGTTCACAGGTTAAAATCAAAGTGTGAGCAAGTTCACCTTTCTGTTGGAGGCTTCAAGGGAGCATCTTGTTTCTTGCCTTTTCTGTCTTCCAGAGGCTGTCTGCATTCCTTGGTCCGTGGCTCTCTCCTCCGTCTTTGAAGCCAGCAATTGCATCCTCCGGTCTGTTTCCATCAGCACTTCTGCTTTTCTGCCTCTGACTACTCCTGCCTCCCTCTTATAAGGACCTTTGTGATTACATTGGTCCCACCTAGATAATCCAGGATGATCTCCTCATTTCCGTCTCAAAATCCTTAATTTAACCACTTCAGCAGTCCCTCTTGCCATGTAAGGTAATATACTCATAGGTTCTGGGCATTAGGACGTGGGCATCTTTGGGGCAGGGGGTATCACTCTGCCTACTACAGGCCTTTCATGGCACAAAATTTTCTAATAATAAAATTCTTGACACTCACTTCTCCTGTCAGCAACACTGCCCATGATTTCTTACCTCTCCTGAACTCCAGCATTTTTATCATCCATGTAGTTCACCTGTTATCTTAGGTAATCGTCCTTGAGCATACACGAAATTAATGCTGCTGTAACTTCCCAACCTCTCACCACACACCTACTTTGTAAACTCTGGGCTTTTCCTTACCTTCTCCCCCATGTGAGATGGAAAAACTACTTCCAGCCCACACTTCTTCGTTTCCCTGAAACTGAAGCACAACTTTCTCGTGGAGGTGCCATTTCTTTCAGAAGATCTTACAATGGAGTAAATTCTTTTTCCATGTCTCACGGCACAAGGAGGGGCAGCCTGCTCCTTATTCCTTGATGCCATTTATTTATTTATTTATTTGGTGAGGAAGATTGACCCTGAGCTAACATATGTTGCCAATCTTCCTCTTTTTGCTTGAGGAAGATTGTCCTTGAACTAACACCTGTGCCAATCTTCCTCTACTCTGCATATGGGACGCTGCCACAGCATGGCTTGATGAGCGGTGTGTATGTCCACACCCAGGATCCACACCTGGCATCCAAACCCGAGAACCCTGGGCCCCCGGAGCAGAGTACGCAAACTTCACGGCTGCACCACTAGGCCGGCCCCCCTTGATTCATTTTAGCCCATTATTCCACCACCACATTTAACAGGCCCTCTTCAAGCTGATAACAGCTGTTGGTTACTTTTTCTCTCCATTCTTGACAAGATCCGTTTGCTTCAAGGACCACACCCTCACAGTCTTCATTTTCGTTACCACTTTATTTTTATGACTTGCAGGGATTATTTCTCTCACAGACTTTATTGTCCATGTTGCTGTCATCAGGCAAACTAGTTTCACCCTCAACGTCAATGGCCTCCAATATCGTAACCCATAGCCTCCCTTAAGTATGACAACACCTTGAACCTTGAAATTCCTTGAAACTGACTAGACGGAAGATGATGAACTCCAAACTCCCACATTGTGACTCTACCTCTCTTCCCTCCCGATGTTTCCCCCTCCCTTATTCCTCCCACACCTGTTCTCACTCTCATCTGACTCTCTGTCTCTCACTTTCTCTATGCTCTTTGTATTTTAGCCTCTTCTCTGAGTCGTTAGCAACACTCTAGAGCAGTGTTTCTCAAACTATCTATGAGGTGAAGGACCAGTTTTTATTTCCAAAGCCATGGTCAACTGATACTTTAGTAAATTACAATAAATACGAATTTTAGAGGAGTTAAAAGTAAAAAAAAAACACAATACTAAATACAAAGCAAAATTTTTATTGTAAGATTCAACATAAAATTATATTTCAACGAATATAGTCAAAAAATAGGATAAAAGAATTACAAAAATCAAACATAATACATTGAAAATATGCTTGTAAGTGATGAATATAGAGTATAGCTACTTTACTCATAGCTGTGTAGTATTCTGCAGTCATAACTAAACACAGGAACGAACAGTTTTAACTGAAAAAGCCATTCCTTATATTAACCCCGTGTATGTTCACTCTGAATAAGCACTATGAATATAAATTGTTTGCCTTTAATGTGGAAAATAAGCTTGCTTCTTGCCTGTTAATTTAAGTAATCTAGAGGGTATTGATAACCATGTACTTGTATGAGACAATGCATATCTAAATTGTTTCTATATTATCCTTTCATAACACTTAGAGTAGAGAAACTAGTCTCACAGAGGTATGTTGGCAGGAACGTGAGAAGAGATTTAAAGTAACTTCATCAAGCTTAGGATATTTGTTTTTAACTTTAATCCTAAATGAAGCGATGATCTGTTTTCAAAATTTGTGTTCAATTCTTCATCAGTAGCTGATTTTAATAATTTATCCTATAAAGTTATAGTTAAATTTAAGCTATATTTAGCTGAAAGAAATGGACTCCAGAGCTATAAATTTCCCATGTATGGAAATTTTTGTATATTCTTCTTTTGATGGAAGATGAAATTCACAATATTCTAGCAAATGAATGAGATATTTGGTGATAACTTTTCAAAGATGAGTAATATCAAGGCAATCACTGTTTTCAATGATAATTATTATTAAACCATGGAACATAGCATAACAACGTGTAGGAATTTTGTTTTTTCAAGCTTCTAAATGTTATTTTTTCCATGTGATTCATCTGCCATCAAAAAATATCTTCCAGGGGCCTGCCCTGTGGCCAAGGGGTTAAGTTCGCGCGCTCTGCTTTGGCAGCCCAGGGTTTTGCCGGTTCTGATCCTGGGCGCGGACATGGCACAGATGGTCAGGTCATGTTGAGGTGGGGTCCCATATAGCAGAACCAGAGGCACTCACAACTAGAATATACAGCTATATACCTGGGGGTTTTGGGGAGAAGAAAAAAAAAAGGAGATTGGCAACAGATGTTAGCGCAGGTGCCAATCTTTAAAATAAAAAAGTTCCATTCTGTCTTTTCATGGAAGTATAAGATAATTAAAAATACCAAAGATATCAGACAAGTAAGCAAACGCGGCTGTAAAATTACATCTTGAGAAAGTTGGGACCAAACTGGAAATGCATGCGGAGTTTCTTCTCTAGTTTAAACATTTTCAACAGAACTTTTCCCCTTAATAAATATCATGATTCCCACATGACCATTTTTTCAATAATCAGCTTCTATATTTATAAAATAATAGAGAATAATCTCAAAGTTAATACATTAGCTTTTACATAATTACAATTTTTGCTATGACACCAAGTTTCTGTCTAGTTCAGCTGAAAACTTTTTCGTAGGAAGACTTTCTTGATGAAGGGAGCTCTATCGTGATTTGGACTTCTGGCTCAAGCTCTGAAATCTGGGCAATAACCCCAGAATGTTTCCCTGTTCTCGCACCTGTGAGATGTGCCCTCAGAAAATCCTTCTACACAAAGCTTAAAATCCAAACCGCATTTTTTTGACTACTTTTATCCATTTCAGAGTTAGTTGTGTTTCTCGGCAATAAAGCTGAGAAAAAAGAAAACCTCTCTTCACGTCAGCATCCTGTTTGAATCACAGTTCCACTAAAAGAAATGCCATGTTAACCATATCTGTGCATTCAACAAATTGCAATTAAAAACGTGTCACTAGCTGTATTTCGTCTGTGTGTATCTCCTTCTTACCATTAGCCGGTTCCCAATTTTTGAGCTATGGTATTAATGGAAAGTGGTACTTGAGCTGCCTTTTTTTTTTTTTTTTTTTTGCCACAGATACACCCAATATTTTCAAACAAACATCTTTGATGTAGTCTTTTACTTATATCTTGGGACTTAATATAGATTTTTAATTCATAGCAAACTAAAGTGCTACCCTGTAAGAAGTCATCAAATGATAATGCTTAAGTGAGAATTATTGAATATCTACTTCTGTCAGCTTTTGAATTCAACACTCTTTCAAAGAATTCTTGTGATTTTAATTAACTTGTGTTCTTTATGTTAAGTTTCTTTATGGTTTTGATCCTTTGTTAGCCAGCACATCTCTGAAACAATACGCTTTGGTTTTAGCCCTTCGCCACCAATGCTGACTGAAAAACTAAATTCAATATGCAAGGAATTGAATATGCTTTGTGGTAAAACCATCATGAACTCTACCGATCTTCATTTTTTGGAGGAAACCACTGATATCATTTGGTTTGCTATTATGGCTGCGTAAGCAAACTATGTCTTTTCTTGCCTAAAAGTCTAGAGAAACTTATTTCGCCTTCTGTAAATTAGAGTTAAAAATAAATACAAATTTTATTTTCCTAATTTATTTCATGATGTTGAATTATAAATTTTATAACAAGCTTGATTAAAAATTAAAATTATTATAAAAATAAGATATAAAAATATAGACAATTACTTTTCTCATATTTTAATATGCTTTTGAGTTATGGTTGATGAATTAACCTTAAAATGTCACACATTGTAACACAATGCGGTGAGCAGTCAACACCCAATCTGCTCTGTACCCCGCCAATGACACAAGACCACTGATTGTGCACTTGGCCATCACGGCAAAGTTGAATTGCTATAAATGTTTCTAAACATTTATTTTCAATTTCTGTACTTATCTTTTTCCAGAGAAGTAATAGAAGCATTCTAGCAGCTCACAAACCACACTTTGGTCTCAAAATTACAAGGCATGAAAATCTCCTGTGGAGTTTATTAAAATGCGGATTCAGCGTCAGTAGTTCTGAAGTAAAGTCCAACAATCTGAATCCTTCAAAATCTCTTTGATATCTCTTCTGGGGCATATTTAGATTCCAACTTTGTGATGCCCTCTCCAAGAGGGCTCTACCCCTTCGTTTTATGTGGATCTTATTTACTAATCCTTGGAAGAATGTTTCTGAAATTGTTGACTAGGAATCACCCGCGTGCTTGTCAGCAAGGAAGATGGACGGGCCTCACTGCAGAATCTCCATGAGTGGGCCTGGGAATCTGCATCTTAAGACGTTCTCCCAGGCATCATCCTTATGTACCCCAAGTACCCCACTGGCCTCCATGCTATGTACCATCTGCTTTCTTCTATTTTCCCCTATATTTCTAGTCCTTTTTGTTCAAATACAGCATGATGCTTTTTCTACTTTTAGATTTCTAATTGCTTTCCTCTTTTCTGGCTTCTATCCCCCATCCCCCAAAGCTTTATTTTCTTTATTCTGTCTGAGGTAACCCAGTCTCATGACTTTGACATGTAATCTCTGTGGATAAATCAATGTTTCTGCTTTGGACTTCCATCTTTTGTTCCATCTTATATTTGCAATTCCTCCGGGCACTTCTTCTTATAGTTTGGCATCTCAGTAAAAGTACAAATAAAACTGAATTTATCTGCTCTCCCAAACTCTTTTATACATTGATTTGTGGGTCTCTTTTTACTGGTACCACCGTTTCCCCAGTCAAGTCCTTAGACCTGTGCTTCTTTCTTCCTGCAGTAGGCAGGAGTCTGAAATGGCTCCCGTGGTACCTACTCCCTGAAATACACACCTTTTTGTAATCCCCTCCTTTGGGGTTCAGGCAGAACTTGTGACTCACTTCTAGCCAGTACAACATGGCAGAAGCGAAGGGATTGCTGGAATGTACTAAGTCCCTAACCAGTTGCCTCAAAAGGGAAGTCAAAAGGGGTGTTAGTCAAGAGTTAGTCAAAAGGGAACTCATCTTGGGTGGGCCTGACTTAATCATGTGAGCCCTTTGAAAGAGGGTCTAGGACTTCTCTGAAAGAAGATGCTGGAAACAGCAGACATTTTCTCCCTCACTGGCTTGAAGAAAGAAGCTGCCATGAATCCTACAGTCTCAGGGAAAAGAATCTTGCCAACAACCTGAGGAAACTTGGGTGGATCCCTTCCTAGTCAAGCCTCCAGATGAGAACACAGCCAAACTGCCACTTTTATTTCAGCTCCGTGAAACCTTGAGCAGAGCGCCAGCAAAGCCGTGAGCAAACTTCTGACTTACTGAAACCAGAGATCATAACCAGGTGTCATTTTAAGCCACTCTATGGTGATTTGTTATGTAGTAATAGAAGAATAATACCCTTGTGTTCCT
The DNA here is from genome assembly GCF_037783145.1 of Equus przewalskii. NCBI lineage: Eukaryota > Metazoa > Chordata > Mammalia > Perissodactyla > Equidae > Equus > Equus przewalskii. Next base: position 82,998,719 of record NC_091845.1, on the reverse strand, counting down.
TCAGTGTCCACATTTGCTCTTCTGCCTACGTGATACTTCCTACTCCCATCTTTCACCTTCTCCTCACTACCTCTTTGGTTCAGAATCTCATTCATTCTCTTTTCTGTCACTGAAATGGCTTTTAAGTGGTCTCTGTCCTCTCCAGGTCAACCTGAGAGCTAGAATCACTGATGATGCCTGTAGCTGTCAAGGGAAGGTACTGTGGTTATGAAGCGGGTGCTTGATTGGTGGTTTTGACAGTAGAGTAGCGAGTTGACAATATGTCCAGGGCAGGAGACTAGACGGGTGGCTGAGATGGAGAGAGAAGGACCCTAGAGATAGGTTAAGAAGCTGAGAAATCACTGCGTTGCATAGGCTGTCCATAGGTGGACACTGAAAGTATAAAATGTGCTGGTTATTTTAATATTATAATGTCATGAACTGAATGTAAATGAAACGACCTATTTTATGTGGTTTCTATGCCTTTCTTCATAGAAACATGGTAATAGTGCCGCTTGACTTTTTGAGAAGAAATAAAAGAAGTATGCATTTTATGTAACCTAAGAAAAGTTATGTATTTCAAAGTGCAGACAAAAGAAGGTTGACGCCACAGGGGGAGGAAACCTCATGATTGTCTAATCTGCTAACAAAAGGTGACTCATGTAAGCTCTTTCATACAGAGGCTGCTTTCTACTAGGAAAAAACAAATGCCAGTGTTAATCAAACCAGCACGGAAGTTAATTAGAACCCCAAGAACAAGCGGATGGGCTTAGCACCTTCGACACGAGGGCATCCTGTTTCTAAAGATGACCTCAAAAGATTGCATAACAATCATGCCCAGCATAGGCCAAAAGTAACCAATTAACTTTCTATTTTTCCCTTAGTAATTTAGTCTTGCTGTTTGAAAATATTTCTAAACTGAGAAATCCCCATTAATTACTGCATATTGGTCGTTCAAAGGAGGGTAATGACCCTTTACTTGATTGTGTATACCCATCATTTAATTTATTTTTTATGTATGCCTTAAAAACAACTCTCAAACATGAGGTGACTTTAGTTAATAGCCTCATTAAATTTGAATGTAGATACAGAATTTTAGAGATTGGAAAACTTTCTAACACTGCAAGGAAAATATTTTCTTATCTACCTGGGCGTTACAGAAGTGATGGCCCTAACCTGTCCCACAGACCTTACCGGGTGACTGCGCCATCATCCCAGACCCCCCCGAGGCTTGTAGCGGCGGTGGTCGGGAAGAGAGTGCACCAAGGCAGGCTGTCTTCTCAGCAGTTCCTTTGGTGTTTTAGGTGGTGTTCTCCCTCTTTCAGGGGTAAGATCTGCCCACCCATGGGTTGCCCAGACCCTGCACGGATAAAAGAGAGGTCAGGGGTCCCCTCAGATGTTGCTGGACATGTGTCATTTTGTTTTATGTGTTATGTTCGTTTTCCGCAGTCACTCTACTGAGGTCCCCCAATTCTATTAACTGACTTGAACAAACTCAACTCTGGCTTTCCCCTTCACTTTTGCATAGAACACTGACAACTAGCCTACATTTTCTCTTACTGATGTCCCCCATGCTCCTAAGTCGCTTGTGACCTTTGGATTCCCCCCTTGGTTTTGTGGAGTATTCTCCCTTCCTAACTCTGCAATAAAATTCATGCCAAGACCGACACCTCAGGTGTGAACTGCTCCACAGACACGTCTCACTTGTGAATTGTGATTTCAACTATTTAACACTTATCTCGTTAACCCATTACTTCCCTCCATTGGCTCATAAACAACAAAACAATAATAACAAAAACAAGTGTTTCTTGAGTGCTAACAATGTGCCAACTGTTGGAGATACAAAAATAAATAGGGCTTCTGCACTTGAGTGTGGTAAGGAAACAAATATGGAAAGAAAAAAAAAGAAAAGAAGTAGGGTGCCTGCCCCAGTAGAGACAGATCACAAGGTGCAGAGGACGCTGTGGGCCCCATGAAGCAGAAAGAGATAGCACAGGTGTAGCAAGGAATTGCCTCAGATGCAGGTAAACCCTTATATGGGGCTGTGGCCCCTCCTCCAGCCTAATGGCAAAGGCAGCCTGCCCTGGCCCTGGGCTGCTCTGGCTGGATTGGCACTCTCCTCCACTCTGTGGTCCACCAGACTTGAGGCACCCTTCCTGAGGGTCTTGAGAGGTCCTGGGGAACGGTGCTCCCTTCCCTGTTTGCGCGGATCGTTTGCATTGCCTGCTTATGAGTTTTAGCAAAACAAACAATGCAAATACAGCCCAGTCCAAGCCATCTTGCTTGTCAGCGTTGCAATCCTGATCAGACTTCGTGATCTGTTTACCTAACTTCCTCCTCTAGCTCAACTCCAGAAATGATGCAGCAGTTAAGAAAACCAAAAAGTTGGAGTCTGAAGAACTGAAGTCAAGACTGAGAGAAAATTCCGTGCAGCGGGAGTAGACTCTGCTGTTGTGGATGGCAATAGCTGGCAGGGCCGGAGAGGTCACACGCACAAGCGTGTAGACTGGCTGAGGGACGAGCTTCGGAGTTGTATTCCTTTCTTGCAGGGCCACATTGCCTGCATAGATGGCCGCCTGCCCCTTCATTACTGCCAGAAAAGTAGCTGCACCTGCCCGGGACCACAGGGGTCAGTCAGCATGGTGATGCCAGGCAGGCTCTGCAGACATCAGACGTCACGCAGGCTAGTTGCCGGCTTCTAGGCAAGCACTGCTCCCCTCTCCTCCTCGACTCCTCAGCTCCCCTGAGCTCCAGATAACCAAACCAATGGAGAAAGGCTCCAGGGAGAGAGTAGTGTTGGAGCAGAGGCTCCCTGAGGGGCAGTGCCACCTGTTGGGGGACAGAAGAGGGAGGACCAAGCCCAGAATGTGTGTCCACAGCCTCTGCCCGGAGCTGCAGTCCTCCTACCTCAGCCAAGCCGGGAGCAGCACATGCCGCTCGGCCCCATCCACGTTACCAGCCGAGATGCCGGGTACCCCCAGGGGAGATGTACTCACTGCCAACAGGAGCTAGACATTTGAGGGACAGAGTCCTGATAAAGGACAGTAAATGAGCGAGCAAGACTAGAGGAACCAGACTTCATGAAGCAGGCAGATCAAGAATAAAAATAAACATAATATCCTCGAATACATGAGAGAATAATGCTGAAATGAAGAAACAGCAAGCCGTTATAAAGAAACACAAAGTGAAAAATCGAGTGTAAAAAGATAATAATTAAATAACAGAGGGAATAAAAAGCAGAATAATTACAACTGAAAATAAATGAACTAGATGATCAGGTCAAGACATTCTCATGGAAATAATTGGGAAGATAAAGTATAAAAGTTAAGACGGTAGACACATCAAAATTTAAATATTAAGAGACAAAGAAGAGGAAAAAATTGGATGGAGAGGAAATTATTGAGTAAATAACAATGCACAATTTCCCAGAACTAAGCAAGGTTAAATAAATCATATTGAAGATTCCTAGAATGCCAAATAGGAAAAATGAAGAAAAGCTCACAGGTAGACACATTACGGTGAAATTTAAGAACATCAACAGTAATGAGAAAATTCTTAAAGCTTGTAGACAGATCTGATCTTCACAAAGGGAACGAGATGAATCTCAGACTTTCCTGTAAAGACACTGGGAAGCAAGAATAAGGTCACAACTGAGAAGGAAAAGAATTTGAACATGGGATTGTCTTTATTTTTTATTATTATTAAATATTGGTGACGTAAAAAAAAACAATAATAAAATAAACATCGTATATCTAGTATCCAGGTTATGAAAGGATAAATCATTGCATTTCTCATGGAAGCACTTTGCTTGCCCACACCAAATCAAATTCCTTCCCAGCGTAGGAATTTGGTGAGCATTCTTCCATAAATGTCTTCATCATTGTAGTACTTGTGGATGCATTTCTAGACAATATATCATATTTTAGTGCATTTTTTTAAAAAATAAGGAAGTCAGCTGTTTTACTCTCATTATTAAACTGTCATTTATTCTGGTGCAGGGATGTTTCTTCATTTGTAAGAAGCGGTAGTAGCCAAAGAAGTATATGGAAATATTAAGATAATATTGCATATCTTCTGGTGCTGGCAGCTTAACAAAATTTATTTCCACTCCAGTTATTTCCAGAGGACGCTTCCTTAATATACTGTCAGGAGCTCCATGTTGCAATATTATTTAAGTTCCTTACAGAGAATAATGTCAGCCTTAAAATACGTGTCCTTAGAACTACTTTTCACCGCAGATGGTATTAGGACCTCCGAACATTTTAGCTAGACTCTAGTTTAAAAATCGACAGTGGATTGTGTAAAAGGTATAAATTGTGTTTGTCTACAATCATTGATAAGGGGATGGAACTTTAGCTCCAATATCATAGTTATAAAAGAAATATCTATTTTCTCATGGATATTACTAACGTTTTCTATTTTAAATCTTCTCTCTATCACTAATTTAAGACATATAATGCTGAGACTAAGTTGCTTCATAATGATATATTTCAGGGTTCCATTTTCACTCCTCAAGTAGCTTTGGTATATTTCCCTCATGCAGTCATGTTGATCAGCTAACTTTCTCACGATGTGATGGGCCGACAGTTCCAGTATCTTCAGCAAGAGCTTAACTTCTGCTATTTTTCCTGATAGAAAAGAGTTCCCTAGTAGCTTTCTCACTTTTCAAGCATGAACTCAATCGTATTTGTTCAATTTTGCCCCAACTTCTAGAAGTCTGGAGTAAATGGCATCTCACAAAGCTGTTTTAAGATTGTTGATTCCCAATGGTCTGCTACAGTTTTCCTGTGGTGTTTATTCATTTTAAACATATTATATTTTGAAATAATTATAGATTTACAAGAGGTTGTAAACAAATGTACAGGAATGCCCCATGCATCCTCCGCCCAGGGTCACCCAATGTTAATGTCCTATACAACTATACCACGATATCAAAACCAAGAAATTGACATTGATACAACTTCTAGAGCTTAAATTTCACAATATATACATGTACTCATATGTGTGTGTGTTTATAGAAATTTTGTCACGTGTACACTTTGCATAATCAACACCACAATCAAGATCTTACCTGTCCCATTACCACTGACTCCTCATGCTTCCTCTTTATAGCAATACCCATGCTCTCCCCCTGGCCCTAGCCGCTGGCTACTGCTGATCTGTTCTCCATCTCTATAACTGTGTTATTTTTTGAATATTACATACATGGACTCACGCAGTAGGTATCCTCTGGAAATAGTTTCACTCAGTATAATTTCCTTGAAGTTCGCGCAAGTTGTTGCCTATGGCAATAATTTGTTCCTTTTTATTGATGAGTAGTATTCCATCCTACGGCTATGTCACAGTCTGTGCTACCGTTCATCTGTTGAAGGACATCTGAGTTGTTTTTAGTTGTTTTCAACTACTACAGATAAAGCTGCTGTGAACATCTGTGTACAAGCTTTTGCGGAGAGCTCACTTCTCATCTCTCTCAGATAAGAGCCCAAGAGTGCAATTACTAGGTAGTATGGTCAGACCATTCTAGTTTTGAAAGGAACTGCCCAAGTATTTTTCAGAGTGGTTGTATCATTTTATGTTCCCACCAGCAGTTTTTCACTGAATTTACGAAGTTTTCAACCCTTACCTCTTTTGTATCCTCCTTCAGTCTTACTTTTCTTCTCCTCAGCTTCTGGGACTCCGATGATGCGGAGGTTAGAGCTGCTGTTGTTTCACTGAGGCTCTGCTCATTTTTCTTTTTTTTGGTCTATTTTTGCTCTGATTTTCATATTGCTAAATTCTATTGATCTGTTGATCTGTCTTTAAGCCCACTGTTTCTATCCTGCGTCAACTCCACCTTCCCACTGAGACCCTTCAGAGAGTTTTTCACTTTGTTTATAGTGTTTTTTAGTAATGTAATTTTCGTTTGATTTTTTATTGCTTCTACTTCTTTGTGAAGTTTTTTATTTGTTTGAAAAGAATTTGTAATTGTCGAGTCATTTTTATGACAGCTACTTGAAAATTCTCGTCAGAAATTCTAACACTTGGTTCATCGCAGAATTGGCTGAGTCGATTGTCTTTGCCCATTCCAGTTGCGATTTTTCCGGGTTTTGACGTGACAGGCGGTTTTCAGTTGCATCATGGACATCGTTCTGATGGTTTTGGAGACTTGTGATCTGAGTGAATTCTCCTATTTCAGCAGGTGGTTGCTCAATTTAGGTTCAGTGTCTAGGTCCTGGTCTACTTTTGTGGCTTTAGTTCCCACGACAACTTAGTTGCAGAACCCTCGCGATGCTACCCGAGTGTGCTTTGTTCTCAGGTGCCACGGGTCCTCCTCTTCCATCCCTGCTGGTGGCATCTGTAGGATGAGAGGTGCTCGTGTCACTGGGCTACCTTTTGCCATGGTGGGAGGGACCTGGGCCTCGATCTCCTTATGTCACTGGGAGACTTGGGGGCTGCTTACACTGACCCTGGGTAGCAGGGGATCCGTCCAGCCACTGACGTCCTGATGGTGAACCAGAGGCCTCGCTGCTGATGGATAAGGCTGCAGCTGGGGCCTGCATTGTAAAGCAGGGGGTGGGGCTCCCCCCGGTCTGTGCAGGCTTCCCCTTTATGGGTCCTCTGGTCATAGAGAGCGGAATTTTCTGGGTGATGTATTTGTGTGTGCATGTTGGGGCTTCCTGACGACAGACCCTTCTGTCGCCCTTTCTATCAGTATATGGTTGATTAAAAGAAACCCCGAATCTAACCATGTTGTTATTCCCCAAGTCCTGAGGTTCCCAGTGAGTCTTTCTTCTTCCATCCAGCTTTCAGTCATTTTATCATTGTCTGATGGGTAATTTTCAGGGCATTTGGCTGTTTTTAGAGGAGAGAAGAAAGGAAAAGTGAGTCTCTACTATCCCATTCCAGAACCAGAGCTATTCAGTCATTTTTGACTGTAAATATTTGAACCTGATGTCATGCGGGGACCATACAGGAGGTGGTGAAGTGCCTGTCCACAGACTGGAAGCTCTTGCTCAGCTGCTTTGCACGTTTTTAAACTTTGTATAAACAAAATAATACTTTATGCATTTGTTTGAAAATTGAGGTTTTTGTTCAACTCTGTATTTGTGAGATTCATCCCTGTTTATATGTATGCTCCAAATTCACTCATTTTCGCTACTATCTAGTATATCTCACAAATTAGTCACTCATTTCTGTTGGTGAATATTTAGGTTGTTTTTAATTCCATCTTTTATTTTTTTAAAACACCATATACTAACTTATTTTCTATATGTATCACTGTATTTTACTCTACATCTGATAGTAAATGAGTAATGAAACACACTTTCAAATAAAGAATTCTAGGGGCTGGTCTGATGGCGTGGCAGTTAAGTTCACATGCTCTGCTTCCATGGCCTGGGGTTCCTGGTTTGCATCCCAGGCACAGACCTACCACCGCTTATCAAGCCATGTTGTGGCAGGTGTCCCACATATAAAGTAGAGGAAGATGGGCACGGATATTAGCTCAGGGCCAGTCTTCCTCAGCAAAAAGAGGAGGATTGGCAGCGGATGTTAGCTTCCTCAAAAATAAAAAAAGAATTCTAAAGATATGTAGATATCATAAAATAAAAAAAGGGATAATAGACATAATAGCAAACCCTAGCTCTTCTTTGAAAATATTAATAGGCCAGAAAACCTTCTAGCTGGGATAATCAATGGAAAGGGAAGATGCAAATTAAGCAAAAATGCAGAAGGAAATAAAGGAATAAACTATTGACACAAGTGAGATAACATAATAAATTATTATCAACAACTGTCTACTCATTAACTTATAACTTAAAGAGGATTTATTTATCTATACAAACAAAAAAAATATAAAAGGCCAAAATTGGGGCAAGAAAAATAACAGAAAACTTAAATAAGTAATTAATCATTAAAAAAAATTGAAACAGCAAAGACCTTCCCTCTTCAGAAAGTCCTGGCACAGTAGTTTAATAGGTGCATTTTATCAAACTTTCAAGGAAGAGATATTCCAGCTCTTATAACGTGCCCCAGAAAATAAATGTGGGAGGGTTGCCCAACTAATTTTATGAAATACTCGAATCTTGATTCCAAAAGTAGATAAGAGGGTAAATAAGATAAAATTACGAGTCCATTTAACTTACGAACATAGCTGTAAAATACTAAAGATGTTAGCTAACCAAATTGAACCATGTTTTAAAAAAAGAATACGTGATAATCAAATAGAGTTTAATACGATGTCAAGGATGGTTCAAAATCAGAAAAACCCATGAATGTAATTTATCACATTAATGGACCAAATTGAAAAAAAAATCATTAAATAGATGCATTAAACAATGTTCAACAATTCTTTATTATAACAATAATCAGAAAACGGGGTTTGGAAGGTAGCTCATTAACTTGAAGATACATATGGAAAAAAATCTATTAAACACACAATCTTTAATAGAGAAATCTACTCATATTCCCATCAAGGCAAAGAATAAGATAGATGCCGATTTTTACTTCCCCTGATTCCTTATTACTAGAAGTTCTGGACAATGTTATAAGGTAAGGTAAAAAAGCATAAAAACTGTAAGGATTAAATAGAAGAAATAAAAGTATTACAGGTGATATCTTCTAAATAGAAAATCCATCGTGAAAAACTACCAGGCCTGATAAGAGTCTAAGAAAGTAGCAGATACAAGAATCAACTTAGGGACTTTGGTTCCCAGGTTGCATCTAAAGAGATGGGAAGTTACTGCTCCATCCTAACAACAAGCAAAAAGCTGAACAGACTGAAAAATCAACAACTCTTCTTGGATCCTTAGAGAGATGAGGCCATAGGGCAAACCACTGCCCCCAAGATCAGAGAGACAGAGCTGAACCCGAAGTCATGGCTTACTAGAGCAGAGATGCACAAGCAGAAACCTCCATGGGAACCAGCACCAGGTCAGGAAAACCTGAAATGTAATCGACAAATTGCTGGATGCTCAGTGTGGACAAGTCTGAGAGTCAAAAGCTCCGGGGGCAACCAGTCACAGGGGAGCCCCCAAATTTTGTGAGATTTACCTCTAGGAGCTCAACCAAGCTCCAGCAGTAAATATGGGAGAAAAATCCCCTAGAGCTACCGGCAGGAGGAGGGGAAAAGGAACCATTTTGAAATATACCAGAGCACTCTGTTCTTAACAAGGCCTGCCCTCAGGGGAAACTAGGTAACCAGAACCTAACCTGCTGGGGTTTTTATCAGAGCCCAACTGACCCAGGGGAAGGGAAATACCCAATTCCAGCCCACCCTAGACATCCTCTCCCACCTGACTTTCAAAACATCCACCAGACAGGCAATCTGCAATCATCTTTGCCAGGAAAGCAATTATTACAAGGATAGAGTCCAGATTTCAGTAGGATGAATTGGAATGCTGGAAGATGGGGCAATGGCAGTGCCCAGTTTAGACCATAGCCAAGATGTTTGAAAGAGAGTGCAGTAATAGGAAAGTATGAGACCAAGGAAGCTGTTTTCTCCCTTCCTCTTCATCACTGTGCCCCTCTTACTCAAATTCTGGTGCAGTCGTGAGTTCTGTAAAATCGAACTCCAGCCAACATTTCCGTCTTTATGCAACAAAACTTTAAAAAACATTTTTTTTTAGATGAGAAAGACTTGAGTATATGAATAGGCCTTGAGGAGAGATCAAGCAAAAAGGGAGAGACAGAAGACAGGAGAAAGAGGAAGATAATGGGTTTAGTGAGTCTCTCATCCCAGAGGGAGAGGATGGAAGGAAAATTAAGATCATGGACAAAACCTGACTAAGAGGCAGGATTACCTTCAACCTCAAGTGTGACGTGAAGGATGAATTGGGGAGGGACGGAATAGAGGTCTGTATGTGGCAGAGAGGGCAGCTGAAGAAATCCACACGGTGGAATTAGGAGGCAAAATTGTCTGCTGAAGGTAAGGTGTCAGGTTAGGAGCTTGGGAACAGAAATGAAAGGCTGAAATTGAAATCAAGACATTTTCCTCTTTATTGGAATGGATCCAGCTTCAGGATGCTCGGTAAATGGCTGACTCTCAGCTACCTGAATTGCCTTCCCTGGTGTGAGTCTTTCTCCACAAGCAGAAAGCCATGGCAAGCAACCTGTCACAGGATTCCAACCGAGTGCTAAATGCATGTTTCTCTTTAAAACCTCCTCAACGATCACTAAACAGATGGCCTTCCACAGTTAACTTCACCGGAACATCTTGTCAGGCCAAGGCTGTTAGCTTTGAAGATGGCATAAGTCATAGCAGTTTTCACTGGCCTGACTATTTCACTGTAGGGCTGTTCTCTTACTCATTATTTATACAAGCCTGATCACTTTTATAAAAGCTAAGTTCAGGAAAACAAGATGTGACTGCCATCTTCTTTTTTTCTCTAATTTATCCCTTTACTGAAAAGGTTCATTCTAAAATATGCCTAAGTACTTCGTTTTCTTGCCTAAAATGTGTCATGGGCTCCATATCCGGTAAAACTATCATTTTTTATTGGGGCAGTCAAGGCGACTGTGTGACCTGGACCCCTCAACTTCATCACTCGTCCACTCCACAGCCCCATCCTACGGTGGAGAATCTTATTCTCAGAATCTTCATACCTGGTTTTGTCTCTGAGCCTTCACACAGGCTGTTCTCTTTGCCTACATCACTCACCTACTCACCTCCTTTCACTTTGTGCCACTTTATACTCATGCTTCACGTCTCAGCTTAGATATCACTCCTTCTGAGATTCCACCTCAACCTTCCGTGGGTTGAATACTCCTACCATGGGTCCCCACAGAGCCCTGTGTTTCTGCTTTGTAACTGCCTCTTATCTGTCCATCTTCCTTTGTATTTTTAGCCACACAAGGTCAGAGACCATATCTGAAGGATCACTGTTCTTTCTGTAGAACCTTGCACATAGTTCCTGACACATAGTAGGAATTCAGAAGATATTTGTTGAACTAAGCCATAGTTCTCCTATTTTTTGAATTTGAGAAGAGATTATATAAAAACAGCATGAATGGAGTTTGAAGAAATGATCCAGTTCTGGTGCCACTTTTACTAACTATACGACCTTGTAAAATTATTTAAACTTCTTTGATCTTTATTTTTCTTTGTTGTAAAATGGAGTTAAGTCTACCTACCTCTCTCATTGTTGTAAGAAGTAAATAAAATAACGTATATGTGTCTAGCATAATGAATAGCACAAAAATAGGGTAACATAAATGATAGATTCTATCTCATGTTATTTTTCCACTTAAAACACAAATGCCAACATTTTCTAAGGGTTTCCCTCATTTTCTTCTTCTTTCTACTTATTCTTTTGAGATGGAAGCATGAAGTACATTTGAAAAGAGCTATTTATACAATTAGTCGAGATATCAACTGCAACTACAATAGCTAACATTTATTAAGCAATTACTCTGTGTCTGGCAATGAGCTAAGTAGTTTATATACAATATATTCCTAGGACTTATTTTTATTATTTTATTCATGATATTCAGTGTTATGGAAGATGAAGTCACTTGCTCTTCCTGCTGTGGTGACAGTGGAAGGCGAAAATCTGAGTTATCTTGATAATTCAGGTGGGCATACTGTATGCCTAAGATTTCTTTTGTATTCCCTCACCTTTTCACAGTGCTAGTGTGCAGCAGGAAGAGAGGAGAGCCATGAGGAGAAATTGACTCTGAGCTACTCCTCTCCCACAATTTTCACCCACAAAATATGCCGATCTAAAGCTGTGTAGATATGCCCTTCCTTCTCGAAGATGTCACTGATTTCTGGGCTTTCCTCTTCTTGGAACTCCCATAAACATCCTGGACATTTTGATGTCACCAAGACTTTACATTGTTGTGTGTTTATTTTTTTTGAATGTATATGCATATATATGTCATTGTCTGCTTATTGTCATACTCTCTGCTTCTCCAGGAGGTTTTTAGCTTCTTAAAGGCAGGAACTGTGTTTTATTTGCCTTAGTGCCCTCAGAACCTCATATTGTACATGTCATATGGTAGGCTTCCCAAAGCTATTGTTGAGCGAATACATTTTGGATAAATCATCCCCCTCCACTTGCACACATGTCCACACACACAAATATTTTCTAGGTAATTGGTATGGCTGTCACAATTTTGTGTATCTGGCAGGGATTTAGTTGGGTTAAGTAAAAGGCACTGTGTGAGCAGTGCTGGTTCCTGTGGAAAGTTGGGGGTCTGAGAGGAGCAGCCGGGAGAAAAAGGGATTCACAAAATGAACAGGTTGTGCTTCTCCATTGAAGATCAGAGAGATGAGGAAAAAACGTGAAATTAAGTGTGCTAACATGACCTTGGACATTATTCTGGACTCTGAGCTAAACTTATTCTGCCACCTCAGTCAAAATAATTTTCTCAATTAAGGCCTGTGTTCTCATCTGTCAAATAAATATGCTGAAAATGACCTTGACAGGATAGTCCTCGGGAAAAGCTAATAAATGACTGGAAAAATCTAAGAGAAGAAAAAATCACCAGGTAAATCGTGAATGATGAATCAGGACCTTTCTGTACTAAGTTAAAACAGGAGGCATTTAATTTGAAATCTTCAACTGTCTGGCTGTCTGCTGAAGGGAAAAGGATCACAATAAATGTGTATATAAAAGAAAAGCTGACAGTTGAGAAACTAAAACGAAAAGTAATGACATAAATAGTGTCGGGAGATGCCTTCAAGGAGACGAGTTCTCAGAAAGTTGTGATCTCAATTTAGAACATTTCTTTCTCTCTAATTGTTGCTGTGCGTGCTGCTGCAAGATGATGAAATGGCCATAAACTTAGCGCGATAGGCTTGCAGAATAATTTAATTATAATTTAACATTTACTTTTATGCTATGCAATTACTTACATTGCTTTTTTGCTGAAGACAATACATTTAAGCAGCTGCACACAAGGAAAAAATAGCTGACAGGGTCAATTCTAAAGTGATGCTAAGGTTTAGTTACATTCCCTTTTCCAGCCAGTGGACTTAACAAATTAGGTAACATGAGTCTGGTGGAAAGAAAAGCAAAGTCATCAGGAACCCTTGATTTTCCTCTAAACCTTTTCACAATCTAGCTCTCTGAATTTTGTAGATCCCTTAATCTTTTGTCGTTAAATCACTATTTTCTTATATATAAACATTGTCACTGGCTGGTCAGTCTTCTTTCCTTCACTAACATTCCATGAGAATGATACTAATGTAGATTACAGAATCAAAGAAAGGCTTGTCCTTTATGAGATTAAATTCATCCCCAAAGCCGAAGTCATCTACGCATGTTGGGTGTCTGTTCTATGCTATTGTGCAAGACTGGTTTATGCTGTTAGGCTTTTATTCTGTACCCTAGATTCCTTTATATTTTTCCTCTTCCTGAAAGTTTGCATCACAAGTAATTTTCACATGAGCAGTTTTACTGCAAAATATTTGTTGCCTCCTTACAATGCAAAAATGACTATAGGAAAATGTTGCTTAAGATATTTATGTTAAATTTTTAAGTTCTTTGTGACTTTAGTATTAAACATTCTATGTTAATTTTTAAATTAACAATGATATCTTTTACTACCAACACATCCGTTTTGACTTGTGTAGTTTAGAATTTGGGGTGATTCTGACAGTAAACAGGCTCTGTTAGAAGTTCCAACTAAGGGGCATAACTTAGAGGCCTATAGTTTTATTTATTTATTTATTTTTTAAAGATTGGCACCTGAGCTGACAACAGTTGCCAATCTTCTTTTTTTTTTTCCTTCCTGCTTTTTTCTCCCCAGATCCCCCCAGTACATAGTTGTATACATTTTAGTTGTGGGTCCTTCTAGTTGTGGCATGTGGGATGCCGCCTCAACATGGCCTAATGAGAGGTGCCATGTCCGCGTCCAGGATGCGAACCCTGCGCCACCGAAGCAGAACACGAGGATTTAACCACTCGGCCAGGGGGCTGGCCCCAAGGCCTACAGTTTTAAAGCTTGCAGGAGACATAGAAATTATACAGTATGTTTATATGTTTTACAGCAGAGAAACCATGTTTTTAAACTGTTTCATTGAGATATAATTAACATAAAAATTCACCCATTTAAAATATGCAACTTAATGTTTTAAAACATATTCACATGGCTGTGCAGCCATCACTACTATCTGATTTTAGAACTTTTTCACTCCTCTTAAAAGAAGCCCCCTACCATCCGTGCTAAGCAATCAACCCCATCTCCCTTCCTCTCTCCTCCACTCCTAAGCTACAATTAATCTACTTTCTGTCTCTATGGATTTGCTCATGCTGGATATTTCAAAGAAATCAAATCATATAAAATGTGTCTTTTGTGATTTGATTCTTTCACTTAGCAAAATGCTTTGAAAGCTCAGCAACATGGTAGCATGCATCAGTATTTCATTTCTTTTTATTTCCAGATAATATACTTTGTGTGGGTAACCACATTTTATTTATCTATTCATCAGTTGATTAACATTTGGGCTGTTACCGATTTTTGACTATTAGAAGATGCTGCTATGAACGTTTGTTTATAACTTTTTGTAAGGACATACGTTTTCAGTTCTGTCAGATATATACCTGGGAGTAAAATTGCAGGATCATATGGTGATTCTATGTGTAACATTTTGAGGAACAGTCAACTGTTTTTCAAAAATGCTGCACAATTTTACATTTCCATTAACAATGCTTCCTCACCAACACTTGTTATCATAGTTTTAGTATAGCCATCGAATGGGTATGAAGTGATATCTCTTTGCAGCTTTGATTTACTTTCCCCTGATGACTAATGCTCTTGAGCATCTTTTTACGCACTTGTCTATTTGTATATCTTCTTTGGAGAAATGTCTCTTCAAGTTATTTGCCCATTTTTTAAATTGGGGTGTCTTTCTCTTAAAGTTCTTTATATATTACATTTGCTATTTCCCAGGTGTTTTTATCATAACCATCCTACTAGATGTAATGTGATTTTAAGCACCTTTTCATGTATTTATTTGGCCATTAGTATATCTTTGGAGAAGTGTCTATTCAAGTCCTTTGTCAATTTTTGGATTGGGTTGTTTACTTTTTTGTGGTTGAGTTTTAGAAGTTCTTTATATATTCCAGATATTAAACAATTATCAAATATATGATTTGCAAAAATTTTCTCTCTTCTTGTAGGTTGCCTTTTCACTTACTTAATAATGCCCTTTGAGGAACAAAAGTTTTTAATTTACCTATTTTTTCTTTTGTTGCTTGTGCTTTTAGTGTGATAACTAAGAATTCTTTGTCAAATCCAAGTTTGTATTTATCCTGATGTTTTCTTCTAAGAGTTTTTTGGTTTTATATTTATGTCATTACTCCATTTTGAGTTAATTTTTGCATATGGTGTGGGCTAGAGGGTCCAACTTCATTCTTTTGCAGAAATCCAGTTGTTTCAGTACCATCTGTTGAAGACACAGTTCTTTGCTTACTGAATGAACTTGGTGCCCTTGTCAAAAATCAATTAGCCATAAATGAATGGGTTTGCTTTTGGACTGTTAATTCTAATCCATTGGTCTATATGTCTATCCATATGCCAGTACCACACTCTTTTGATTACTGTATCTTTGTCGTCTGGACCAGTTGCATTTCATATGAATTTGAGGATCAGTTTTTCTCTTTCTGCAAAAAAGACTGTTGGAATTTTGATAGGGATTACATTGAATCTGTAGATTGTTTGGGTGGTATTGAAATCTTAACACTATTAAATTTTCCTATCTATGAACATGGGATGCATTTCCACTTATTTAACATCTTTTAGCAATGTCTTGTAGTTTTCAATGCACAATGTTTTCACCTCCTTGGTTAAATTTATTTCTAGGTGTTTTATTCTTTCAGATGTTCTTGTAAATGGAGTTACTTTCTTAGTTTACTTTTCAGATTATTCAGTGATTGTGTGTAGAAACACAACAGACTTTTGTGTGTTGATCTTGTACCCTGAGACTTTGAAGAATTCGTTAATAGTTCTAATAATTTTCTTGTGGCTTCTTTGGGATTTTCCATATGTAGGATCATTTCATCAGTGAATAGAAAGAATTTTACTTCTTCCTTTCCAGTTTGGATGCCTTTTATTTCTCTTTATTGTCTAATTGCTCTGGCTAGAACTTCCAGTACAATGTTGAATAACAGTGATAAAAGCAAGTATCTTGTCTTGTTCTGACAGAGGAAGCTTCCAGTCTTTCACCATTGAGTATGATGCCAGCTGTGGGTTTTTCATAAATGCTTTTTATCATATTAAGGAACTTCCCTTCTATTCCTAGTGATGTTATAATATTTGCTTTCAACCATCAATATTTTAAAGAACGTTAGGGAAGAAAAATAGTCTATTACATTTACACAGATATTTACCATTTCTATTGTTCTTCCTTTCCTAAAGTTACCATTTTCCCTCTACACTAATTTCCCTTCTGTCTGAAGAACTTCCTTTAGCATTTCTTTTAGAGCAGATATGCCAACAATAAATTCTCTCAGGTCCCTTCACCTGAGAATGTGCTTGTCTTGCTTTCATTCCTGAATGATCTTGCTTGACAATTCTTCCCTCTCAGCACCTTAAAAATGTCGTTCCAGTACCTATGGTTTCTGATAGAAATCCACTGTCATTCAGACAATGGCCTCCTATTTCTCTCTACCTACTTTTAAGATTTCTTTTTGGCTTTAATTTTCAGAAATTGAATTTCTTTGTATTTATTTTATTTGTGGTTAGCTGAGATTCCTGAATCTTCAAGTTTATGTATTTCACCAATTTTTTAAGTTTCCAGCCATTTTGTCTTCAAATTTTTTTCTGCACATTGTTTTCTCCTTTCCTCTGGAATGCTGACCACACAAATATTAGACCTGTTGATGTCTTTTCTTCTTCTTGTTCTGATTGGGTAATTTCTGCTGAATTATCTTCAATTCACTTACTCTTTCCTCTGTCTTCTCTTTGTGGTTGAATAGCTCCAGGGAATTTTTTGTTTTAGTTATTGTACATTTTAGTTTTAAAATTTTTATTTGGTTCTTTTTTATATCATTTATGTCCTTGCAGGTACGTTCTCTATTTCCATCCTTTTCAAAAATGTTCACCTTTAATTCTTGAAGCTTGGTTATAACAACTGCTTTCAAGTCTTTGTCAGATAATTTCAACATCTGCATCATCTCAGGATTGACATCTGCTGCTTTTCTATTCTTTTTAAGTTATTGAGGTTCTTCTGGTTTTTCATATGCTGACTAATTTTGGATTGTATCCTAGACATTTGGTATATTGTGTTATGACATTCTGAGTCCTGTTTAATTCCTGTAGAGATTTGCAATTATGTGTGTGGGGGGGGGGGCGGGGAGTGTTATCAATTAATGCTCTTGGCTCGGTTAAGGCTGAAAGTTCCAAACTACCTTCTGTGGGCTATGGTTCTAAGTTGGCTTGTTTTCTAAGGAGTTTTCAGTGCTATTTGGCTCTGTCCCATGTGTATGCCATCCAGAGGCCAGTCTGAGACCTTCAGAGTGGCTTTACCAATAGTTCAGTTCTCAGACCTTTGGGATGCTGTTAAGGTCACATTCTTGCGTATGTAGCTATGCAGCTTTATGATTATGTACAACTTTATGGGGTCATTTTCTCTAATTCCCTCCTCTTTGCAGTCTCTCTGACACTTTCTGACTCTCAGAGGCACCCTTTCTTCTTTTCTGTCTAGAAAGCTGGAGCTTTAGTTTCCTCACTTGGCTGTGTACTTCCCACAGTTGTGTCTGTCTCTGGGTTCAAGCAGCAGGACTATAGAGAGAGAAAAAGAATTGGGATAATCCCCCACATTCTCAGGACCACAGTTTCTCTTGGTAGAAGGAAGAGTTCCTTTCCCTCAGAGTTCTGGTGCCTGACCAGTCCCACCCCCCGCCGTGGTGGCTGGGACTAGGAGAGAGAGTGGAAAAAACAAAAACAACTACAGGGAATTTTCCCGCTCTCTGACCCTGAGGGCTCCCTTCCCTGATGTTCAGACTGCAAATCAAGGTCTTCTCTTGGGACTCTTTCCGACTCTCACCCAGAGCACAATTCTGCTCTTGCACTGCTCTCAGTCCACTGAGGGTCTGTGCTACTGTCTCACTTCTCAGAGCCTTCAGATGGCTGCTTGACACATCTGTCTCAGTTCTTAGTTGTATTCAGTAGGAGAGACATGATGAAGTATGGTTATTCTCATCTGAACTAGCACCAGAACGTTCAAGGCAAATTGAAGAGATTATATTAGATTATTTCTTCTGTTTATCTCATTTCCTTGCTTCCCTCCATATATTTTTAGGTTTACATTTTCTAACCCGTTCTAGGCAAGTGGCACAAATTCTTTTTGAAAAAAGCCCCTGTAGAACAGCATTCCAGACCCTTCATTGGTGTCTAGCTTCATATTTTCATTATCTTATCACCAAGAATCACCTCTTTGTATTATGCCACTAAGTTTTAAGCTCATTTTTTTTTAGTTTTACCTATGGCATATCATATCATTCTATATGTAAGAAATTCTTAGATAAATATTTAGAGGAATTTGGAATTCTAATGCAATGTACCTATTTAAATAAAAATTCTTGTAGGTATATATATACATATAAGAACAATGACACAATAAAAGGGAAATTTCACGTCTCCCTCCGATTACAGGAGCAGAGCAAATCTCTCCCTGTTGTATACACATACACAATCCATAGAGTTTGCTGAATATATGCTTCAAAATAATATACATATGCAGAATGCTAATTTTCAGGTAAACTCTTACTTCCAATTATTTGACATATACCCTAGATTTTTTTTCGCTGGTCTGTGGTCATCACAACTCATGACGTATTTTTCACTGAATAATTATAGGTATACCAAATATTTTGTGGTGTTTAATAATAAGAAGACTCTATGGAAGTCCAGGCTTAAAGCGTCGAGTAAGTGCAGGACCACCGGGGAGAGAGTAGAAGCTCAGGACATAACCTCAGCATTAAAAAGAATTGTATATGCCTGATTTTGTGTGAATTTAGGAAACAAAATTGATTTATAGCTAAGCCAGTAAGGGTAGAGGTAAAGATTTTTCAGAATATGAAATGAAGAAAACAAAAAGGGTTATGTTTCCCTAAGGTGGATCTTTTATAACAAAGCAATAAAGGAATTGGCAATACTCGCATACCCAGTGGACTATTTAAATATTACTGTGACTGAGAACAAAAGACTTCCAAATTTCCCTAGCTCTCTTCTTTCAATCTATATGGGAATACAGATTTAGAGCTAATGGAGCACAGCCACACAGGGAGCCTCTGGAGGCTGCAAGACTATGAATGTTGACGGGATTCACTTGTGTTGTGCTCTGAACAAATGACAACAGAGGAGTAAACAACTATTTCCGTGGAGATGCAAATAGATTCCATAGGCTGTGAACTGAGACTTTCCCACTCAGATCTTATTCATAGCAGTGTCTTTAGAAGGGTATACATACCAGAACAATTAGACTGTGCATGCACAGTAGAAACAAAGACACAGAATTAGTTCCAACTCATTATAACTTTAAACAAGACTTTTTTTCTCTCTCGTCAAGTAGGCTAGAGATGGCATTACTTTTGTTTCACACTTTTAGAAACAAACGAATTCATTCTAGGAAAGTTGCCTTTGAGTATTTAGCAAGATTTGGCTGGATCTGAATCCTATGAGTGCCGCTCTTCAGAAAGAGACAGCATTTTCTGAAAGATTGTTGCTAATACCATTTTTACTCATGTTGAAAAGCTCTATTTTCCAGTAGGAAAATTTCTTTCTGGAGTCTGCAGAGTTTCACAAGTGAACTTTCAGATGACAAAATGTCATGAGGAGCTAAGGGGAAGGTAAAAAATTATAAGAAAAGAATATTTGATGAAAAGTCTGAAAATGATATTCTGAAGAGAAAAATAGAACCCTTTCCTTTGGAGTAGAAAAGCAGCTGTTGGATGGAACTTTGGAGGAAAAAAATATACTCAACCTGAAGGCAGACAAGCAAATTGTGAGAAAAAATGGGGTTGAGTAGTAAAACTATCCTCATAGAATTTAGCATGGTGTCTGCAAATAATTACTGTAAAGCATTACTTTAAAGAACAGGCAAATTTCGATTATTTACAAAACAGGAGAAGCAAATTTGTGTGTTCCTTTATTTCTACAGAGATAAAGAGTCTCAAAGTCTACTTTGGAAAACCTGTAAATTTTCTGAGGAAAAGGGCCACATATTATTCTTCCTGTTTCTAGAGTCCAAGTTGAGCTCTAAATACAGAGAAACCGGGGGTCTGTCTACACAGCAAGAGCGGAGGTGCCAGTTTCTAGGGGTGCCCGGATATCTCTGGAAATGCAGTAGGATGGGCAAAATTGTACTTCCCTAGCTTCCTCTTAGGAGACCGATGCGCTCTCTCAGAAGGGATGCTTTCATATGTTCCCAGGTGGGCAGCTGCACCTTAATGAGTATGCTCAGGCGATAACAGATGACTAGCAAATCATCTTCTAAGGAACATGGGTTTTTTTTTAACTGTAGGGTTTTAGTGTTCCCCAGTGCAGGGTACAAGTTTGCCAAACAGCAGAGTGGCAGAAGGGCTCAGAGCAAGGTAGAAGAGGAGTTTGAGCTCTGCCACCAGTAGCCCTCATTTGCGCTGTCTGACGTGAGACTCTCAGTCTCCTCTCTAAATAAATATTTAAAATATTTGCACAATGTCTATTAAAAGAAGTAGCAAACTGTTGGCCTCCTTGGGGCACCCACATGATCCAGTCTACATGTGCTCATACACCGCCATCGCAGGTGCTGTATACACGTTGAATGTTGCCTGTTTCCCTTCTTGTTAGAGGATATTTCTGTTAATAGGAAGTAGGAGAAGCCAGTCTTTTCTCTACTCATGCATTTGAGATCAGAGACGATTTTGCAGATTTTGTTGAAGACTATCAATTTCAACTTTTCGTGAAACGTTAGACCCTTGTGCCATAAACTGGGCGGTCTCAGCTGCCCCGTCCTCCTTCCTGAGCTTCCAGTATCTCTACCATGCAGAGCTGCTGTCAAATGTGCACGAGCTCTCACAGCTCACATTCTCGGTGCTTTCCAAGATGCAGCTGAGTCCTGAGGAGCTGAGGGTATAGGTCAATTCTTTTTATCTTGACACACTTGCAGCAAGTTGACCCAACCGTGGCCTTATTTTCTCCAACCGTCACTAAAGATGTAAGTTCCTTAGATCATCTATTTTCTCTTTAGTTTTCTCAGCCCTCTCTGTTCTCCCTGATCAGTTCCCAAACTTTCAAATGTGTGCCCTGGGAACCTTCTGTTCTTTGATTATTAGACTCCCCTTCATCCTCAGTCACCTCACTGATCCTTCCTGGCAATGCTTGCCCTGAAGTGAGCACAGGCTCATCCTTGAGGAAACCATCTTCCTTGCAGCTTTTACCAGCAGAAGGAAGGCTGTCATTCTCCCAAACCCTATTTATATTCCGGTCTGTGGTTTGGGTCCACGGCCAGAGGCTGCTGGCTGTCTCTGGTTATTCATTCTCCTTTCTTCCGTGATAACAGGCCACCCAACTTTTAGCTGAGTCATAGTGGTCCTCAGTAAGGATACTTCCCAGAATCCCTTACAATTGGGTGGCATGTGGCTAAGTTGTGGTTAATGGGATATCAGCAGACATAGTGTATGTAACTTCCTCAAATGTCTGTCAAGGGAGGGGATAAGCCCTCCTTCCTATTAGCTGGAAGGTGAGTGTGACAGTGGAGCTGGAACAGCTGTGACTGGAGAGGCCACAAATTAGTATATCACACTAATACTTACTGCCATGCACATAGCATAAACAATAAATATTTATAGATTGATCAATTGGAATATAAAACCATTTTTTATTTAAAAAATTATACAATTTTTGTTTTGAACAAATATAGAGCATCTCATTCAACTTTTATCCAATTCTGAAATGATTTCTGCAGCATCCTGACAAATGTTTGCTAATCTTTCTTTACAAACTCCTTAGCGAGGAGCTTACTACTTCACAACATAATGAATTAATATTTATTTTTACATAGATATGGTTATTTCAATGGCACTTTAGAAGGATGGAGGTAAACACATGGGCTCAAATCCCATCTTGAACCTGGAAGTCCTACAAATTTTGAATCTTTCTTAATGTTAACACTTCTTTGTAACAAATTGGGACCTGTCTCCTGATAACTTCTCTCCTTTGGTTCTCAGCTGAGTTTGAGGATGAAGACGACCAGGCTAGTGAAGGGAGCTTCTTTGAAGAGCACATACCCTCTCTACAGGAGGTAACCTTTACTCAGCTCCAACCACTGGATGATCCAGGAAATTGCTCTTTTATCTGCCCATAGGTTCATTCACCCTCGGTTGTGCAAATAGATTTCAATTAAAAACAAAACAAAACAAATTAACACTAATAGGCCAACTACAACATATCTGCATGCTGTGTCTGGCACAAGGGTCCCCAGAACGTGAACACTATGTTAGACTGACATGGCTTGAGAATAACCCCTCCCCTCTGGATCTTTTCTGTATCAGCAGCTTAGTTACACCTTGTTGTTGAAAAACTGATAGGAAACAAAGTTTTGAGAACAGGAAAGCCAGGAATTAGGGAGAACCCTCAATGTCTCCTAGGTGTCTCGATTTATGAATTTCATGGCACCATGGTTAGAGACAGTGAGATTATATGTATGACGTGGAAAATTCCATCACAACAGGGCTAGGCCTGAAAGGAAAACTGGTTGACATCTCTCATGTACATGGTTTCTATCTTTATGTGGCTCTAATCTTCCATAAAGCTTCTTTAAAGGCAGAGAATCAGAAGCAGCACCCATATTGTGCAAGCATGTGCGAACACCCTCCTGATAAGACCAATAATAAACCCTGTCTGTTTATTGTCATTTGAGCACCCAAGAATCCATATTACTTCTGTTGTCCTGCCTAGGTTTTTCTTGCGTTTATAAAGCTATCTTGAGACGTTATCACTTTTCTTTTTAGTAACATTTGATTATATAATATTTCTTCTGCTTTCTTCAAGTGTTTGGCTTTCTTTTGAGAATGCAATTTCCTGAAGTGCTCACAGCCTTGTATTCAACACTTCAGTCTAGAATTATGCTGTGAATCAGCCTCTAAATTGCTAGTCAGTAGTTTTTCGAATCTATCATTTTCTCATGTTAAAAATTGGAATACTTCCTTATTCTATATTTCTTGAATTTGTCATAGTTGTCAAAATTCTTCAATAATTACTAACAGTTGGTTCCATGATCATATCTATAGATTTTGTTTCCCGGGGTGTAATTAGTCAGAATCCAGGATCTTGAAGTGATTTAAAACAGCTCAATGCTCTCGTATTACTTTGGGTTTTTTTGTTGTTTATTTGTTCACCAAATGTTTATTTAAACTCTAAGTGTTTGGGATGAAGCTCTAATAACTAGATAGAGATTTTGCTTTCTCAGACTTCAAGTCTTATAATAATCATAGTTAAAGGAACTGAGTGTTGCCTGAGTACCAGAACTACATATCAGACGTTTGCCTCCTAGATGCTCATTGTATCCTCTCAGTATCAAGAGGTTAATGCCACTCATTTTATAGAAGAGGAAGCTGCTGAACAGAGAGTTCCAATGAGTTCTTGAAAGCTCACAACTCATGAATAGAAGTATCAGTATTTCAATCTAAAGTTTGCACTATCGTTTACAACTCTGATTCATCAGCCTTACTTAATTTGAAATTCTGTCCCTCATTAACCAGTTGACTGTGCCAGTTTTGGTTTTAAGGTCATTCTTCTTAATAGAGAAGCCAAAAGCAAAATAGGGTTCAGAAGTAATGCTTATTTTCTATTGCCCACAGCTGGATCCTAATTCCGTCAGTGGATGCATATGACTGTGCAATCCTCACGGAAGCGTAATACACTGCCTTCCCCCAATGCTGGAGAACGTTCTTTTCTTCTTCATTTCTTTTAGCTTTAAACATATGAATAAATTCCCTTTATGCTGTTGTTCATCCTAAGACTCATTCACAACTATCCTTTCTGTACATTTCATACATTTATCATAAACTTACGGATTCTCTGCCGCCCTTTTTCTTTGCTGGGCAAGATTTGCCCTGAGCTGACACCTGTTGCCAATCTTCTTCTTTTTCTTTTCTTCCCCCCAAAGTCCCAGTACATAGCTGTATATTCTAGTTGTAAGTCCTTCTGGTTCTTCCATGTGAGTCACCACACAGCACAGCTACTGACAGATGAGTGGTGTGTTTCCACACCTGGGAACCGAACTTGGGCTGCCGAAGTGGAGCGCACCAAACTTTAACCACTGGGCCATCAGGGCCAGCTTCTCGTTGCCCTTTTTAGGTGTTTCTTCTTCCACTTATCCATATATCCCTTTCCTAAAATCATCAAAGATCCCTGGGGACCCACATTTTAAATGAAATTATGATAAGTGAAGTAAACCAGACACGGAGAGGAAAAAACTGCATAATCCCATTAGTATGTGGAATCAAAAAAGTAAAAAACATAGAGACAGAGAGTAGAACGGTGGTGACCAGGGGTGGGGAGGAGGGGTAAATGGAGAAATGTTAATCAAAGGGTACAAAGATGCACTTATGTAGGATGAGTAAGTCTAGAGAGCTAATACACAGCATGATGACTATAGTTAATAATATTGTATGGAATACTGAAAATGGTACCATGTGAGGAGATGATGTGTCAATTAGCTTGACTGTAGTAATCATTTCACTGGGTATATGTATATACATCCTTATTAGGATCATACACAGCCATTACATTTTCTCTTTAATTGAAATATCTTGCCTCTGAGTATATTTGATAATAGCAAGAATCCTTCCCATCTCCTGGAAATCAATTTTTCTTAAGTCTTCTTCTCTGATAGCACATCCAAAGGTAAAGTGCATCTTCTTCTATAACCTTCAGTTCAAGATCTCCAAGTACAGTTATACACGTCGTGCTCTGCACAAAGGTGCCTTGCTAAGGAATCATGGTTCAGAGCTGAAATCAGCCTGAGTTTAGCTCTCCAAGTCATGCAGGCTGTGATTCCACGGGGCTGTGGCATGAAGCCTGCACTGCCCCACATCCCACCCTGCAAGATGGGATGATGGGAGACCAGTGCTAGCGTTCCCTTCCTTCTCTAAAGTGATGAGATATTATTTTTTTAAGCTTTCTGCCACTTTCATTTCATTAACAAATTCTTCTTTGTAATAATTAACTCTCGAGAAGCAGTAACCTTTGTTATTTCCACTGCCTCATTGGACATGAAAAGTCAGCAAGATAACTTAATAACAATTGCTTTGCTTTGATCTATGTAAGATTTCCAGCTAAATCTAAACAGGTGAAATTGCCCAACCCTTGGTAGGCATCTTCCCTAATAAAAAAGAACCTGTATTAAGAAAACATATTTCATTTACTCAGTCTGCTCAATGGTCAGTAGCAGCCAAAAATATTCTTGATGAAATAGGTTTTATTCTTAATTTAGAGTCAGAAGACCAGTGTTCAAGTCTTGATATCACTTTCCTGTTACTAGCATCATTACCTTTTGGAAGTAATCAGTCTTCTCTGCATCTATTAAATAGGATCAAATAGAATAACGTGAAAGAAGGTATTTTTAAGTATTATGAGGTTAGTATGACAACAGTAACAGAATCTCTTCTATTTTTCAGCATCTTTGGAATCCTCATCTAAATGAATATCTACCAAGCTAAAATCAGATGGACTTTATGTGGTTATTTGTTTTGTTTTGACCTTGTGTTAAAAACAAACTTTAATGAATATTCCAGAACTTTGTTATTTTACCAAAAATCAGAGTCAAAATATGTTGGTGTGCACTTTCGTGTGTTACAATTTAGCAAGACACAGTATTTTACTAATTGAAAGATTACTTAAATGTCTTACTGGTATTATTAGTGTAATTGTCATGACAAATCTGTTCCCTTAGGACTTAATTGTATATAGAGCTCTGTCATCTATAAAATTCTTTAAACTATTTATACAAAAGAATATGGTTAATAATCTCATATGCCTTGGCATCAAACTAACCTGTGTTTGGATTTTGGCTCTGAAAAATACTGGCTGTGTGATCTTAGGCAAGAAGTAATTTTAATTCTCTGAGACTCAGTTAATTCACCTAAAAAATAGTGATAAAAATCTTTTCTTGCTAACTGTGAAGAATAAATGAGATATTGTCCATGAAAAGTACATTATCCCCTTTTAATTTCTATATTTATTCTTAAAAAATATGCCATGTACACCACTATAGAATTAGGAGTCCATCTAAGGTTATATAACAGTGTTGCACAACTCCAAGGGGTGCCATTTCCAGAGCATTGCAAGTAAATGGCATGGCCTGCAGTTGTGCAAATCTTAGCTTTGAACTTAAGTGCCTTGCTCCGTGATCTCCAGATTCCACTAATTCCACAAACACATATTCAGTATCTGCTAGGAACCTGACATGTGCTCAAGGATGGGAAAACAAGGACAAATAGGACATCATCCCTTTTCTAATAGAGCATCAAATTTAATAAAAACTTTAGACAGAGAATTATGCTAGTGATAAAAGAGGCAAGGTCCTTTGCTTTCACCCACAGCTCCTTAGTGCACGTTAGGAAAAGGCTCCTTCTCTGGGTGGAGAGGTTAGAAAAAGCCGTTCCTTGCAGAATGGGATGCAGGAACATGCCACAGCCCCAGGACTTGGAGCAACAAACTCAGGCTGATTTCAGCTCCCAGTCATGTTTCTTAGCAAGGCATCTCTGTGCAGAGCACAACCTGTACCACTGTATTTCAAGGTTCTAGAAGAGGATGCACTTTACTTTTGGATATGCTATCACAGAAGATCCAGTGACACCAGCTAGTGACACCTCACAGTTTTGCACTGGTTATATAAAGCCAAGTTACCATGTCCTGGCTCACTGTTGCAGTCAATGAAATATGAATCTGGCATTTACAATAATTGAATGGCAATTTAAGTTTTTACTGTAGTGTTTAGAGAAAAATGCTGAAAGTGATTGCATTCACACAACAGAACTTCTTAATTTGTTTCCCTTTGCGTCTTTTTCTTTCACTATCTCATACCCATTGGTGGGTGGGGGTGGAAAAAAAGCATTTTTTCCCATATCACTGGTTTAAGTTACCAGATTTTTATAGGATTTGGCTTTATTTACAGGTAGAATGAAGATGTGAAATGTTGTAATACAGTGAGATATTTAAGGAACAAAATTCTCATTTACAGACATCATTGAATGAAGATGTGAAATGTTGTAATACAGTGAGATATTTAAGGAACAAAATTCTCATTTACAGACATCATTGAAGTCCATAGAGTTGGCGAGTTAAGTTGGCATATTTCTTTTTTATGCAATACTAGCTAAGGTCAGTAGTGTTGTATTCAGAATTACTTGTGTCTCAAAAGTCTTGTAAAATATCCACAAACTAAAGTTTAAATAAAACAAACTGCTGTACTTCTTTTTGACTCCTAACCCTAAAAGCTCAGGAAAAATATATACACTTTGGGGTAGGGAACAGCTAATTACTGGTTGCCTATAATTCTGAAGCTGAGCATGTTCAATCTGGGTAATTACACCAAATCAGGCAGAAACACTATTATCAGCTGCTAAATGCTATTGTACCACTAGGCTTTTTACCTTTGTTTTTCCACTTGAGATGAGACATGACACCTAAATTGGATATATCCTCAAGCTGATGACAAATTTTAAAATATACAAAAGTACTTTCCCCCTACTGAGTAGTCAAGAACAGTTCTAAAAGTGGCTGAGCGCAGCCTCACACGTCTGCAGATAACTATGTGTTTTACCTGATCGTTCTGAAGTCTCTTCTGGAGGGGCACCAAATGCCTCTGTATTTATAATTCATGTTTTAAGCTTTAACGATATGCTTTCCCAATCTATTTTTACTTCTTTTATTCTTATTCATTCACTGCTCTATCTGAGCAAGACCAGTCTGAGAACAAGATTGAGAAGGACGTCATCCTAGAACTGGTAAGTATGTGAGGAATTGTTTTGCCCAATGCCCCACTCTGAAGATGAGGACAATGAAACTCAAAGAATTTAGTACTTTTTAAAAAAAGTCATCAGGGTCTGCCCCATGGCCAAGTGATTAAGTTCGCACCCTCTGCTTCAGCAGCCCAGGGTTTCACTGGTTCGCATCCTGGGCGCGGACATAGCACTGCTCATCAGGCCATGCTGAGGTGGCGTCCCACATAGCACAACCAGCAGGGCCACAACTACATACAAGTAGGTACTGGGGGTCTTTGGGGAGAAGAAGAAGAAAAGGAAAAAGAAAGAGATTGGCAACAGATGTTAGCTCAGGTGCCAATGTTTTTTTTAAAAAAAGCTCATCAAGCTTACTTGTGGCCTGTCAATACCTGATTCCCATCAAATAGTGTGTTTTCAGCTCTAAAATGCCCCCAGGAGTCTCAGGGTTCAGAGCTCAATCTGATGCCAGCACTTCAACAAAAACTGAGACAGTGAGCACTATTCAAACTATATTTTATAAAAGTCAGTTCATGTCCATCACTTAAGCTTCAATGTTATTCAACAGTCATGGTATCCCTTGAAAACACACAAAGCAATAGTTAGGGTAATCCAACCAAAGAAAGAGAGAGAGGGAAAAAAGTATATATATAGTCAATATCTTCCAAAAGTATCTTTTGACTAATAGCACATGTATTCTTCCCCCTTACATGTGACTGTCAGTGCAGATCTACAAGAGGCAGAGAACTCAGGAGAGGCCGTACAAACTGCTCTTCCAACTGTTCTCTTTCGTCATTTAATATTTTTTAAAATTTTATCTTTTCCGGATTTGGGGCTGAAATTAGATCAGTTCTCTCTTCAAACTTCTTCATTCAAAAGATTTGGAAATAATTATTTAGGTCAAGAATAGAACACAGCATAAAAAGTAATGCATTTGCTGTTTCGCCCATCCACATATATTCTAAAAAGAAGAAATGAAAGGACTATGTTGTGGAAGGAAGAGGAAGAAGTAAAAGATAAATTGCAGAGCTATACAGGGCATTCCAGACACAACACTGGCTTAGGGATCATGTATTGTTTCAGATTTTATACCTTCTTAAGTTGCCACAATGCTGGGACATCTCAATGAAATGTACTACTAGGCAGGCAGAGATCTCATTCATAATCTCATACATTCTAGTTAGTCGTTTAGATTGTGCAAGTTTCCCAAGGGACGGTCAAGCAAATGAAGGACAAAGGGTCGAGAACTAGACCTTGGAGGATTCTCGTGTTTAAAAATGAGATTAAGAAACTGAGAAATCAGAAAAGAGAAATCAAAACAAGAAACAGAGGAGTTGAAAGGAAAGATGAAAATCAAAGCAATTTAGTACCGAAAGCCAATGTGGAAAAGCAGACTTGGAGAAGCTACCCTCAAATGATCCTCAGCTATTGACACTGGGGTAGGTTGCATTGGAGCCAGTGCGCCCAATGTACCTGAGAGTCACTTGGCCCTCCACAGTGTCTCTCTTTCTCTCCCGCTTCCATGTGAGACTTGATCATTGTGACCTGCTGTCTGGTCTGAGTCCCATCTTCAAAGTTCTAGAGTTATTCAGGGTTAAAATAAAGGATCACAAATATATCCTTAAAAGTGGTTTGCCCTGAATGGCTGCAGGCAGTTATATCAGGATAAATATGGGGCACTAAAAGAATTGCAGAATGTATAAATATTTCATTTTTGAGGCTTAATTCTTCTCTTGACTCATAATTTTCCTAATAGGTATGCTGAATTTTCCAGCCTGACTTCTTCTTTCATGGTCTTCCACTGCAGTGCTGTGAAGATCAGGTGCAGATTTTCACCCTAGAACTTTTAGAACTCAGAGGCAGCTAGGGCATGATCCCATTTAGCATCATTTCATGGGAAAGAAGCAGATAACAAAGCAGGCTTAGTGCTTTGCCAAAAAACACAGCTAACTGGCTTCAGAGACTGGTCTAAAGTTTCCAGATTGACATTTGGAGTTAACTGCGATTTCTCTCAATTTAAGTGCATACTTATACTATATCAAGGACAAAGCTGTTTTAATAGAAGATGATAATGGCTAGACCTCAGCTTTACTGTTACTGCGTGGCCTTAGATAAGTTACTTCACCTTTCAGCACTTCATTTTTCTCATGTATAAAATAAGCATAATAATGGCACCTTTTTCATAGAGTTATTGTGAAGACCAAATAGGTAAATACATATAAACCCTTAGAACAGTGTCTGTAAGTTGTAAGCAGTCAATACATGTTAGCTATGTTCTTGTTGTTGTTATCGTTACTATTATAATTCTTTGGTATGTACAAAACAAACTTTAGACCTCTTCTCAAGGAATTCATACTGTTTACAATTAATTTAATAAAATTAAACATAGACTATATTCCTGAGAAATTTATGGACTCAGAAGATGGTAGTTTGATTCTAACTCTGCTGTTATCTGGGTACACTTGGGAAAGTCACTTAAACCATCTGAGCCTCAGTTTCTTCTTTTGTAAAAGTGGGCTGAAAATGATTTCCTTCTCCTGGAGTTACTGTGAAGATCAAACAAAATAACACATATGAAAGAATTGTTTAAATTATAATGTGCTGTATACATGCAAGACACTACTTAATTGGTTTTACCCTTCAATGACACTGAATCCGATGGAACCCTGTCCTACAGAACTATCACAAAAAGAAAATGGAGGCAGGTTTGATGACAACATTCATTTTCTCTTGTTCACACATACCTGACTCCCTTGTTTTCTTCTCTCTCCCTTCCCCTCCCTTCCCCTCTCCTCCTTCTTTCTTACTTTCCTTCCATCAATTATTTTTGAATCCTCCTATGTGTCAAGTCCTATACTATAGATTGCCAATGATAAAATCAACTTTTCCCTCAAAGGATCTCATTGTCTAGTATGGGAAACAAACACACAAAAATGTACTAAATTATATGGTGTGATAAGTGCAACGATAAATATACGAACTAGATAGGGAGGTAGTTATGCAATGATTGTATTGGGTCTTTGGGAATGTGTCTTCATCTATTTGTATTCTCTTTGTATTACAAAATCTTTAAACACAGAAAATGAAAGTTTAGTTTTAAACATGGAGTCAAAAGACCCTGGCAGAGCATTTATCACATATGCAGGGTGCTCAAGAATTATTTAACTAATTAATTTCCAAATATATAAATACAAATTTTTAAATATTTAGGTGAGAAACTTTTGATTGAGTCTAATAATAATTTTATAAAATGACTGAAATTTTCTGAAATTTCAAGCTGGTATTCTATATATAACTATTATTATTATTATTAAAATACAACTGTCTATTATGAACAATGAAAGGCAGTCTCTAAAATATGCAAATATTTTTATCAATATCCAAATTCCAGATAATTTCTCTTTATCTGTGAATCCGACCTAAATAACCCACAATGATGAAAAAAATTCTTACCAATGTTTGAAGTATTGTCTCTTAATGGCGAGAAACAGCATTTTAAGACTCCCATCAGCATGGAGAAATACTGAAGTAAAAGATACAATTTTAGCCCTTTATAAACTGTAATCCAATGAGAAAGAAACAAAAATTATATTCATGTATATTATTTGTACAGAGAGACACGAACACAAGTGAAGAATTGTCAGATCAATTGAGTTAATTATAGTTGGGTGACTTAGTCTGAGGAGGACTGCAAAAGGAATTCCAGAAAAGATCCCAATGAGCCTTTAATCTCTCCTTTTGCATTTTATTCTCTCAGTTATTATTTCTTTGGCTATTTGTGGTAATTGGGTCATATCATAACCTTTTCCCCTCCTTAGCTGCGTCATCATTGAACATCTTTCTGTGTGCCCCAGTCTTTTCATCCACCCATCTGTCTAACTGCTCCATTCGCCTCCTGCCGGGTCTCATTCCAGTCGGCTCCTGGCTCAGCTTTGCTCCCACCCACCTCTTCCTTTTATGCTCCAATGCACAGTGAGCTCAAAATGGCATCAAACTGATCTCCTTTTACTTGAAGGATTGCAACACCGTTGCTGCAAAATATAGGAAGTTTCCAAGTTGACTCAGCTTCCTTGTCTTTCTGTCTGCTGGGTAAATGTCATTTTAAAGGGAATTCAAACTGCTTAATTCAGATTATGTCAAATCCAGTGACTTTGTCTTTGTGGTACTTGAAAATTTATTTCCAGTTCTTCTCAGACTGAATGTTTTATTATATTACACTATATTCTATTAATTATATTCAAATAAACTTATTAAAGAGGTTTATTTAAAACTTATTTTCACATGTAATCTGATGAATTTGCAAAATAAATATTACGATAAATAGTGAAAATATTTGTAGTAAATAAGTGGTCAGAATTACATTTAAAACCTTTAAAAGTATATCTTTCCCTGTAAAAGTCTTAACCCAACTAAACAATTATTAATTCATTGGTTATTATATCTGACCATATTGACTAAAATCGAGGGAGAGTGAGGAAAACAATACCAGAGAGTTAGATAATGACACAATGGAGCCCAATGTGCCTTGCAGTGTCTTAAGTGCATTTCAAGGACCTACACTCTGAGGTATGTACCATCGTTATCCACATCTTACAAGTGAGGAAACTGAGGCCAGGGTTTATAAGTGACATGTCCAAAATGACCTAGCCAGAATGAGGCCGACCCAGGGTTTGAGGTCACACACTCAAGTTTCCAGAGCCCACTCATGTAACCTATTGTCTACTCAGTAATAATATCAAGCCTTCAACATTTACCTTAAATATATTTTATGTAGAAACTAGTAAATGAGCTCAGCCAGAGGCAATCAATATATCCCATGTCTGAAATATATATTTTTATACTAATACTCACAAACACCAGACTAAAGTCCAACAGACATGGCTGATGAGCTCGGATGACATTGCCCTTTCTGGGGAGGCTCTGTAACCTCTTTGAGCCTCCGTTTTTCCCGGGTGTATAAGGAGGGAAATAACAGGCCTATCTCACTGGGTTATTGTGTGGATTACAGGAAGTGCTGACGCAGTGGGCACACAGGAAGTGCCCAGTAAATAGTAAATAGCTGCTATTTTTAGTCTTGTTACCTTATGGCAAGTGGATCCACTTTAAATGGCAGTCTTTTGAATTTCTCTCTTCCATTTTGAAGTTCCAATATCATTTAGTTGCTTGCAGTGAAGATAGCGAGTGAAAGAAGGCCGTGGGCTTTCAAGAGCAATTCTTCCTAAGAACATCTCTTCCCAAATTTGCAAATGTGGAAATGTTTATAGAGGGTCCCAGCTTTTTCAGCTCCCGAAGCTGAGTCATGTGCTTCCTGTGCATTTGCTCAGACAACAATTTAATTACTTTTTCATTTTTTTAACTGACACTTCTTTCTTTACGGACACTTTTCTCAAAGGACAAAATATTTTACTCCGTTAAGTGTTACCATCACAAGCTGAGTAGAAAAACCACGAAGATACATTGAGATGTAGATACTAGAGATTTGTTTCCTGACTTGTGTGCCTTAGCAAAAGTGATATTATAGTATGACACTGACCTTTCAGATGAGTGGAATCAAGTAGAAACTTAGAGTGTTAAATCTTCGAATGCCACAAGCCTCGAGAATTCTCTATAAATTTAGTGCTATACGAATACTGGGCAATCCTAGTGTATGAATGTAGTGTTTTAGCACACCACAATTGTTTAAGGTAAATCACATTCCATTTTCAAGTAGAGATGACACGTGTTCTATTTCTAAAACTTCGTTTCCGAGTGTTATGTGTAGCAAAATTTGAAAGGCATTTTGCCAATATTTTCCCTTATTAAAAAAATTGTCCTTTTAGAGGAAATAAAGTCCATATGTTTATAATTAAGTAATGCATGGCTCCTGAAAAAGTTATTTGTGGCACTAACTACCTGATGCCTATGAAGCCCTTTGGCTTTTTAGAGATTTTCCTCTTAAACAGGAAGTCATAGTTTTCTAAGGATAAACAAGTACAATTCCCCAAAGATTTAAAGCCAGTTCAGAAAGGTCAGACTGGTTCCAATCTTGGCAAAATCACATTTTCCAGATGCAGTTGAACAAATTTAGGGGTTGCCTTTTTCTTTCTTTCTTTTTGGTAAATAGAAATGCCTTAGACCATCAACATCCAGATAAGTAATATTTTAGTAAACAATTTAAATATCTAGTTTTAATCCAGTGACCCCATTATACAAATCCTAAGCATGGAACCACCTCAGATATCTGTTTGGAAAGCTTAGGTTTTAAAAAGGAGAAATCCAGGTTTGTCTTGAATTCTCAAAACTGCTTGTATGACCTTTCCTCAATTCTCTGGTTATATGTTAGATCTTTATTTCTATTGGTGACTGGTTTTTTCTCCTTCAGTCTAAGACATGAAATGAATTGGGAATAAATATAGTGTGTAAGAAATTTCCATTATGAGGTGTTGTTCCATATTATTCCTCAAACTTAGCATTATATATAATGTATTATATGTATAACCTTAAAATGTAAACTCAAATTTGTGTGATTGACCCATGTTTTATATAATTTTTATGCATATACCATGAAAGTCTACAACACACCGTAAATCTTTCGCTGAGCTTTTATCAGGAAAGTAATAATTTTGGCTTGTGCGTCCATGAGATTATGTCTAATTTTATTTGGGGGCAAGGAGAAAATTATTATCAGCATTGCACCGACGTCGTATTGAATAATTTGTTGAGCAGTTAACTTTTCCTTTACTTCCTTAGCCCCTGGTTAGTCCTTAGGCTCTTGAGATGTAGCCATTTCCCCTCTTTTCTCCTGGAGCTGCTCTTGCTGTGGTCACTTGTAATGCTCTATTTGCCACATCCGTAGTCTTCATCTTTCCCTACTTCCGGTGGTTGATTGCCAATCCATTGCCATTTGGATTCTGTTCACCACAACCTTCTGGCTGTCGCGTCCCAGTTTGATCCATTGGATTATCTTCCTCTGCGGCTCACTGAATGCTCATTTTACACAGGATTCATCTTCAGCCCTATTTTTTGGGGGGGATTTCTTTTCCACCTTAGACAAGCTCAAGTTTTTCTAGGGTATCAATGACTACATACATTCCTATGACTTCCAATTTTTATCTCCATATTACATTTCTTTCTTTAACCCTAAATCTATATATCCAACTGTTAATTAGAATTCGTTAACTGAAATGTGCTTCAAGTTCAACAAATCTAAAATAAATTTAGCAATGTCCTTCCAAATCTAACATTCCTCCCATACTTTCAATCTCAGTTAATCACCCCAGCCAGTTGCTTAAATGAGAAACTGGGACTCATACTAGACTCATTCTTCCCCGCTTACTATATCTAATCACTCACAGGTCCTGTTGATCCTACTGATACTTTCTTGCAGATAACTGCTCCTCTGCTGGCCCTCTGTCACCATCTTAGTTGCATCATCAGTTGTCTAGACTGTTGCAGTACCTTGTTTCTGGTCTTCCTCACTCTCATCTCTCCTCCCTTCCATTCACTTCCTTTAAAGATCTCTTTCATCAGGTCTTCACCTTTGTTTGACATCAGCTTGTTCCTATTCTCACTTTGAACTCTCAAAATATTAAATTTCATATACCTTTCCAAAGGGGTCGTGCCTTCTCACTCACCTTTGTAATGGGACAAGCTCTTTGTGCTACCTTCCTTCTCTATTTCCAATGCCTACTTTCTATCATCTATCTATCTCCAGAAATGGAGCCACTTCACTTTTTTTTTCACTGAAGTTGCACTTGTCTTAGATCTATCTAATGATCTATTAATCTCTTTATCTAATCTGTCTGCTTATTCTGTATTCTAATTATGAGTTATAGATTCATTAGAATTTTAATTAATAAATGTTTATTTGGTACTTACTGTGTGGCAACAATCTGCTAGATATTCTTAGTGGAAACAAAGGAATAAGTAGGATTCCTGACTTCAAAGTCTCAGTTTTGCAGGTAGATCTTATTGTGCATTACTCATCTCTTCTTAGAAGACTTTTCAGACCTCTGCCTTCCCATCAGGGCAGACTTAGGCAATTGTCACCAGGCTCTCAACATAGCATGCATTCAGCATCCTTGTAGAAATTATATTACTCTGTTATAGTTGCATAATATCTCTGCATCAGACTGTAGATCATTTAGGTTCAGGGACACTGTCCTTCATCTCTTCATTCCTGCTTTATAGGAGCAACCCAACAGGTAATTTTTCTTAGTGAACAAATTAATGCAAAACTCTGGATATGTCTACAGAAATTTCTAAGCTATTTAAATTGAATGCTATCAAGATTTTAATTTCTGATTATGTATACCTTTGTGTTTTTCTATTTGACATTTTTCTTTTAAAGATGCCAGTTTAAAATTGTACCTAAACAAATTAGAATGTATTTTATTTGAAATTATTCAGTTATTTATTTTTTCTTTTTTTAATTGAGATTCATAATAGTTTACATCATTGAGATATTTCAGTTGTACATTATTTCTTGTCTGTTACCACGTAAGTGCTCCCCTTCACCCTTGGTGCCCACCCTCTACCCCCCTTCCCCTGGTAACCACTGAACTATTTTCTTTGTCCATGTGTTTATATTCCACATATGCGTGAAATCATCTCGTGTTTGTCTTTCTCAGTCTGGCTTATTTCACTTGGCATAATACCCTCCAGGTCCATCCATGTTGTTGCAAATGGGATGATTTTGTCTTTTTTTATGGCTGAGGAGTATTCCATTGTATATATACCACATCTTCTTTATCTAATCATCAGTCAATGGGCACGTGGATTGTTTCCATGTCTTGGCTATTGTGAGAAGTGCTGCAATGAACATAGGGGTACATATGTTACTTTGGATCATTGATTTTAAGTTGTTTAGGTAAATACCCAGTAGTGGGATAGCTGGGTCATATGGTATTTCTATTTTTAGTTTTTTGAGGAATCTCCATACTGTTTTCTATAGTGCCTGCACCCGTTTGCATTCCCACCAGCAGTGTATGAGGGTTCCCTTTTCTCCACATCCTCTCCAACATTTGTTGTTTTTGTTCTTGGTAATTACAGCCATTCTGACTGGTGTAAGGTGATATCTCATTGCAGTTTTGATTTGCATTTCCCTAATGATTAGTGATGTTGAGCATCTTTTTATGTGCCTGTTGGCCATCTGTATATCTTCTTTTGAAAAATGTCTCTTCTTATCTTCTGCCTATTTTTTGATTGGGTTGTTTTTTGTTGTTGTTGTTGAGTTGTATGACTTCTTTATATACTTTGGATATCAATCCCTTGTCTGATAAATGATTTGCAAATATTTTCTCCCAGTTTGTGGGTTGTCTTTCCATTTTGTTGACAGTTTCCATTGCTGTGTATAAGCTTTTTAGTCTGATGTAGTCCTATTTGTTAACTTTTTCTTTTGTTTGCCTACCCGAGAAGGCCTGGTATTTGAAAAGATGTGACGAAGACCAATGTCAAAGAGTGTACTGCCTATATTTTCTTCTAGGAGTTTTACGGTTTCAGTTCTTACATTCAAATCTTTAATCCATTTGGGGTTAATTTTTGTGTATGGTGCAAGATAATGATTTAATTTCATTCTTTTTCGTGTAGCTGTCCAGTTTTCCCAACACCATTTATTGAAGAGATTTTCCTTTCTCCATTGTATGTTCTTGGCTCCTTTGTCAAAGATTAACTGTCCATAGATGTGTGGTTTTATTTCTGGGCTTTTGATTCTGATCCATTGATCTGTTTGTCTGTTTTTGTGCCAGTACTGTGCTGTTTTGATTGCTATAGCTTTGTAGTATGTTTTGAAGTTGGAGATTGTGATGCCTCCAGCTTTGTTCTTTTTTCTCAGGATTGCTTTGACTGTTCAGGGTCTTTGTTGTTTCATATAAATTTTTGGATTCTTTGTTCTATTTCTGTGAAGAATGTCATTGGGATTATTATTGGGATTGCAATGAATCTGTAGATTGCTTGAGGTAGTATGGACATTTTGACTATGTTTATTCTTCCAGCCCATTAACATGCAATATCTTCCCATTTCTTTATGTCTTCCTTAATTTCTTTCAGTAATGGCTTATAGTTTTCAGTGTACAGGTCTTTCTCCTCTTTGGTTAAGTTTATTCCTAGGTATTTTATTCTTCTTGTTGCAGTTGTAAATGGGATTGTATTCTTGATTTCTTTTTCTGCTAGTTCATTTTTAGTGTATAGGAATGCAACTGATTTTTTTAAAATTGATTTTGTATCCTGCAACTTTGCTGTAGTTATTGATGACTTCTATTAGTTTTCTGGTGGCTTCTTTAGGGTTTTCTATATATAAAATCATATCATTTGCAAATAGTGAAAGTTTCATTTCTTCCTTTCCAATTTGGATTCCTTTTATTTCTTTTTCTTGCCTAATTGCTCTGGCCAGTACCTCCAGGACTATGTTGAATAAGAGTAGCAAGAGTGGTCACCCCTGTCTTGTTCCTGTTCTCAGAGGGATGGCTTTCAGTTTTTCATCATTAAGTATTAAGTTGGCTATGGGTTTGTCATATGTGGCCCTTATTATGTTGAGGTACTTTCCTTCTATACCCATTTTATTGAGAGTTTTTATCATAAATGGATGTTGGATCTTGTCAAATGCTTTCCCTGAATCTATTGAGATGATCATGTCATTTTTATTCCTCATTTTGTTAAAGTGATGTATCACATTGATTGATTTGCAGAAGCTGAATCATCCCTGAGTCCCTGGAATAAATCCCACTTGATTGTGGTGTACAATTCTTTTAATATATTCCTGTATTCAGTTTGCCAATATTTTGTTGAGGATTTTTGCATCTAAGTTCATCAGGGATATTGGCCTGTAGTTTTCCTTCTTCATGTTGTCCTTGTCTGGTTTTGGTATCAGGATAATGTTGGCCTCATAGAATGTGTAAGGAAGTGTTCCATCTTCTTCAATTTTTCGGAATAGTTTGAGAAGAATAGGTACTAAATCTTCTTTGAGTGTTTGGTAGAATTCTCCAGAGAAGCCATCTGGTCCTGGACTTTCATTTTTTGGGAGATTTTTGATTACTGTTTCAATCTCTGTACTTATGAGTTGTCTGTTCAGATTCTCTGTTTCTTCTTGATTCAGTTTGGGAAGGTTGTATGAGTCTAGGAATTCATCCATTTCTTCTAGCTTTAAAATTTGTGGCATATAGTTTTTCATAATATTCTCTGATAATCCTTTGTATTTCTGCAGTATCTGTTGCCATTTCTCCTCTTTCATTTCTAATTTTATTTCTTTGAGCCTTCTCTCTTTTTTTCTTGGTGAGTCTGGCTAAGGGCTTGTCAATTTTGTTTATCTTCTCAAAGAACTGCCTCAGTTTCATTGATCCTTTTTACTGTTTTTTTTTTTTTCAGTCTCTATTTCATTTATTTCTTCTCTGATTTTTATTATTTCCCTCCTTCTGCTGACTTTGGGCTTTGTCTGTTCTTCTTTTTCTAGCTCTGTTAGGTGCATTTTAAGATTACTTCTTTGAGATTTTTCTTGCTTGTTGAGGTTGGCCTGTATTGCTGTGAATTTCCCTCTTATGACTGCTTTTGCTGTATCCCATAAGAGTTGGTATGTTGTATTTTCATTTTTGTCTCCAGGTATTTTTTTAAATTTCCTCTTTGATTTCTTCAATGATCCAATGTTGTTCAATAGCATGTTGTTTAGTTTCCACATATTTCTGACTTTCCCAGTTTTGTTCTTGTTGTTGATTTCTAGCTTCATAGCATTGTGGTCAGAAAAGTTGGTTGGGATGATTTCAATCTTCTTGAATTTATTGAGGCTTGCCCTGGTACCCAGGATATGGTCTATCTTTGAGAATCTTCCATGGGAACTTGAGAATAATGTATATTCTGCTGTTTTTAGGTGGAATGCTCTATATATGTCTATTAAGTCCATCTGGTCAAGCATTTCATTTAAATCTACTATTTCCTTGTTGACTTTTTGTCTAGCTGATCTGTCCACTGAAGTAAGTGGGGTGTTGAAGTCCGCTACTATTATGGTGTTGCTGTTAATTTCTCCCTTTAGGTCTGATGATAATTGCTTTATGTACTTTGGAGCCCCTGTGTTAGGTGCATAAATACTAATGAGTGTCATGTCCTCTTGGTAGAATGTCCCTTTTATCATTAAATACTGCCCCTATTTGTCTCTCGTTGTCTTTTTTAACTTGAAGTCTGCTTTGTCTGAAAAAAGTATGGCAACACCTGCTTTCTTTTCTTGGCATTAGCTTGGAGTATTGTCTTCCATCCCTTCACTCTAAGACTATATTTGTCTTTGTAGCTGAGGTGCATTTCCTGGAGGCAGCATATTGTTGGGTCTTGTTTTTTAACCCATGCAGCTACTCTGTGTCTTTTGATTGGAGAGCTCAGTCCATTTACATTTAGAAAGATTATTGTTATATGAGGGCTTAATGCTGCCATTTTATCTCTTGTTTTCTGGTTGTTTGTTTCCACTGTTTCTCTTCCTTTGTATTTCTAAATGCCATTTCATTTTGTGGGTTTTATGAGAGGGATATTTCTCAGTTCTCTCTCTTTTTGTGAATTGTGGCTCTGCTCTGATTTTTTGTTTAGTGATTACTGTGAGGATTGTATGAAAGATACTGGAGGTGAGATCGTCCATTTTCTTTTAGCCTATTATCTCCGTCAACCTAAGCAGGTTCCTTCCCCTCCCTCTCCTCTTCTGAGTAATTGCTGTTACATACTGTTCTGTTTTTAATTTTGTGAGTTTGTGGCTAAGTTGAAGTGTTTAACATTACTTTTGATGCTTTCTTTCTCTTTCTCTTTTAGGCTGTGATTGAGTCTTTGCCTCCTTGTTCTAGTAGAGAGCTTCAGGTTTCTGATCATGTCTGTCTATTTATCTCCTTGCTCAGAGCTTTGTAGACCTTTGCCTTTTTGTTGCCTGTGTGAGGGCATCTTTAATTGTTTCTTTAGGGCAAGGCTAGTGGGGATGAACTCCCTCAGCTTTTGTTTGTCTGGGAAAGCTTTTATTTATCCATTGTATCTGAAGGAAAGTTTCACTGGATAGAGTATTCTTGACTGAAAGTTTTTGTCTTTCAGTATTTTGAATATATCAGTCTACTG
Organism: Equus przewalskii; assembly: GCF_037783145.1. Lineage (NCBI taxonomy): Eukaryota > Metazoa > Chordata > Mammalia > Perissodactyla > Equidae > Equus > Equus przewalskii. The sequence goes on along the minus strand of NC_091845.1, from coordinate 82,957,779 downwards.
TCTCCTAGCCTGTAGGATTTCTGGTAAGAAATTCACTGAAAGCCTGATAGGGTTTCCTTTGTAGGTTATTTTCTTCTGCCTTGCTGCTCCTAATATTCTTTCTTTATCCCAAACTTTTCAATTTTTACTATTATATGCCTTGGAGAGGGTCTTTTTGCATTGATAAAATTGGGTGTTTGATTAACTTCATTTATCTGTAAATCTGAAACCATCCCCATGTTTGGGAAATTCTCAGCAGTTATTTCTTTGAATAAGCTCTCTGCTCTTTTCTCCCACTCTTCTCCCTCTGGGATACCTATAATCCTTATGTTGCTTTTTCTAATTGAGTCAGATATTTCTTGAAGAACTTCATTTTTTAAAAAACTTAGTTCTGTCTCCTTCTCCACTTGTACAATTTCTACATTTTTCTCCTCAAGAAGACTAATTCTTTCCTCCATAAGATCAATTCTATTTATTGTTTGTTTGTTTGTTTTTTGAGGAAGATTAGCCCTGAGCTAACATCTGTTGCCAATCCTCCTCTTTTTGCTGAGGAAGACTCACCCTGAGCTAACATCCATGCCCATCTTCCTCTACTTTATATGTGGGATGCTTGCCAGAGCATGGCTTGACAAGCAGTGCATGGGTCTGCACCAGGGATCTGAGCCAGTGAACCCCGGGCTACTGAAGTGGAATATGTGAATTTAACTGCTGTGCCACTGGCCCGGCCCCTCAATTCTATTTCTTAATGATTCTATTTCATATTTATTTATTTCATTAACTGTGTTTTTCATATCCAGAATTTCTGCTTGATTTTTTTTTATAGTTTCAATCTCTTTGGTGAAGAGATTCATTTTATTGCTGATCTCCTTGAATTGTCTTTCCGTGTTTTCTTGTAAGTCATTGAGTTTCCTTATGATGGCTATTTTGAATTCTCTGTCATTTAGGTTGTATATTTCTGTGTCTCCAGTGTTGGTTTCTGAAGAATTGTCATTTCCTTCTGGTATGAATTGTTGCTGCAGTTTCTCGTGGTGTTTGATGAACTAATCTTTTGTCACAGCATTTGTGGAATTCTTAGGATGCAGATTCCGCCTGTTAGTGCTAGAGGGGAGCCAGAGCAGTGTTTCTGGCCCCACCCCATCTGCTGGAAGCTGTGGGGGTATTATGGGTGCTTGCCCCAGCCTGGGACATGTTCAGGCACTTGTGTGGACTGTCCTTGTCAGGCAGGGCTTTCTGGCTAGGCTAGCTCCCCCTCGCCACCAGAAGGTGATCACCAGTTGGCTCAAAGCTACTGCACCTATTCCCGCAGCCACCTGGGACATTTTCCCTCTCTGGGAGCACAGCTGCACTTGTGCATGCCTCGGAAGTGTTTGCCCCAGCACAGAAATATGCTGAGGTCCCTGTTTACGATCCACAGTCAGCAAGTCTGCTGAGCCTGGCGGGTGAGGCTTCCCTGCTTGGACCTGGTCTATGGCTGCTCCTTTACAAGACAGGGGCATGGTGGGCTCCCTCTCTTCTCTGGGAAAGAGACCACAAGCACGGGAAGAGGGTTACTGCCTCCTCCTCTTATGGTCCCCCTGCTGTGGGTTCCCACTTTCCAGGTGCTTGCACCAAGTTGGAAAACATTTGTGTGTGTGCAAAGGGATACTGGGGGAGAGTAGGATGTGCTCCCTCATCTCTACCACTTCCTGGGGGGCCAGTCCATCCACCCTCAGATGTATAGCTCAGTGTGTCTCTCAGGCGTCCTATTGTGCTATGTGGTCAGTGAGTGTGCATGTAGTTGTAGTCAAAAGAGGGAGAGATGAAGGGAATAGCTTACTCTGCCATGTTGCTGATGTCACTCCAAAATTATTCAGTTATTTATTGGAAATGAGCACTGTAATATAGGCAATAAGAAGTAGAAAATGTGGCCATTGTTCTTAAGAAACTCATATTCTAATAAGGAAAACAGGACAGATCTTCATATTTATATTATGAATCCATTAAAATTTCATTTAACAACCTTTGAGGAGTGCCTACTATATGTTAGACACTGTGCTAGAAATTATGGATTTTTAAAGAGTAAGATGGAGTTCCAGACCTTAAGAACTCTGTTTTACAAATAAAGAACTAACGCTGCTTCATCCACAATAAAGAAGAAATCCAATTAACAGATTCATTAATTGTGCTTTGTGAACACCTCTATTGTAATACATTTATTGTAATTAAGGACTTCTACCTAGATCAAAGGTGTTAACATGGCTTCCTGGTGTGAAATGTGAGATTTGTGAAATTCTAACCACTTCCCTTTACCCAAGTCCTGTAATTAGAAGAAGACTTATTACTTAAACAAATAATTAACTTTGATAATAGAAGTATAAAAACAAATGCTATGGACACTAGTAATGGTATAATTTTTAATTACAGGCATAGTCAAAACAAAAGTTAAAGCAAATCATAAGCTATAATTATAGAGGGATATATATGTATTTATGCATGTATGTATATTAAGTAAAATGGCAGAAAGGCAGAGTAATGGCCGAGTACAAAGGATAACTAGAATAATTAGTGATTAGAGTTAAGGAATTCTAGACTTGTAAGACTTCAACTAACTGATGGAATGATCACAAAACATCAATTAAGAAAAGAGAAAGGTGTTTACCAAGTAGGAGAGAAATATAAATATGTGTATATTTATATATGAAATATATATATATATTTAAAAGTGTGGAAATATAGGAAGTGTGATTGATGGGAGAAATAAATTACATTAGTATATATTCTTGAGTCTTGTTATTAAATAAGATATGTGACTATGAATGAAGAATTTCTATTAAATATATTGGTTCCATTTGCTTTATTTTGGAAAACAAAGCAACAAGCCTTGCGTTAAGAGAAAATTTATTATATGGCATGTATGGCTAACAAACCCATCGAAATTTGGTGCCAAAATATTTTTTATTCATAATTGTAGATACATTAGGAAAAATGCAAGGTATGTCTTACAAATTTTATCTATCATTCTAAAAATGTACAGCCATTCATGTAGAGAAATAATTGTGCGTGTGTTCATATGATGAAGAGAATGTAGAAATTAAAAAAAAGTAAAGGGCTAATATTTAAAACAACACTGTGCAATATTGTTGTAAATTTGCTATTCCTTGAAAAACCAGTTCTTTAAAAGATGAGGTTTTGTTTAAATAGATGAAAATTCCTTTTTAGAAATGAACTTAGGTGAAAACCCAGGTAGCTCATCGTATGAGGAAATATTACAAAAGCCAAATTCTCCATTTTTATTTCTATTGAAAACACAACAAAAAGTGTGGCAGTGGTTATTGTCCTGTTTCTACTGTTGTAAATTCGGCGTAATCTGGAGTACTTCTGGCTAAATGATGAAGATAAAGTGATATTCAATATTTCCTGTGGATTCATGTTAATTTGTAGTTTTAATTTGTTACCATTCACAGCAGAACAATTTCCTCACCAGGTTTCCTCATTGAAAACAATCCTCAATTTGCCGGAGCTCCTACCACACAGTCTTTAGAAGTAGAGAGACAGAATTGATTTTCAATAAAAGAGACCGATTACATCCTTGCACAATGTCCATTATCTGTAAAAAATCTTTGGCTTATGATAATATGAGTTCTAATTACCTCCTTCTCTTAGTTGCAGTTATTTACCATGAAATACCTGGATACTTTTCTTTTTCCCAAGAGAAGAGAGAGCTCATCTGATTATTTGCTTTCCTGGTCACAGTTTAGCTCCCAGAAACTGACTGTGTTAAAAAGCCAAAGTAGTGAACAAAACAGATCTGAAAAATTGAATGGAACTTTTTGAAAAGATGGAGCCAAAGATATTGCCTTAGAATTCCCTTCACTCACTCCTAGGATCTGTCCAAATGATTTAAAAAGAAGGAATTGGTGGAATAAGATGTCATCAACAATGAATAAGGAATAGTAGCAACTATTCTTATTAAAATTCAAAGCATCCCCCCCCAGATATTCATAACAAATTTAAAGATGACTTTGGGAACTGATACTCAACTTCTTTTCTCAGGATGTCAGCACATGGTTGTGAGAAATAAGTGGAGAAAATTCCAACAAATCCCAATAAACGCCCTGATTTGGAGACTTCATAGGCAAGATGGAAGCTCTTTCTTCCACTGAAGATCGGTAGCATCTCATGTCGGGCAGAACTGGAAGAGAAGGGATCTGACTGTGTCTCATTATTTCCTGGAAGTTATTGTTTTTTGATCCACTGCCCTTTGGGGAGGCAAACAAACAAATCAATAACACTTTTTGCCAGATACTGCCTTTGTATAGATTGTTGTACATCATGTTTCTTAAATGTATTGTGGATCTTGGATGTAGAGGCAAAAAGAAAAGCGGCAAACTGGAGTAAAGTCGAAGATGTGTGTCTATGCCTTTCACACTATCTCCACAGCCCTCAGAGTTACCCAGCTCTGTAGAAAATGGTCCACAACAATCACTGGCCATTTGGGTGGGTCACTGTCTTCCCTTCAGAGCTGCTGTTGGAGTGGCTGAATCACTTCAGAAACGTGGAAAGAGTGAACAGAGACCAGGAAGTGGATCACCCTACTGCCTGTTAGGCTTCTAGCTCTAATCTTTTGATAGTTGTCTTTTTGTGCGTGTAGTCAGTTGTATTTTATATAACAGAAAAGGTTGAATTTGGGTCATTCTTTACAGAGGGACTAAGTGTCTAAACAGGTTTTACTTATTAGAGGGAACATGTATGCCCACTTTCCACACACACACGCGGGCACACATACAATCTATGTTTATATACATATTTGTTTGTTTTTTCCATAAACCATATACTTCCTACCCCCCAAAAGGGAGTGGCAAACTAAAGCTCTTTTGGTGATTCTTCTAGCAATTGACATATTCCAGTGAATAGTTTGAATACGTTAACCTCTATATGTATATTGTAAAATGCATGTTCAGCAAGATATTCTTTGGAAATCAGCAGTTATCAGTCTTGCTTTGTCACCTTTGCTAAAATTATTTATACTCTGGCTCGGTTTTTCAAGATACCATTTGAATAAAATTTCCATATTTTGTCTGAAACCTTGCGAAAGAGGCTGGTCACTCGATACATGCTATGATGTTCATGTTGGTGTAGGTTTTCAAGGAGACATTCCAAGATCTCATGAAATTGGCTCTGACTGGGGAGGAATGTAGAAGAGATGAAAACAGTCTGTTTGAAGCTGCTTTTTACAGCAGTGGACCAATAACACAAAAGTGAGGAATCATAAACGGAAAGCCTTAAACTGCAAATCTTCTGTTCAATGTACTGTCAATGAATCATCAACGTACTGTCCACTGGCAATGCAGGAGAGTAACCAAAGATTGGAGTGTACTTTCCAAAGGTCGTACAACCCTCCTTCCTCCCCATTTAGGCTGGGTGGGCTCCTGTTGTAGAAGTTTTAACGAATATAAAGAAACGACCAACAGAGACAAGAATGCCGCAACTCCCACAGCTAGGAAAGACCTCCTACAAATTCCTTAAGTAATGTTATTAATAATATGAATCTACATCATGCTTAAAATTCAGAATACCTCCGCTGACCCAAAGCATCAAGTTTAATGTTAACCATAAAAGAAAAACAAGCAAGCAAACAAACAAAAATCCTTGGTCATGACCGATTAGGTTAGGTAGGACAAGATAGAGATTTTTCTCACTAACTACAACTTTAAAATTATAAAGAGCTTTCCAATCACATAGAAAAACAAGACCAGAGTTGAAAGAATATGAAATTATAAATATTTATGTATGATATGATTATATACCAAGGAAACCAAACTACTAGAATTAAAATGTGAGTTCAGTAAACTAATACAAAGTAAATATACAAAAAAACCCCAATAACTCCCTTGAAAGGTAACAATAATCAGTTTTAAAATACAATTAAATAAAGATCAAATTGGAAATACATATACTTACCAAGAAATGTGTAGAACATACATAAGAAGAAAATTCTACTGAGAAATATACAAAGAAGGCAAGTAAATAGAGTAACATTACATGGTCTTGGGTAGAAATATTTGTCAATTTTCTCCAAATTAAGCTGTGTATTTTATACAATAGAAATCAAAATTGCAAAGTTTTTTTTATTTGAAAAATTTGTAAAATATATCTAGAAAAATAAGTGGCTAAAAATATGCAGTAAAATTCTGAGAAAGACATGTAATGTAAGCACTAAACTTAGCAAATATAAAGTATAATTTAGCTACAATGATTCAAAGTGTAGTGAGACTCCAAGAATAGACTAATCAATGAAACAGAACAGTCTCCATAAATCGACAGCAGATTAATATCCGACAAAAATAGCTTTTTGAATCATTGAGCAAGAGTTTGGTTATTAAAAAACAAAAAGAAGGGGCTGGCCCCAGTGGCATAGTGGTTAAGTTCATGCACTCCCCTTTGGCAGCCCAGGGTTTATAGGTTTGAATCCCGGGCATGGACTTACATACCACTCATCAAGCCATGCTGTGGCAGTGTCCCACATACAAAGTAGAGGAAGATTGGCACACATGTTAGCTAAGCAACAATCTTCCTCAAGCAAAAGGAGGAAGACTGGCAACAGATGTTAGCTCAGGGCCAATCTTCCTCACCAAAAAAAAAAAAAAAAAAAGTGTGAGGCAATTATCTATTGGAGAACTAAAATAAATAAAATAAATAGAGCTCTAAGTCATACCTCATATCAACATGAATTCCAAAAGTATTAAAGATGTAATACAAGTCCTAAAAGAGATGTTAGATCAACATTTTGATGATTTGGTATTACAAAGCCTTCTAAACACACATCAATGATAGACTACATAGAGTAAATATTGTTATATTTGATTAAGTAAAAATTGCATATGCGAAATACAGTATGAAAATTAGAAAAACATTGCTAGAGATATATATTTGTAAAGTATCTAAAGCAGTAATGTCTTAGTTACAAATAACAGAAAATGATCGGTTAATATAAGCAGGAGTGTAGTTTTGAGAGCTGCTGGAAGAGCCAACAGGAAGGCTTGAGAAGCAGGTTTGAATCAGAAGCAAGGAAAACAGGTGCAGCCAAGGTTCTGTACTGGAATAGCATCTTCTTGCCAAGTGGTCATTGTGAAGCTTCTAGACCTTTCCTCCACCACAGCTGCCTCAAATTTTCTGACAAACTCTCTGTCTTGACATCACGCCCCCTAGATTCAACATCCCCAGCAAAAGCATCTGATTGGCCATCCTTAGATCATGTGACTCTCAGATACTTGCCGGGGGATGAAGAGAGAAAATATTATTTCCATTTGGCTTCCAGAGTGGGAAGCATGGTGGAATTCTCTCAAATTAGAAAGGGAATTTGTTTGCTGGGCAGCCCAAACAACTATTTTCTGCTAAGACGTTAATCCTTTTACATTTAAATAGCTTTTGGAAATCAAATAAGGAAAGGACAGACAGTCCAACAGAAAAAAAATGAGCAAGCTGCATGTAAATACACTGTATAAATACAACACCCACTGTCTAACTTCTCTAGTAATCAAATAATGGAAATTATTGAAACAATTAAAATACGCACAAATAAACTGATTAGCTGAAATAGTAAACGTTTGGAAATACCCAGTGCTGGTGAGGATGTGAGGCAATGGACGCTGATGTGGCATTAGTGGGAATGCAAATTGATGCAACTGTCTATAGAACCATCTCAACTGTGTTTCTACCGGAACTTCATCTCCGTGACGTCTGCCATTCTCTTCTCTTTTACTTATTTCTGTATTCACAAGTCCCACAGTAGTGCCTGGCACATTGTAAGTTCTTAATAAATACTTGTTCAAGAAACTAATGTAAACTTTTGACTTCTATATAGTCTTTTGCTATACAGTTCCACTCCTAAAAATGTACCCTACGGATGTAAACAATTATGCAAAATGTAAATATATTTACAGATCATTATCCACAAGAGTGAAGGATGAGGAAAAAGACGTGGATGCTCCCCAATCAGTTATTGGCTAAATATACTATAGTCTTTACATACAGTGGGGTATCATATAGTTTTTAAAATATGTGTTAACATGAAATCACTGAGTGCGTGAAACACAGTTTGCAAAATCTTATCTCATTTGCTCCAATTTTTATTGCTATTTTTTCAAATGGAAGACACATCTGTAGAGGTGGATACCTGCATGGACAAAAGCTTGATGATGATATACCTCAAAATGGTAACAGTGGCTCCTGGTTTATCCTTTCCGTTCTCTTCCCTTTCTGAATAGCGTGGTCCAAAAGCCTAGGCAGGGTCTCTGGGAGGGTCAGGAAGCTGCAGTGGGCGTTCTCATTTTCAGTACTTGCTATCCCTCCATAATCCCAGTTTCTAACAAATCTGTCTCCAGGTACTTCTTATTTTTCCAGGTCCACTCGCCCTAGTTCCCTGGTCCCCAAAATTCTTTTTGGTGCATGATACAATTATTGCTCTCCTGTTTACTGCCTGACATCTCAAATATTCTCACTTCCTTCTTCATCAGCTGAAATTCCACGGTCAATTATTTAGTTACTCCCTTGCCTCCATCCGCCCTCAGCTTCTTTTCTCATCCTCTCTTGGAAACCATCCTCTTCTGGGAGGAGACTAGCAAAAAAGGAGTCAATAAGTAAACTCTATTATGTTAAGTAATGTTAACAGCTATGGAGAAAAACAAAGCACGGGAGAGGAATAGAGTGTGGGTCTAATTTTATTTAGGCCTCTTATAGATGGGTGGCATGTTAGAGAAAGCCGGAAGAAATTGAGGGCCAAGCTCTGCAGATATCTGGGTGAAGAGCATTCCAGGCAGAAGAGACGGCAAGTGTGAGGTTGGGAAGGTTTGAGTGTTCGGGGGTCATGTTCCTGGTGTGTTCCGGGGATGGGAAGGGCAGCAGCATGGCTGTAGCAGAGTGAAGGGAGGGAGGGGCAGTAGTAAAGGGTGACCTCAGAGAGGTACCGGTGGCCAGCTTTGCAGGGCCTAAGTTTACCACCTAAAATCCTGACCACTCTTGGCATTTTGGCATAGTTTCTTCTAGTTTTGTTCCTTAGGTAAATTTTTTTTTAAGTTTAGTTTAGTTTTTTAAGTTTTATATAATTATAGTTGAGATAACACCACGTATCTTAATTTTTGCATTAAGCCTTTTATAATATTGCCTCTTTAGCATGAACATTTTCCAATGGCATGACAGCAGTTCCAAAATATTTTAAATGATTGCATAACGTATTATCATATGTACATATACAATGTCATTTCCCACATGCTGGCCAGAACATTCTGACCGTTCATCTAGAAGGCGGAGCAGGAACCACAGGCCAATGATTCTGCAACTCAGAATCAGCCTCTTTATGCCTGGCTTTCCCGACTCTGTGCAAGAGTTCTTACCTCACTTCCACGACCCTACCTCTTCTCTCTTTCCTTCTTTCTTTCTTTTGTTAGCTAGCCCATGTCAGAACCCATCTCTTGATAAGATTCCTGTTTCCTGGGCCTGAAACCTCTGGAGTTCTCAGCTAAGGGATCTTAACAAAAAAATCATCCAGACATTTTTATAGGTAAAATAAGGCAGCTATATATTAAAATTGTTATACATTAATACTCCATAAGTCTATGATAAAAAGTACATCAGCATGTAGCCAACCTTTAGTTTTCCAATTATGGAATGTGAATATAAGACAAATGTGAGGAAGTAAAGCAGAAAATTGTATGCTTTACATTAGTGTGTTTGATACATAATTTACAAATAATTTAACTCACCTAAACAATGGGAGACTTATGCCATATCAAAGACCTTATTAGTTCCTTATGACTCAAGACTCTTAAAAAAAATGAGTGGCATCCTGTGGCCCACACAACAAGTAAATGGCTGGAAACTCTCTGAATAGTGGAGAACCCAGAAAAAAGAAGCATAGAATAAAGATTGATAGGAAATACACTAAGCAGATGTTTTATCTCCTTTGGGGGAGAATTCTACAGATTATCCCAATTTGGGAGATTGAGGGAGAGCAGGCAATTGGGATGATCCTGGAGTGGCTGGGAAACCATGTGTTTCGCACAAAGCTCTGTCAAGAACAACAAATATCAGTTTCTATCATAAATATCCTTCTAGGCCAGCATTTTCCACACACTGCTTTGCTGAATCAGGATTTAGGCATTGACTTGGATCTTCATCCCAAAAGTGATCAAAAGATCTGCATAATCAGAAGTATTAGCTTTATGAAGTACTAGCGGCGTATCCGACGTGATGCCGTGTAAAACTCTCTAGTTCCTAAGAACCTGAGTGCTTTAGTGAAGTCACACAGATACTACCACTGGATTTTCAAATGGCCATGGATATTAATGCTATATGTGCCATTATTTAAATAGCAGAACAAAGACGGCTGCACTTTCCCAAACCGTCACCTGCCTCCTGCTATTATCGTGGTTGTCTACGTGGTGGTGGGGGGGTGGGGGGCTCTTGCTTGAAAACCACAATGCTATGCATATAGTCTTTGTTCACTACAAATTTCTGTTCAGAAAATGAAACCCCAAGGAGAAGAAATATTTTTATACTGAAACCCACATAAATTACCATTTTGTCTTTCAAGCTCATGGAAGTGTCTCCCTCAATCTTCCCCAGCGCGTCCAGATTATGGCTTCCGGTGGAGCCGCCTGATCACACAGTGGGAAGGACGCGTTAATGGGCGCCAGAAGTAGGGTATTGAATAGACTAATGGAAGCTTTTTAAGAATTCCAAGTGCTCTTCATATTAGAACCTTTGTCATAAAGGTGACAATATTAGCAATAATAATCCTCTGTAACAAAAGACTAATATCAGGGCTGCCTTGGTAAGAGCCACTGGTTCCACTCTGCTCTGTGCAAGGACGCCTTGATTTCCATTTCTAGACCTGAGTACATATTGTTCAATTCAATAACCTAAATTTTCACTGGTAAAACAGAACGTCAAAATGAATTCAGTAATTAGCTTCCCCGTTAGGGGGCTCATTTAATTTCGAAGCTAATGCTATCCACATTTCCGTTTCTAATTAATCCAAATATAGAAATGCGATAGTAACCAGACAGTATGTTCTTTGAAGAGCTGAACCCATGGCATTGTCATGGCATCAGCAAACTTTCATTAGAGATGTGATTATAGAACATAATTCCAAACAAGTGGAACGTTTTCTCATCTTTTTTCTTGAATTTATTTGTTTTGCAATTTTAAAATATTTGAGAAATATGCAACTTCTCCCAGTCTGATTTCTTGAGAAAAATTTTAACCATTTGTAAACAAGATAAACGTTTTCATAAGATTCAGAATAGAAGAATATGGGTTGAGATTATTTTGGGATCAAATCCCAGAAATTTAAAGCAATTATGGAAAGCTTCCTTGAGAAATATTAAAAATAAATACATGCCTACCTGGTGGGATAGGCTAGCAGATTCCATTTCGCGAGCAGGCTTGGCACATGTGAAATTATGTAATGTTATAATCATTTCTTTAGTTCTCGCAGGGGATATATATCTGTATTCTAAACTTCCTAATGGTCCAGTGACTATGGAAGCAGGTAAAAGAAAAACGAAAACACTGGAATTTGAAGTTATATTGAATTATTCTCTAGGAGAAAAAATATATTTTGTTGATGGAATATGGCATTGGCCTGCTGCCTCTCCAGCCACAAGGAATAAATGTGATTAACTCCGCATAAGTCACATTTTCAAATTATGCTGTCAGGGTTTTCCTAGAGGAAAGGTGGAGGTAGCGATTTTCATTGGGTAAATATAGAAATATACAATCATATGGCTATTATATATCTGTTCATACTTATGTAAGAAGCAGAATGAAACAAAGAATGATTAATTGTTTGCTTGCTTGCCTGCTTGCTTGCTTGCTTGCTTGAAGGGGAGTCCAAATCGTTCTAGCCATTTGGAGGTCAACCTGGAAGACTTCATCTGGAAAACGTCTGATCAATTCACAGACACAATGGGCTTGAAACAAACCAAAGAAAAGTGTTAAGAACTATCTGATCAAAAGGAATCACAAACAGAAAATGAAAGGAAGCAATCAGAGAGATCCCTCGCCTACTGCCATCAGAATGAGTACTGTTGAGTACAATGAGATAAATTGGATTCTCCCGAAGTTGTTGGATTATTATTACGATGGCTTTCTAAGAAGGATTTTTAAATGGTTACAATGAGGTTTTTAAATAAGAATCATACATTAACAGTTTTTAGAACCTTCCAAAAAATTGGTCAAGCAATAAGGATGTTTGACCTCTGCTGCCTAGAACCAAATCAAAGACAGGCTGTTTTATAAGAACAGAGCACCACCTTGTGTTGGTAAGTTATTACACCTTCCCGGGACACCTAAGGGAGGCCCGTGGCGTTGTAGTAAATGAGAGCCTGTCTGTAACACTACTAAGGAAAACAGGCAAGTGCAGTAACTTCTCAGTCAGTTTACACTCTTAGCCGTATTATGTATTAGCTGTATTTATGTTCTAGGAAAGACAGAGAAAAAACAAAATAAAGAGATGATTAATCAGACCACACAAAAAATTTTTGTACCTTTTAATATAAATAATTTTATCTCGGGAAAGAATTCTGTAAGCTATGCTCATAGCTCCGATCCTAAGTTGATTTTGCATTTAACACATTCTACTCATTTTTTTTTATCTTGGGCCAGGTTAACTATCAAATCTCAATGAAGCAATCTTGAGTTTGAAATAACTTAAAAGTACATTATTTCCTGAGTATTCAACAAACAAGAGTTGTTTAGAAACCATCTAATATCAACTATTTTAAATTGAAAATAAATTCACCTAAATGTTTCTAGAAAATCATGAGTATTTATGAAGTAGAGGAAACATTAGTCAAATAGCATTACAAACTTTCACTTTAGTGGAATCACTGCCCTGAGGATTTTATTTTTTACCTAACGTGGGAAATTTAAAGTCCTGCAACTGATGCAAATGTAATCTTGTTCATTCTTCAAAATTCAACTCAAATCTTAATATCACTTCTTCTGTGGTCACCTCATCCTCAGGATGCCTTGGGTACATGGCTTTGTAAAATTAAAATTATTTTGTATTAAAGTGATTTTGCTCTTGTCTCCTCCAGCGCGTCTTCACTTCTTTGGCTACAGGGTCCTGGTCTCAACCCCTTTTCACATCTAAACTGTCGAGAAGAGTGCTTATGCTGTCGGACTTTCTGCAGTGGTAGAAATGTTCTCTGCATGGTCCAGTATGGCAGCCGCTCGCCATGTGTGGCTATTGAGCAATTGAGATGTGGCTAGTGTGACTGTGAAACTAAATTTTAAATTGTATTTAACGTAAAAAATTTAAATAGTCGCATGTGGCTAGTGGCTACTGTATGGACAGGGTGGGTCTACAAAATGCCTTAGAAAAATATCTGTTGAATGAAAAAGTTACAAGTTATTTGAACACGATGTGTTCTACTTTTTTAGTGTAGGCAATAATTAAAATTTTAATCTTCACATTTTATGTCTTTTCTCAAGTAAAACTTAACTCAATAACTTATCCATGTGACAATTTTTTATAATCCAAATTGTTGAGATGGTTTTGTTTCCTTCCTATACTCACCTGCTGTCTTTCATTCTCATATAGTTTAAAAATCATTTTGTTTTCTTTGTCCTGGATGAATTCTGAAAGCAATATATTTAATTGTTTGTTTCATTAGAATAACATAGGAGAGTTTTTACACCTATTTGTGAGTAGATTTGGAATTTACATGAGTAGACTCGAAATTCAGTACAATCTTGTCCAAATGTCTGAAGTAAAGTTGTAGTAGACCTCTTGTCTCTTTAATTCTCTCTCTCTCTCCATCCTGACCAAGTCCTTAGGATAACATGGCATCCTGAAAAGCTTTTTTTGGATGGAACCCTGCAGGTGTATGGGCATACCTTAATATTCCGCATTCAGCTCCCAATTTATTCAACAAATTTTTATTAAATCTATATTATCTGTCAGCACTCTGCCAGGTACTGGGAGAGGTTGAACTCTATTCACATCCGTAAGGTTTGCAGTTTTCAGGTCAGGAAGTAGGTCATTTTAATAGTTAAAAATATATATTGAGTATTTAATTCTTCCAACAGCTCTGTAAGGTGCTATTATTAATTTTGTTTTATAAGTGGTAAGTATAAGGTTTGAAGACGTTAAGTAACTTCTTCAAAGGAATATGATTGGCAAAAGGAAAAGCCAGGATTTGAATTCATGTCCTATTACTTGCAAGCCAGAAAATGATAACAACACTTCTATATTGAATTTTCTATAAATAATTATTTTAAATAAAAGACTGTGAGTGCCTTAAGAATTTGTTGGGGAATATTATGAGAGCTCGAATGAGGAAGTCGCTGAAAGTAGGACCTTTGTTATGAGTTCAAGTATGTTGAGTATGTATGTCTTTGATACCTAGAGAAACAGATTCAAGAATAAATGAGCTAGAATTTTGTCTTGTAATCAGATAAACGAGTACTTGTCAAGCAATACCTTATTTGAGCTGGAGACAAAACAGATCCTCTGATCACACAGACTAGCCTTTGATGCTATGCAGGAATCTTGACTATATCTTTTTAACGCCTTTACAGGCCTCTCTGAATCACTATTGGAATGAAATATCTGCAGGCCTCCTCAGACGGTGTTTTGTGTTTATTGCCAAAGATGAAATGGGAAATACACTTGGTTTATCTCAGCAGAATGGAGAGTGGGTCGTCTCACAGCTGACCTTTACTTGGGAAGATGGATATTTTCATATTTGATTTAACATGAAACATATTCTTTACCTTGCAGAAACTGGAAAATTCTGTATTTTTAAAAATGTGTATTTTCTTCTTGTTCAGCTTTTTTCTAAATGTGTAAACAGAAAGCCTTGATATCTAGTTTTTGAGTTGTGATTGTAGAGATGATGACCACCCTTTGCAGGAAAGCCATGTTATTTCCCAAGCAACTGTAATCTGTGTACCCTTGGTTTAAGGTCAAAATTCAACATTGGATTAGGATAGTTTCAGGTCAAAATAGCTAATGTTTGTTAAGTTAACGTTTATTGAACCTATTAGTTAACATCCATCACCACATGTAGTTACAATTATTTTTCTTGAAATGAGAACCGTTAAGATCTACTCTCTTAGTACCATTCAAATACACAATACAGTAGTATTAACTATAGTCACCATGCTGTACATGCACCCCCAGAGCTTATTTATCTTATAACTGGAAGTTTGTACCTTTTGACCACCTTCACCTGTTTTGCCCACCCTGCCCCCCAGCCCCCACCTCTGGTACTGCCAATCGGTTCTCAGTATCTATGAGTTCGGTGCTTTTTATTTTAATTTCTGGTAAAACATTCTATTTCTTTTAAATTATTTTCTTTCTCTTATTTTTATGTTTTGTCATAGCTGGATTTCATGGCTAGCCAGCTGTGCTTATGATGAAGCAGTTTTGCAACATATCCAAAACATTCATTTGTTCTTCAACATTTCCTTTTCTATTTATTTGCAGACATCTATGCGATGAACCAATTTACAAGTACGTACTTCTTGAGCACTTACAGGGTGTCCAGGACTGCAGTAGGGAACACAAAAAGGGTGAGAAACGTGGCTTATATCTTCACAGAATTTGCAAGTGTGCTTGGGTGCCAGAATTAACAAATATCATCAATATTATTGGTCAGTGTTATAGGTCAATAAATGCAAAAGAAATTAAAGCAAAAGAAAGATTAGTGTGGACTCAGTATCCCTGCGAGTTAGGAATTATTTCATCCCATTTTACAGATGACAAAGGTGATTATCAGAGAGGCCAAGTGGCTTTTGAGAATTTGACTCCAGAGCTCATGTTCTTTCCGTTGTGCCACCGTGTTAGGGAAAGCCAGAGGTGGTACTCAAGCTGAGTTTCCAAAAGTGTGTTGGCTTGAAATCAACAGAGGGCAGGGGTCAGCAACAGAAGCTCAGGGGGGAATGAACAGGCACATGAGAAGCCTTGCCTGATGGGTCAGAGACGTGTGTTGTCTATCAAGTTGAGTAGGACTTTGGGCCAGAAACAGAAGGTCTTGGAAGCCATGCAAACTAGGAGCTGACTCTCTTTGTGACAGATTCCAGAGCAGAGCAATTGTATATTTAAATGACATTTTAGGAAGATTTCTTTAGCAGGTAAAGATGGATAAATGTAGGGAAAAAATAGTTGCAATCAGAAAGGCAACTTGTCTGGAAGAAGTTGTAGAGAAAACATTGCGTTAGAACAAGAAACCTCTTTCTGTTCTTCTAAACTCTGAGCTTCTGGAATGAAGAGTATATATTCATTGCCTGTATTTATGCATCCCCTGTTTTCTTCTCAGCCAACTCAATGAGGCTTCCGTAACTGTTTCCAATTATGTTGCTCAGCAATAGAGTAATTTGCAAGGGACCACTTAGTTATCTGTTTATTATAGGTCTTCTCCACCAGAATATAAGTGCCAGGAAGAAAGAAAATTTATCTTGTTCATCTCAGTAACCCTAGAACCTTGACTTTATCCTGGCACAGGGTAGGTGATGTGGAAGTGTGTTTTTGAATTTTTACATTATTAGCTTTTGTTTAAATCATTATAATATCTTTCAGGCTTAATATGTGGACATATCTGCATGGCAGGATTGGAAATAGATATTATGCAATGCTTAGCAAAGATGCTCATGGGAGAATCGCATACTGGAATGTAACTAAGTTTAAAATGATGGTGGCCTAATTCCAATTACTCAGAAGCTGATTAGTTTGCGAAGCGTCCGCAGGCCCCCTGCTTCTCTTCCTTCTAACTGCTGCCAACTTTTGGCTAATTTCATGCTCATTAGCACTTTCTCTAGAGCTTGGGCAAGGCAAGGGTGTGACCTTTGAGTCTGTCCATTTTGCTGCTTATTAACAATTTGGGGAGGATTTGGTGAGATAGAGATTAGAAATATTGGCAAAGATGAATATTTTATATTGTATGTATAGATTTTATTTATTCATGTTAATATTTCTCCTTTATGCATGACCTTTTTGAAAGATAAGTGTGTAATGTGAATATAATATACATGATGGTCTCTCTGATCATAGACATTTGTTGACACGTCCATACATATGGATTACAATGGGAATAGATCTTTGAATCCAAAGGTTAAACTCAGCACAGTTGTCATGCCAAAGTTATTCAATGTGATAGTGTGTATTTTTTATGTCTCTTAATGTTCAAGGAATTAGACAACCTATGTGACTTCATACAAAAGCATTTATTTTAATTAAGAAGAGTCACACATATTTTAAGAAGAGCCACACAGCATACGCTAATGACTTAATTTGACCACAAACCCATATACAGGTAACAAAATGCCAAGTTCTGTGAGAAATTATAATGAACTGCGAAATAATGGTAAATAGAAAGATCAATAAAAGGATGAGATATTATAGTATTCGACATGAAGAAACAACATAAAAATACATTGTAATTATAAACAAATTCATTAAGATAAGGTTGAGACCTCAGGGAAAGAGAGCAATATTAATAATGTAAATAATTTACTGCAGGACTTATGGACTCAAAATATACCTAACAGCTGCATTTTCTAAAGAAATACAGTAAAAGTGCTCAACTATATAGACCTACCCAATCGTTTGATGAAATCTCTTCCTCATATGGTGCAAATTACTATTCTGTGATTCTGGAGTTAGCTGTAATTTGCTACATTAAAAAAATCTATTATTTTAATTAGCACAAGTTTTTGTGTGATGAATAAAGAGGTCAAGGATTATATAGGTATAGAGATCAAACTGTAATCTTTCACTTTAATCTTTGAGGAAAATAGGTGGAAGCAAGAACATAGTCGATATTATTTACCATTTTGAAAAATTAACCTCAAAATGGGTTTACGCTTAAAGTGTTGGTAGATGTACAGCAAAATCATTTATAAACAAAAATAAAAGGTATGGCTTGACTGAATGGAGAAAATTATAGAATATTTGTAAAGATGTTTTATTGACTTTGTTGAGCTTCATTTGAATGAGTTTCAAATGGGCACTAATAAGTAAAATCAGATCATTTATCAATGGAGTACTAAATAGAGTATATTTCTCAGTATAACACAAATACACTTGGCTCAAGTTATGCCACATTTTACTCACTACGCTTTCAAGAATTATTAAGCGCAGTCAGCGAAGTTATCAAATTTTATAGCCTATCTAAAGTTTACATAAAACAAGGTGAGAGAAAAATAAATACATATACAAATAAACAGATTAGTAATATTCAAATTCCATATTTTAAGTGCATCGATACTGCTATATTTCTCCCAGTTGCTGCCAATGTATTCTCATCATAAATTCTATTGTGTTGGAAATTCTGAAGGCAGAGGCAAGTAATTTAGCACAATACGTTATTTATTTTAGCAATGTCTTTTGACCATTTAACAACCTGCCAGAGAAGCATTTATATACCACTGATTGATGCCATCAATCACTCATTGATGCACATTTTTATTTTTTACCTTTGTACTTATTATCCACAAATACTTGTCAATAGGACTGGTATTAGAATGCTACCCAGCATTACTAGTTGTTTACGGATGGTAACTGTTCTGAAGGGTCCATGCCAAGCCATACTAGCTGTTAAATATTTTGAATATCATCCTACTTGCAAATATAATTTTACTGGCTTGTGTGCATGAAAACGGGAATTCTGCCAGTTGATTATTAGCCTTAGAAAACAAATCACTTTTTAAAAAATTAATGACTATTTGTCCAGCTTACTTTGAAAATAAACCACGTTGTTTATATTTTCTTCAAAGTTCATGTCATAAATGCATTCTTGTCACAACGAGTATTGTGATTGACAGACGGCCACCGACAGATGCCTTCCAAAGACGTACAATTTCTTTAATAATACAAGGTGAAGGTACCTTTGCAGAGATTAGGCAGAGAAGGCATTAACACAGCACACTCCCCGAGAGAGGAGCTGCTTCTCAGACCCTCAGAGACCCCACGAGGACTCAGCTCTTCAGGAACCCACCTGTGTGGGGTGAGGAAGGCGCCAGGTGATAGGAGCAATCCCTGTTTCACGTTTTCAGAGATTTTTATATCCTCCCAAGAACTCCTCCCAACTGCACAGGGACTCTGGCAACACTCCTGCCTGCCACCGGCTACAAGAGCAAAACAACCTTAGCTCATTCCTCAGTTCTCTCCGGCCACGCGTGAAACAAGGGCGGTTCTCCAGCAGCAGCCCTCAGCTGGCCCAGGATTCAGGCCTGTGTCAATCCTCCTGGACTAGTATAATAATTTCTACTTGTTGGGCTGGATTACGTATTTTGATGATGTAAACAGTGGAATAAATAATTCACCTATTGCTTAATTATCTACTTTTCTGAGCTTTGGACAATCGGAAGGGACTGATTTCTCCTCGGTTCCCCACTCTGCACCCCAGACAGTGACTGCTATCTACTCTTCCTCTGTCTGTAGTCTCTCTCCCTGCATCTAGAAGCACAACTTCATCCGCGTACATCAGACACTTTTGGTGCAGTTTCTTATAGATATCCATTGAGGATTAGCGAACTATTTTTTATTTGTGGTGTGAAATGCGGTGAAGACAGATTCTCATTGTCCCAAGAGCTCTACAGATCACACATGGTCTGTTCTGGAGTCTTACCGGATGGGAGATGAAATAAATTGAGAGACTTTGTCATGTTAACCAACCTGGAAAAAACACAGAAGAAGATACACACACACAAACACTCACATGTCTTTATGTATTTATAGCAGACTCCATAGAAATCACCTTCTAGTCCTGAGGCCTTCTCCTTTCTTGATTATTTATTTTCTTTAGAACATAACACCTATACATGACAATTAACTTCTGTCTGCCTTCTGTTTCTCTTGAACTTAGGAAGAGACACAAAAGCATCAGTAACGTTTCTCAGAGGACTACCTCAACACCCAGGGAAAACAGGCCCAGGCTATATAACAGGCCTGTTACACCTGGGGCACTTGGTGACCCGGTTTAAGAACATATATTCACCCTAGAGGCCAAACTGTCTGCTTCTCCTTCACTCTTAAGAGTACAAATATCCTTTGCTCATACAATTAGAAGGCACAAGTGGTTATTTTCAGCTGCATTCATCTTTACTGAGCATGTGGAGGAAAAGTGTTATAACCACAAAATGGAAATCCTTTGATTTTTTCTTTCCAAATTTTAACCTGAGGTGAGAGAAATCTGCGCAAAAGCTAAAATAAGCACAATGTGCTAAGTAAACTTGCTTTAAAAACTGAATTCAAGGCACTCTATCCTTTTTTGAGTTTTTTTGTTTGTTTTTAATTACAGTGCAATGCATGCTTAGGGAAATAAGTAAGAGAGAAAGAAAAAATTGCTCATCATCTCGCTGTCCTGTCAGCCTCCGGATCCCGCCCCTCAAATGTAATGAACTGTGATGCCGTCCTGCCGCATCGTTGGTTAAGCTTGTACAAACTTTATTCGTATACATATTTTCCTTTCTCCTCTTCTTTTATTAAACAGATATGGGATCCTACTAGAGAAATTACTGTGCAACTGCCTTTTTAGTTAAAATCGCATGGACACTCTCACAAGTCAATACACACAGCTCTGACTTTCTTTTAAATAATGACATAATATTCCATGGTGCGGATATTCTGGGAGCTATGCAGTCATTCTCCTAGAAGTGGGCATAATGGCTTTCGTTGCTGTTGTTACTTGCAGCATTTGTGACCCTCAAGCCATGCTGCAATGAAGCCCTGTCTCCTGAGACCCAGAGCACTGGTGGCTCTGTCGCTTCTCCATCGTAGAAAGTGCGGGGTCAGTGAATGCGCGTGTGGGTCTCATTTTTACTCATCACGCTCTGTTATTTCATAAGGAGCTTTACGATCTCACACTCCTACCCGTAAAACTCACTCATGCTGGATATTATAGTTCTTTTAATTTTTATTAGTTTAATAGTTAAAAAAAAATGGCACTTTGCGTTGTTTAAATGTGTGTTTTCCTGATTACTAGTGAGGTTGAGAATCTTATTTTTCGCTTGTTGCCCATGTGCATTTCTTCTTGTGTAACTCCTTTCCTCATCAGTTTGCAGGCACTTTTGTAACTTTATAGCTATTAATCTTTTGTCATATGTGTTTCAGATATTGTTATTTATGTTTTTGTGATACGTAGTTTTCAGTTCTTGCATAGTCATATACATTCTTTCCTATAATTGTTTTTGTTTCATTATTATTTTAAGATTTTCTTTACTCTGAGAGGAAAAAAATATTTCCCTATATTTTTCTAACTTTTTAAATGAAGTTTAGCAGTTTATTCTATTTGGAGCATTTTAAATATTTGGAATTTTTTTAGTGGTTTTTTAAAATGTTTTGAGGTCGGCATTCTAAATTCTTTTTTTTTAAGGTGAGGAAGATTGGCCCTGAGCTAACATCTGTTGCCAATCTTCCTTTATTTTATATGTGGGACTCCACCACGCCATGGCTTGATGAGTCATGTGTAGGTCCACGTCAGGGATGTGAACCTGTGAATCCCCAGTCACTGGAGTGGAGCACGTGAACTTAAGCACTATGCCACTGGGCCAGCCCCTAACTTTTTTATTCTGCATGGATAGACAGTTATAACACTTTTGAAATAAAATGTCATCTATGTTATTTGCTGTTTTCCTAAATATTATTATGTGTTAGGGGATTCTTTATTTGGTTCCAGTGGCTTATTTTGCTATTTAGATGCTCACAACTATTATTTTATTACAATAGCTTTATGGTATGTTTTTGTATCTGGTAAGGTGCTTCCAATCCTCCTCCTCCCAGATTCTTCTTTTTCAAAAACTGCCTTTTATTTGTCTATATTTTTGTTTGTTTTGTGTGAATTTTAGTATAATTTTGTCAACTTCAATGTAATTATATTTGGAATTGTAACATACCAGTTGTAATATATATAATCTTTTTATACAGAAAATCTTTTTCTCATTAAGAAACATGGTTACGTTCTTTAATAAAATATTACAGCTTTTTTCTCATAGGTCCTATACTTCGTTTTTATGAAATTCTCTGAAGTTTTTGATATTTTTGTTTGCTTGTATAAATAGATTTTCCTTCCCCTTTCTAAGGCTTAATGTTTTATTGTAAGTTGGAGGCATTTATCTCATTAACATGCCATTGTAGAATTATCAATATTTTGTGTGAGTATGTCATTTTCTTCTGTCTTGAAAAGTGTCGAATGGTTCAACCTTAAATCTAACGAAACATAAACATAAGGAAACACTGCAGATCAGCTGTACGTATACCCTTGCCTAAAGAATAGTGTTCTTTATCCGGGTGGAACAGCCCGTCAACCAGCTGCCCACTGTTGAAGATAACGCACAAAAAGTGTGGAAAAAAATGAGAAGTAACTCCTAGCCAGTCAATTCATTGCAATAAATCCTGGAAGCCAATAAGGAGACAAATAGCACCTTCAGAAAATTCTCAATCCATTCAGGATGCCTAGCACCCTACTATATACAATATTAGTTGGTGAAAATAACTCCAATATGTATTTCCAAATTCCCTGTGTAAGAACTGGTAGAACTTCAATTACTGTGCTTGTCCTAAATGGCGTTTGATAAGGATATCAATTAATAAAATCATATTGGATTTATTTCTTGACTGATGATACTCAGACTAAGGTATTTTTAAATATAAAGGCAATATAATTCATTATTATATATTCTTTTATTTGGATGGACTTTTACAGTAATTTAGATATGGATATATCTTACAATGTGGAGTCAATACACATTATCATTCTCTCTCGAACTAGTGTCTTCTCAATGACATCAAATTTTGAAAATATATTTAAAGGTTTTAATCTCTAGCTGTAGCTACATAAAACAAAATTCTTATCTTTACTATTTTAGCAACTTTTATGATGGACCCAGTTTATTTGACCATTCACAATAATAGAATATAACAATCACTGACACTTTTTGGCTCCTTTTAAAAATCAGAGGTCACAAAATGAATATCATCCATTTGAGACTTGTCTGTGCTCTGTTAGATAAATGAATTCAAATCATGGCCATTGAGCTTTCCTGCTTTTTCTGTAGAAGAGAATTTATGTAAATTAATTAACAGTTTTCACTAGTTATGGTTGCCTATTAATCCCTGAATTGCATTTCCAGTCTTAGCTCAGCAGTTTTCAGTAACTTTTCTTAAGGACGCATAGTGGAACTTGCCATGCTCCCTGTCAGCTTCCCAGTCTTGCTACTCACCAGATTAAAAAATAAAAAGCTGCTTGGGTGAATTCTAATTACAAACTTCCAAAGAAAGCAACTGTGCTGATCTTAAGCTAGATACCTGGAGAAATAGAACATACATTGGCCTGGAAGCAGAACATGGAAAACATTTTATGATAGGCAGATGACCTAGTTTTAAAACATAATCCTCAAAACTTTGGCATTCCTCCCACTGAAACGTGGGAGTGTACGTTCCGTCCCGTCCCCTTGAATCTGGGCCCTGAGAATGCCTGACCGTGGAGCACAGTGAAATGCATACAGGACTAGCTTCCAAGCCCTGGCCATAAGAAACTGGTACTTCTAGTCCCTGTCTCTTTGGGCACTCAGCTTTGGAGCCCTGAGGCACCATGTGAGAAATGGGAGGCTGCCGGCCATGGAGAAGTGACCACAGAGAGGAGTAGGTGTTCTGGCTGAGCCCAGCTGCGTCCTGGCTGACAGCCAGCGTCAGTCGTCAGACGTGTGAGTGAAGCAGCCTTCGAGATGATTTCAGCTCCCTGCCTTCAAGTCCTTCCAACTGGGCCCCAAACATAGTGGAGTATCTATTATCAACACCACTACGATGTGCTCTTTCCAGATTCCTGAAGCATAACTTTCGTGAGTCTAATGAACGGTTGTTGTAAGCTTTTAAGTTATGGGGCACTATGTTATACACAGGGACGGTAACTGGAACAAGTATGCCTAAAACATACCCTCTTCAGAAGTGACGTCCCTTAACGACTTAATGACAGTTGTTACGTTTCAGAGGGGGCTGGGCTAGGGGCGGGTGCAGTTTTAAAACAACTTCAGGAAATTCAGATATGCCCCTTGGCGCAGAGAAGTGTCTTTCTCTAGGCCCCAATATTGCAAAAATATTAATAATATAGATGTTCTTCTAAGTCAAAATGCTCAGCTTTTTGTGAAACCTGTTTGGACATTGTGTTGTGAGGGCTACTTCCATCAGGCCTGGTATTGGCCTCAGCTGTTTTATAAGACATAGCCCTTCGTGGCATAGATCTCCAGCCAATGCATGAAATAGGCCTGACTAATAGTATTGGTTTATAACCATGGTTCCGAGACAAGTTTCAGGGCAGTTTGTACCAGCTTGTCAGTATTCTTTATTGATAACAGCAATATTGGTGGTTTGTACCTGGTTTTGGTGCAATGCCTGGGGGCTCTGATATTGGGGCTGGTCACACAGCAATGATGTGCCTACCTGACTAGCGGAGTAGAAGAATACTCAACTGAGGTGCCATTCTGGGCGCCTGTTTCTGAGGTACTTCATACACATATCAGAGATTCCTGACCCACGACGGAAAGTACCCCCAGGATGACTCTGCAAAGGGTGGCCAGTGGAGTCTCACTGGATCTCTCTGGACCCCGTGCTGTGAGCAGCTTTCGGTTCTGATGCACACCCTTACTCTAATACTGGTGCCGTAGCCAGTATCCTTTTCCCACAATAAAGTGTAGATTTGTAAACCTTGTGGCTGAGTCCTGTGAGTCTTCTTAGTGTCTTTTTTAATTTTCTTTGGTGTCTGATTGCCACTGTTAGTGTGGATGCCCTAGGCACATTTTTATGCTGATTTGAGAATATACTCACACACGCACGTGCACATCGTTAGCCTCTTTATTGGCTAAGTTACTCCTTTTCTTACTCCATATATGGTGACTTCTGCTCTTTCATACTCTTGAAATACACTATGGTTTGGACTAGGACCAACGGTTAAAAAGGCTGCTGCCAAGATAAAACTTCAAAGTACATTTCTAAAGTTGAAAAGATAAATTTGCATTAAATATACTGCAACACTATATACTAAAAGGGTAAAACCATTAGTCCATTGGTGGAAATGGCTATTTTAATGATAAGGCCAAAGAACATATTTCTGGAGACTCAAAGAAATGTACTGATGTTCTACGAGTGTCCCTCCACCACTAGGCAGTTCCTCGTTGAGGTCCTCCATGGACAAAGTCTTCTTGCTATGGTCATTAAAACCAGGCCAAAGTACTAAAACATATGAGGTTGTTTACTAATAGTTCAGTTATTCTCTTTCTGGGAAACATTTTTATCATTTGGAACTCAGACACAGTCATGTGATTTGTTTTCTCCAATGAAACAGCATCTTAAATGATATAAGTCACTTCTGCATAAAAGTAAGAGGCGAAGGACAATTTTGCAAATTGCCTCTGAAGGTTATAGCAGCACGTGACAAGATGGACTCTCTTTAGACCTGGGTTCCTGAGGGACTGTAGTGAGCAATAGCCCCTGAGGGACTGTGCTGGACATGAAATGTGAGCAAGACACAAATTTGTGCACGTTAAGCCACTGACAGGTGTTTGTTACTGCAGCGCATCCTAGCCTGTCCTAGCTGATACGGAGTATTCCTATCTTACATCTGCCTTCCGGTACATAGCGAACTTCTGGGGTATTAGGCCTTCTGTAAATTCTAGGAGAGATGACTTATTGAATGATTCCTCCATAAAAAACTCCTCTTCCAAATTTTTTTTAAGATCTCTTTTTTTTATTCATGCATTTGGAACAACCATCTTTGCAAGTTATGTTTCAAGTTTTTTTATATTGTGTAACCAGAAAAGATTCTTCCCTAAAACCTGTGTGTTGAATTCTAAGGTTAAAATGGAATATATATTCCTTCAAGGAACCATTTATTGCTTGATTTTCCTGCAATGATCTGGTAACTATGCTTTCAATCAATGCCTTACTTCAATGGTTACTGGTTACACCCATTTTTGCACGATTACAAGAGGAACACAAGCAACAATAATTTTGAAATTCATTACAATGCCAGGGTTTATATGCTCTCATTAAGCATTAATTGGTAGTTGATGGCTATTGCTATTTTTAACACCATTAGTTCATAGCAATATAATTAGTAACGCTAAGTACAGGAACCACATTAATAGCATTACTAATTGTAAATCTGGAGATAGAAACACAACATGACTGGTTAATTTCCAGGCAATATCTCATGATAATTAGCTGTAGGACATTTGTGCTGAACTAGAAAGGTAAATAATTTAAATTTTTTCTACATTTTTTTGTGATTTGCAATACTGATACCACCTTTCAGTGCATAGATCTCACTCCACCTTCTGATGTTAACATGTTTTCCTTTTGAGCTCCCTTTTGATATATGCTAAATAATGATTCATTTGTCTTTCACAAGAAAAATGTATAGCCATTTGTTGAACAAATTTTATTGTTCTGTACCCAAGTTGCAAAAGGGAAATACATTAAATGACTTTCTACTTCTGTTATATTGTAATTGGTTTCCAATGTTTAGTGCAAAATCTCTTAATCGTCTTTGCTATGTACCTTCTCTTTCCTCGTTTCTCTAGCAGCAAACTAGCCAACTTCATAAGTCTACTATTAGACTTACTATTAAGTTTCGTGATAGTAGCATTAAGAGGGAAATATTCTCAAGCTACAATAAGAAAATGTAAATAAAACAACTAAGGGCTGGCCCAGTGGCACAGCAGTTAAGTTCCAACGTTAGTTTGCACGTTCCACTTCGGCGGCCGAGGGTTGGCCAGTTCAGATCCTGGGTGCAGACCTGCACAACACTGCTTGTCAAGCCATGCTGTGGCAGGTGTCTCACATATAAAGTAGAGGAAAATGGGCATGGATGTTAGCTCAGTGCCAGTCTTCCTCAGCAAAAAGAGGAGGATTGGCAGGAGATGTTAGCTCAGGGCCAATCTTCTTCAAAACAAAACAAAAAACCAAAACAACAACTAGATATTCTGTACCTACATTCATGCTATTTAGCATGTGCTGGTTCCTTCTGCAGTCACATTGTATGGGCTTCAACAGTCTATAGTACCTACAACGCTAGAGAACATATTCTTTAATTGTCCTTTTATGCTTGCTAAAGAACAAAGTTTAGAAAGAAATTCTCTATTTTTTTTTTCTTTCTCTTTTCAGAAGAATTTTGGTGGAATATGTGTGAGGAGATGGAAAACAATAATACACTCTGCTATAGTCAAACATATTTGAGTCATTGTGTAAGAAATCACAAAATAGACAAGTTAATTTTGCATTAATCTTTCCAAAATTATTTTTCAATTGAGTTGTGAGGCTCTTCAGAGACAATATCAGTCATGCGCCTGATATTTCAGTGTCTTTGAGTTTCGCTGATGGCGTTGGAACGAGCTAGATTGCATTTGAAAACACTGATCTTCCTCTCTTGACTTGGGTCCTGATTCTTTTTGCATCTGAGAGTCACGGTGTGTTTCTTGCTGCCTCCCTGGTGATGGGGAAGCAGCTAAAATGACGATTTTAGCATGTCGAGACTGTGACTGTCAGTAGATTCTGTGATTTATGATTGGATAAAACTGGTAAAAATGAGTTGTTGCTTAGTGAGTTAGTTTAGAACGTTAATACAAATTCAGATGCTCTTTTATACAATGAGAGCAAGAGGGAAAAAGGAAGACATATGGTTGGTGAAAACCCTTGGAGAGTTCATTTCCCATATTGGCATATGAGGATTTTGTGAGAGAAGTAGCTTTGTTATTCTCTTTCTTGAGCTTTCAACTCTTCACAGAATGTGCGTTAACCTGTCAAAATGTGCAATGCTATTATTTAGTTGTAATTAGTTAATGATTGTGTCATTTCTTTTGGCAGGGAATGCCTTAACTGATGAAACAATCTTCTACTCACTTTAAAAATATACATATATAAACAATAGAGAAAAAAAGCCCTTGGAAGGCATGTGATGTCTCCTTATTTTTCATCACGTTAGCACATTAATGTGCGGTGAGTTTAAAGAAGTGACATGAATAAGCTGCCACACTGTCCTGTTGGTAATATTGGCTTTCATGGGCAATTTAATTTTAAGTCTGCAATGTATGATTTAACACAGTTCTGCTTTTCCAAAGATGGAGTATGGAGTTGATCCTTGTTCAATGAAACACCCAAAGAAAATAAATTATTTCATCCTTCTGGTGATGGTTAGAGTTAGTAGAAATAATACTACTGGTTGCTTTGCTTTCACCAAGTAATCATTTTTCAAATGAAAGGTGATAATTAATTCGCTGCAGCTAATTATTACTGGAAAAGCTTGCGTAGCTGAGTGCAAGAGGACCATTTCAACTGAACGATAAAATTATTAAGGTGCTTTTCCCCCTCTTGTGAAACTTAAGATATTTATAACATCATCAAATTTATTTTACTTTCGTTTCTGCAGTTTAGGAACTGAAAGAGAGTGGCCTTATTTTTCCCCCTGCATGTCCCAGATGATGATGCTGACCTGGAAATCCAAGGCCAGGAACAGCACAGGTGATGGCTTATTGTGGAGAGTTCGTTCTCCAAGTGCCACAATTTTCACGCCGTCTGCCCCAGAGCACGTAAGCTTCCAGAAAGCCCAAAGCTTCCAGGATAATATATGGTCAGTCTGAAAAGAAAATTAAATACATTTATGAATCTGTTGTGGAAACAAGGCACATGTGTAGTGAAGGCAAGTTTTATGTGACCTGAGAAGGACTGGACCATGAAAGGAGAGAATATTTAGAATTTTAACGGCCACGCGCTATCTAAAACAGATGACTACGAGGAAGGCTGCCGCCTCAAAAGGACGCCCTGGCAGACTCCGACGAGTATTTTATTGTTCCAGACCTTTATTTACCTACCAGCAGATGTCCCTATAAGGCAGTAATATCTTACAGCTAGAACAGCTGATTATGAAAATCAGAAACTGAACCACTCATCATATTTCCAAAGATTAATCGGATTAAATCCACCGTGTACTTCAGAATGTTTGCAGAGATAGAGAAAATGCAGTGCAGTGCAGAAGGAAATTGCGTTGACTTTGGAAAACCACATGGGACAAAATTCCCTATTTTTTTTTCTATTCTAGGAGTCCCCAACCTTTATCAGCACTGAAACTACTTTCTAAAATAAAATAAAATTCTTGATTGTGTCTGTGTTGTCAGTTATCCTTTAAACATCCATTAAAGGAGGAAAGTACTCAAGGCCTAAAAATTCCTCTCAATTCAGTAAAATGTTTAGTTAAATTTGTATTTATAACTGGGTATATCTCTTTGAACATTTGCTAAATAACATAAAACCAGACTATTTAATGTTTCCATGAGACGCATTAGTCAACTTGCAAACAATTTGAGATGCACGTAGAGATTTAAGGAGTCTGGCAGTACTTCAGGCTGCCCAGAGCATCGATAGCTACAAATTGTGAAGCAAGTTCCTTCCATTCTACTTTGCATTCTTTAGTGATATGCTACTTCTTGATGGATGAAAACGGTGCAGAGAGAAATTTTTGCAAAGAAGTAAAAAGTGGCTTACAAAGTGATTCCTTCATTGATGAAACATGCTAAAATACAAAATCAATATCAACTCTAATTAGCATTTCTATTTTTAGAAGTAATAGGGCCTTACGAGAGGCAAATGCTATCGAGGCCAAAGAGCTGACCTAGATGTAATAAATTAGGGATTTTGAAACCAAACAAACCCAAACGTCGAACTATCTTTGCCACTTTCTAGCAGTGTGAGTCAGGGCAAGCTATTCAACCTCCGGCTTATGCTTCTTTCTTTGAGAATAACAGTAGAAATCTCATGGAATTGGTACAAGCATTAAATAAGATCATTTATGAACATGCTGGTATGTTACAGGAATTCAGCAAATGTTAGTGCGCTTACTTCCTATTCCTCAATCAGCTCTTTTACGTTTTACCATCTCAGTTAATTTTAATTCACTTACTTATCAGGAGAAGGTGCAATTACTTCTTTTCATGGGAATTAGAAAATGGATTGTGGTCATGGAAGAAGCAACATTGGTGCTGGACTTAGAAGGATTTTCTCACGTGAACATAGAGTTAAAGAAAATTTTCAAAAATTGTTTTCAAATAGAAGTATTTAGAGACTTAAAAACAAGAGTTATAATAGGCAGTGACTCTTCTATTGCTGAGCTCTTCTTTCTCCATGGAACTCAAGAACCTTAGAGTTCCTCTCTAGTGTTGTGCTAGGTTCCTCTCTAGTGATGTGCAGGGTTCCTCTTTAGTGATGTTCTGTGTTCCTCTCTAGTGATGTGCTAGGTTCTTCTCTAGTGATGTGCTGGGTTCCTCTCTAGTGATGCACTGGGTCAGTATCACAAGGCCTGGACCTACTGGATGCATGCTCATGAACAGTCCATTTCTTTCAATGACAAGTAATTTAAAGTACTCCCTTTATATAAAATGTAATAGAAAGCCAGCTTCGTATGGATTTTTAAGAGAAAATACGGGTCTTATAATAAAAATCCTGCAGTCACACCATTGCTCTCTCTTTCTGCCATCATGGGCACGTTGGTGGAGACGTTTTTGGAAACACACCTCACTAAGTCACACAAGAAGGAAGGGAAGCCTTTGGATGATCATTTTCACTGGACTATTAGAAAAGCAGATTTTTTTTCAGTTAAATTTAGAAATGAAAATTTCTCTCTATTTATAGTGCAGCTGTTACTAGGCATTTATTCACGGATCTCTATATATATACGCACAGACCACCACATTCACTACTCACGTTAGCATGTATGTTTCTATACATCAGACAATGTGATAAAAAAATGCAAAATAGTGGGAAAGAGCAGAAAATAGTGAGAGAAATATTTTTAAATATACACAAGTGGTGAGAAACGTAAAGAGAGATACAATGACAGAAGAAAACAATGATGGCATCAATCCCATGCCTCCTTAAAAACAGATTTGAAAGGCTTTACAAGATTATATATAGTACACAAAAATACAAAACATGCGACTGAGAAAATGATGGAAAGGGCATAAAAAGGTAGAAAAAAATAAGATGAAGCCATAAGTGAGGTGAATATGGAAAATGCACACCAAACAAAGTTCTGCACACATTGTATCAATCAACTGAAAATTTCATCCTGAGCTTTCCTGGAGTTAGTGCAAAGAGTGATACATTCATCTCACTGTCTGCTTACTCTTCAACAAATATGCGAGCATCTCCTATGTGCCAAGCACTAGTCTAGGGGCTGGGGATAGATCAGTGAACAACACAGAGCACCCTCCCATTCAGTGGGAGGAGAGAGACAATAAACAAACTCAGTGGACTCAGGGACTCTGGATTTGGAGAGCGCCACAAGGGAAAGCAAAGCAAGGAAGAGAAGCTGGGAGTTGTGCTGGGGGTGGGAGTCCTTGCAGTTTTAAAATGAGGTGGCCTCACTGAGAAAGTGGTCATTGAGGAAAGACCTCAAGGAAGTGAGAGTGTCAACACTGAGATCTCTGAAGGAACCCAAAGGCAGTCAGCAGGATTAGCCAGTGGGAGAGTCTCTTGCCCAGATTTCTGGGTGATAAGCAAAGAGGGATTTCTGCCACTGAAGGAGATGTGAGCCAGCCGACATCCTCCTCAACAGTATCTCTTCTTCGCCCACAATCCTGAGTCTGTCCCGTGGTGTTCTTAAGGCGTTCCCACTGTACCTCACAGGCTTCACATGAGGGAGCAATAAACGATGCTCTCCAGGGACAAGGACGTCTAACTGGCTCTCTTAATCCAAGATGTAATTTAGCACACCTGGAAAAGAAGCGCTAACCTGTGCCGGGGGATCTACGTACTCAGATCTGCATATTATGCAATTGTGCGCACTTTTCTGAGGAAACGTTCCTAGTTTTCAGCAAATTCTCAAAGGACTCCATCACTGCAAAAGAATTAATAATCACTGGTCTAGACTGAAAGAACCGTATATCCTTCGGGCGATCTCTTTTTCAATGGTTTATTCCTTTTTAATCCCTACTGAATTTTTTAGGAGAAGTGGAGGGCAGGCTCCATTCTGCGGCTGAGAAGGACAGTCACACATTAATAATGTCCCCAGAAAGGGTCAGGGAGAAGTAGGAAAGGGTAATAGCAAGTGAAAATGAAAATGAGAGGCAGGAGAAAAATAACAAAACGTGAAGTTCCGTGTGTTGGAGAGTGGGCGTGGAGGAGGTTGTAGGTGAAGATAGCCGTCTGGTGGTGGCTGGACCAGCTGGAGGTGCTGAGCAGAGTGCAAGTGGGAGAACAGTGCTGAAAGGGAAGCAGTGGTCGGCTGGTAGAGTTGGGAGAAAGTGGGCGGCCAGTGGCTGCAGGATGCTTACAAGATACAACATCATAAGGTCAACCTTCTCAGGAAGTCTTTCTCATTTGTTCTTAATCTAGGCAATTTGCATGAAAAGTTCTGTAATATCAGGCACTTCTAGGAAAAGCTCCCAGACACCTACTATTTAGTTTCTAAGTTCACAAAAAGTACGTTATTGGAGGCTTTGGAACTGATACTATGCTGTTATTAAGACAAACAGAAAAGTAACACTGTAAATGAGAAATAAAATGATAAATGAGGAAAAGAGAAGAAGAAGCAAAAATGGTTTGTGTAAAACAGAAAGAATGGGAAGAAAGAAATCAAAGTCTATGTGCCTGATCCGTGCATCTTGTATTTTGCACTATATCTTTTGGAAATTAAAGTGGTCTGTACAAGCGGTTTATCATTAATAGGACAAAAGGAGCGATTATAAACGCTGAGCTATTTAAGTGACAGGAGAGAAGTGAATTCTGGAGCTCAGTCAGCAGATGCTGGAGCAGCCTGCCGGAAGCCTGTGGGTCTCTGAGCAAGATGGCCCTTTAAAATTGGGCAGAGCCCCACTACCCTGGGACAGTGTATAGCCTTCCATCTCTCCCTTGCCCTCACCAGGGTCGCGGGATGGAAAAGAACAAGGCACCTTGGCAGCCTCCTTCCACCCTGGGATTTTGAGATTGCTCCCATTCTTCCCATCCACCCTGCAAAGGCAGATATTTAGTCAACACTCTTCTTTTTTCCAGGGACTCTGCTGCCTTCCAGGCGTTACCAAACATATAATTAAAGAATGCTTTAAAGCTTGAGCAGGCTCAGTTTTTAACACACACCCCTTCTATTTGAAATGCAAAATGGAAATGCTAATGAGAGATTCCCTGTCTATCACCATTTTCCCCGAGCTGAGAAATGCTAGATGGCAAATATCTTTGGACCATCTCTTCACATAGGTAATGAAAACTCCTGGATGTCCCATCTATAAGGTAATTGTACTCATTAATTACAGGCCCCAAATTTTCATGATGAAGGTGGACTCATTATTTTTACAGTGAGGTGGTGATTACTGAGCAAATGCCAAGCCTCATTTATAGGAGAGATGGGATGATCCAAATCAATCCTTTGAGTATTTTTCCTGACCGCTAGCACTATCCCTAACACAGAACTGGAGCCTTGCCTGGAGGAGCGAACAGTGTTCTTGAAAGTGTGACTGGAGAGCAGGAAAGAGCAGCCCTGTGCCATGGAATGGGTCCTAGAAGGTAGCAAATTTCCCAAGGAGGTGAATTGTTTTGTGGTTCCCTTTCTAACTGCTTGTTCCATGTGTTCTCTGCCATGCCCCCAGGAACCTCAAGTCTGTATGTCCCAAACAAAAGTGTCCACCTTCTCTGTTTTCTATCATATTACCCTTGTCTAAGTTCTCAGGCTCAAACCTCAACATGTCTTGGGGTTTCCTTTCTCACTTCCCCTCCATTTCCAATCAGTAGCCATGGTTTCTTTCACTTCCATAATATTTTTAGATGTGTGCTTTTTTTCACCACTGCCTCATCTCTTCAGGCTTTGAATTTTTTGACTGATCTCTCAACCAGCAGTCTCTTCCCCTCTTGTGTATCTTATCAATTCAATTTTCTTTCTTTCTTTCTTTCTTTTTTGGTGAAGAGGATTGGCCCTGAGCTAACATCTGTTGCCAATGTTCCTCTTTTTCTTGAGGAAAAAGAGCTTTGTTGCTGAGCTAATATCTGTGGCAATCTTCCTCTATTTTGTACGTGGGATGCCACCACAGTGTGGCTTGATGAGTGGTGCTAGGGCCACACCCGGGATCTGAACCCACGAACCCTGTGCTGCCAAAGCAGAGCACATGAACTTAACCACTACACCACTGGGCCAGACCTCAATTCAATTTTCTTCAAGTAATGCTTTGATTCAAAACCTTCACTGATACGCTTCCACCCAGGAGGTGGAGTTTAACCCACCCCCTGCCCTCTCCCCAGCAAACACCCAACCCTTCACTGGATTCAGTGACTCACTTCTTAGAACGGAGAATGGAAATGGAAAACAGTAACTTTACAGTGGAGTGATCTGCCTTAACCAAGTGATGAGGATTAACATCACTAGTGATAAGGATATGGATATCATGAACCCCTGATATGATGTGATGAGAGGGGCACTTCACTTCCAGGATATTCATCTTCAAGACCCAGAACCCCAGTCTAAACATGAGGAAGACATCACAGCAGCCTGTAATGAGGACATTCTGCAAAATACATGACCAGCACTCTTCAAAATTCTCGAAGTTATGAAAACAAAGACAAACTGAGAAACTGCCATGGACCAGAGAAGATGAAGGAGATGTGATGACAGAAGGCATCACGGTATCCTCTATGGGATTCTAGAACAACAAAGAAGACATTAGTGGGAAAATGGGGAAATCGGAACAAAGTGTGCAGATTAGCTGATAGCAATTTACCAATGTTAATTTCTTGGTTTTGACAAATATGCTGTGATTATCATATAAGATGTTAACATTAGTGGAAACAGTGAAAAGCATCTGGAAACTCTACTCTTTTTGCAACGTTTTTGTCAATCTAAAGTTATTCTTAAGTTGACAAGTTTATTAAAAAATAACTTTATTGTTTCTTGATTCCCAAATACGGTTGTACACAAGAACTACTGTGAGAATTTTTTCAAAATGCATATTTCAGGGTCACATCCTTGAAGATACTGATTCTGTAGTTCTGGGTGGAGTTCAAGACACTACTTCTAAGAAACTCTGGACCAGACTCTGACACGCTGCAGCTTTGGGCATGATGAGCCTGTGGAGTCACACTGTAGACTGCATACAATTCCCAGAACTGGCGGGCAACCCGAACCGCTAAATGTTCCCTTTCTTCTCTCACGACCAGAAAATAATCACGTCTTTGCTTAGCTCACAGGGCTTTCTAGAAGTCTCAGGTTTGCTGATGACACATCATCTCCTCTTTCTCTCAACACAGTTTAAAATGTCAAGACCCCCATGTGGTGTAGTACCAGCCTATGTCAAACTCTCTCTTCCCTAGTGAGAAACCAGCATTTCTAATGACAGCCTAGGTTAGACAGACCAGTTCTTTAAAAATAAAATTTTTATTGCGTCCCAGTTTATGGATTAAATACCACAGCGCTGATAAGTATTGTCCCTCTGACCTGCTTTAATGAATAGATAAGAACCAAAGTCGGCTGCTCTTTAATTGATTTTAAGCAAATAGAAGGTGCTTGCAATTTAAGACAGTTCATAGTCCCTCGGTAGGTTAAATGGTGCTCCAGTTTTTAAAAAATATTAAAATAGCAAAAGCTCTCCACATATCTTTTCTGATTTAATCTTCAGAATAACCTCGTGAAGTAGATAGTTATCAGCTCCATTTCACAGATGAGATAATTTAGGCACAGAGCAGTTAAGTAATTTGCCCAAGGCCACCCAGCTAGTCATTGGTGGAGCCAGGTGCACAAGCTGGGACATTTGCCACTCAGTATGATGTACTGCTGCCCTATAGAAATATGTTTGACAGAACTTTAAAGTAGTCGAATGGAATCTGTAACTGCAGCTGGATCCGGACTACACATAGTGCTCAAATGGTAAAATTGGTGTGCGTGGCTGTATACCATCTGCACATTCAGCTTAGATGCATAATACATTCTTCCATAGCTTATAATCTTTCATTAATTTGGGCCCGTGTTGTGTGTGTGTGTGTGTGATTTTTCTGTCAAGTCTCTCTAGTATGCTACATTTTGATTCTTACTCACTAGGCAACTTTCCTGGATCTGAAAAATTGCCCAAGGATAGAAAAATCTAGGGTCCAAAGCACTGTGCTTTGAATGTGAGGACAGCCGTGTGGTGGTAGGAGAGCAGCACAAGAAAAACCAGAGACTTCCTTTTAAAGCATTCAGGAGGCTAGGTGGGAAACAGCCCAGTCTGACATCAGCTAACCCCAAGCTTCTACAAAATGACTGGATAGTTTTGCTTGTAATACGTTCTCAGGAAATTTCACCAAACAAATAAATGAAACAAGCCTCTATGGTCATTCTTGAAAATCTCTAGTCTATTCAATGAGGAGAGCACCTGTTTAAGAATAGTCTAGGTGATCAATCACAGATGGTGGCATTAATCAAGGCAGCCTAGAGCTGATAAGTGCAATTATAGGTTTGTCACCCTAGGGAGATATCTTGATCAAGGCTCCTCGAACTCAGTATAAACCCTCAAATTCTTACCCAAAGACTGCTGGACCTAATCTGGGGACTTAGCGCATCTTATCCTTAGGGTATCGAAGGCCTTCTGGCAGGGCATCATCCAATATCCACAGTAATGAACCCTTGTTCTGGTGAGATCTATTATGGTGTCGTGATGGAGTACCTCCATGGCCAATTGGCGGCAGTCTTCACACACCACAAGCGAAAAAAACAGAAACGAAAACCAAGGCTGAGTCCTGTCCTCTCCTGTTCCCACGTATTACAGAATTTTACATAAATGAGAGTAGAAAGTTGTTGTATCTCACTCTTCAGAGATGCCATTACTTACTTAGGTTGATATTTTTTAAAGGTTATAAAATGGGATTTTAAGGCAATATCATAATTCAAAAAAG
This sequence comes from Equus przewalskii, assembly GCF_037783145.1. Taxonomy (NCBI): domain Eukaryota; kingdom Metazoa; phylum Chordata; class Mammalia; order Perissodactyla; family Equidae; genus Equus; species Equus przewalskii. The sequence continues at coordinate 82,920,920 of NC_091845.1, read as the reverse complement.
TATGAACAAATACCTTTAAGATTAAATTGTAAACAATGAAGCCATCACTGTTGAATATTAGTCTTAAATTATGCATTCCAAATGGAAAATTGATATCAGTTATCAGCTATGATGTTATCATCATAAAAATATTTTCTTATTTTTCCTACATGAACAGAACGACAGGAACATATTTGGGTGCTAAAAAATCCAAAGCTCTTAAATTCTGCTATTAATCATCTAATTTCATTTCAAGAGCTATGTCAGTCCCCCTTCCTCCAAAGTGTACTGCACATCCCGCTTGGCACTGTGTTCACTCCTGATATGAAACCGTAGATCACTAACTGCCTCTCCCAAGTTTGTATCTTGCCATCACAGATTACACCTGGTACTGCTGATTAACATTTCATGTGTGTATAATATATCATCTTGTTATGGCCAAATAGCTGATAAAGCCCTGTGGGACAGGAGTTACCACGCTCCCTTGTATTTTAATAGCTTATTCCATGTTACACTCAACTCATGCTTGGCAAGTGACAAAGTCTGGAGGAAAATTGGTGCCACTTGTGCTTTTGGGATAATATGGGATCCTAAATTACAACATTCCAGAAAGAGATGCCAGCATGTTTATGAATTTTATGTACAACGAAAGTTAAAATTTCAATTCAGCAGGAAAGAATGGTTTATGTAATAAACAATGCCAGCAACTTGCTATCAATCTAGAAAAAAATAAAATTTGTTTCCTATCCTATACTATTTTTTAAAATTTCAGATTAAGTTAAAGATCTAAATGTAAAAAATAAGGCAAGAATAATCTTAAAATACTACCTAGGCGATAGTATTGATAACATACGAGTAGGGAAAAGTTTTTTAACCAAGGCAGAAGACATAGAAATTTTAAAAAGGAAAGATAGACTTATTTGACTAAATTAAATTTAAAATTTCTGCCAGATCCCTCAAAAACAGTAGATAAATGATAATCTTTTCTAAAAAACAAAGCAAAAAGAAAGCATGTCTTTATTGAGCAAAGGGTTACTGTCTAGAATATACAAAATAAAATGCTTATAGAATAAGAAAATAAACAATTCTATAGAAAATGAGCAAAGACTAAATCCAAGTGGCCAAAAATCTTGTGAAAAGATGTCCAAATGCAATAGTAGCAAGGGACATGCAAATTAAGGTAACAGGGATATATCACTTTACTCCCGTCAACCTGGCAAAACTTTATAAGAACTCTTGCTGCCAGAATGCAGAGGGAAAGTTACTTTCCTACATTGCAGCTGGTGATGTGAATGGTACAGCTTTCTGGGAAAACAATCTGACAGTGCCTATTAAAATTAACACTACAGAGACTGTATCTTAGCAATTCAATTCCTGGAAGCTCCTTCACAGAAACAAAAACACCAGCAAATAAAAATACACATACATAGATGTTTACTACTGCATTGGTAAATATCATGAAACTAACAAAATAAATGAATTAGAGAGTACATGAGTCAACTTGGAGAAGTTGGCCCTAGGTATTGCTGAGTGAGAAAGAGTAGAGAAAAGGCGGGTATGATAGCATCCAATATTTGTAAAAGAAGGACATGCCTTCCTACATTTGTAGGTATTATATGTAATGGTAGGTATGAATATTCATGTATTTCACATAATTATATGAATGTGGAAAGTTATAGAAGGATATTTACTAGGTTGTTAACATGGGACATTGTTGGCTGGGAAGATGAGAAGGCAAAGAGGAAGAGAGGACTACCAAAATGTTGTACTTCAAAGGCCAACAACATATTGCCAAGTGTTGGAGAGGGAATGTGGAGGCGTCTGCTGGTGAGGGTAGGGGTCTGGTGGTGGCTGGATGAGAGGGAGGATACTATGTATATAATTGTGTAAAATTATGTATATAGGCATATTTGTAGAATTTTTTTTAAAATGTGATGAAATACAGCGAATTTGGTTATTCTGTAAAATATCTCAGCAGTGTCTTCATTGAATGACCAGTGGTTTCATTAAGTGGTCATACCAGGCTCATTTGTCCATCCATCTCCTGAATAAAAATAAAGGAAAGCTAAGAATTCAACCTAACCATTTTGATTTTTTTTTTAATGTGTAACAGGAGAGGTACTTTGAACAGATACTCCCTGGAGACAGCGTGCTACCGTGGAAATACGCAAGGCTTTGAAGTCAGAGTCACTGAGGCTCCAAACTCCCCCAGTTGCATGACCTTGGACAAGTTGCTTAATGTTTCTTGCCTTCGGTTTATTTAACTCTAAAATGGGGAGAAGGAAACCCACATGGGAGGTCTGTGCTAGAGACTGAATTACATAACGTATAACGTACCCATAATGGAACAGACAACGTACATGCGAGCATGCCTAGCCAAGTGCTTGGCACTTGCAGGACTCAGAAGGTTGCAGGAGAAATAAATCAACATAAACTAGAGACTTGGATAACTGGGAACCAGAAAAATCATGTAGTGCTGAATTTAATGGGTATTTTTGATGTGGAAGCCATTGAAAAACGATTGTGCACAATTAGTCGCCTTTATTCCCTGCGACACTAAGGCGCAATAAATAATCCTGGAATTGTCTGCATGGGATTCAGGTTGGCACAGGGGGACCTCTCCTCGCCCTGGCTGGCTTGCCTGGTCTGTTCTGATTTCTTTTTATGTATTGTACAGATAGACCATGCTTTCAGACACACCAAGTTGTCCTCTATGAAGGAAGAATTTATAAAGTCCCGTGGTTTTCATTTCATGAAAAGTGGATGCAACTTTTTAGATCACTCAGCTAAGATTATAGGTGCTTTTCCCTAATAGAATTTCCTTCTTACGTATTGGCCACGTTTTTAAGAAAATAGATTTACTTCTATACTAAATCCATGCAAACTGAAGGCCTGGCTAGGTAGGAGCCAGATACATAAGATAGCACCAAATTTATTAGGTAGTTTTGATATAGAAATCTTTATGGAACGTGATTGTGCACAATTCATTTTTGGAAGAAAACTTTCACATTGAATTAAGCAGGGAACTATGAAAACTGACATTTGGGGATATTTTAAACATTATTACGAAGTTTAAATTTCTGAACACTGAAAGAAATTTAGTGCAGTCTTTATATATGAGGCTCATTCTATTTTAATTTATTCTAATAGATTTAAAGAGTTTTGCTATAATTCATAATCCAGACATCTGTGTGCCGTTCAGGTTTTCCACTTACAAAACGGGATCCACCCATGGACCCTTTAGAGGAATTGTAAGAGGGGCCATCCAGCGTCTTTTAAATTGGTCCACGTAAAGCCTCAGTTAACCCGGTACATTTCGTTTTTCCACTGGCGATCATAATTTTCCTCCTCCATTAGAATTTCCCATCTGGAAAGCTCCTTCTTCATATTTTTCTAATCACATTACATTCTTTTAAAGATCTTTAAGCCGCTCCTACAGAGCAACAGTAACTGAACTAAAGTACTTCAGGAGGAAAATCGGAAACAAACCTTCTATCCAAACTGACCCTGAATTCATGAAATCATTCTCTAATTATTTTCCTCTGGTCATTGCACCACTTTTGGTAAAACTTTGGTCCACTCTGAACCGCCTTTGGTCTTACAGCTCTGGGACAGGCTGGTGAGCTTGGCTGCTACTCAGATCAGGGCTGCATCGCTTGCTCTAGACCAAACTGCTCGTATTTATCCGGGCACCATCTGTGCTTGTTTTGCACGTCAAGCTCCTGAGAGGGGTTCCGGTTCTTCTAAACGGCTCCCAGCTTTGCTTTGAAAAAGTGGTTCTCAAGTTCAGACTTCAAGAATAGGATTCAAGTGTTACATCTTTTTTTGCCTTTCTGTGAATTTGTGTTCAACTTAAAAAATGAACACTTGCTTATTGAAACTGATGAAACAACATATAACAAAGATGTGATAAAAATGCCAATTGTCACACATTCCTGTCACTCCCATTCTCGAAAGATTACTAATTTTGCTTTTCTACTTGCTCCCGCAAATGAATACAAGCACATAAATGCAAAGAAAAAAAAGAATGTAGTTTGGTACGTTGGTTATTTTATTATCAGAATAGTAGCATAAAATACACATTTCCTTTCAACTTACTTCTGCCTTGGTTCCCTTGGTACATCATAGATAACCTATGTATCAGCAGATATTCATCTATGGGTTTTTCTGCTTTGATACACACAAATTTTTCCAAAATGGAAATAAATAATACAAATTGGTTTGATATTTTTTAGAATTGCGTTTTTTCTTTTTTGTTTAAATGCGTGTCCCTTACTTTGACCGTTAATCTAGCACGCCCTTCTCCCTTGACCTCGAAACAAATTCTCCCTCTGTTTTTAAGTCCCCACTTCTTGAGAATGATGAGCACGTGCCTGATGTTTGAGCAGTAAAGACAAAGATTCCTCATTACTTCTGCCAATGTTTCATCGCCAAATCCTCAATTAATATTAAATGCCAGATAGTAATTAAGCCACCCAAGAAATGGAACCAACTCCATCAAATTTTAATATGCCCAGTCTGTTAGTCCTGAGATCATATAGGTGCTTGACGAAAATCTCAGCGGTGAGACCTGAGGGAGCCATTAACATAACAAGAAGGCTTGATAGCTTGAATCCATCTACTTCTCAAGCTGCTTGACATGGAGGCCATGCTCTATGATTTTGCCCCGAGGGATGTCATGCTTGTGAATTATACATAGGATCTCCTCAGATCAGTGAAAGTTTAACCTATGGGAATACCAATCCCAAGAAAATGGTTTATCTCACAAAATATTTATATTTTCTTTAGGTATTCTAAACATTTTTTTCCTCCAGTCTTGTCTCCCATCTTCACCTGTGCTAAATCTAGGCATCCGTAATGGCGCAGATGCTGTGATATGCTGCTCAGATGTCCCTTCAGGGGAGAAGGGCTTGTCACCCCAGCTGGCGAGAGTACCACCAGCAGTCGGCCCTCTTCGGGGATTGTCTCAGTCAAGAGAGCCACACTGCCTGGGGTCACACCTCTTACAGATTTGGAGGCCCACCCTCTTGCCCTGGCCCCAGCCAGCTCTGAAGGGACCTCCCTTTTTCATAAGTTCCTGTGGGTCACCTGAAGCTTCCAGTGAGACTACTGTGCACCTTGAATTCTCCAGCTGCCCAGTCTCGCTTCTTCCCTGTCCTTCCACCTGAAAGTTCTCATGTATAAAACTGAACTCATCTTTCCCCCAAACCACTACCTCTTCTCTCTCTCTCTTTTTTTTTTTTTTTGGCTTGAGGAAGATTTGCCCTGAGCTAACATCTGTGCCAATCTTTCTCTATTTTGTATGTGGGTCACTGCCACAGCATGGCTGATGGTGGTGTAGGTTTGTGCCTGGGATCTGAATGCTCAAACCCGGGCTGCTGAAGCAGAGCACGCTGAACTTCACCACTACACCATGGGGCCGGCCCTATCTTCTCTCTTAAGGGAAACATCATTTATATAAGCTTGAGATCTCTTGATCCTATCAAGATTTTCCTTTCCTTCACATCTGATGCCCGTCAGTCAGGTTTTCTCATTTCTTCTCTCACAATGTCTCTCACGGTGAACTTCCTTCCTTTTCTGCAGTTCAGATTTTCGGTGCTACACCTAGATGATTGTAATGCTGGCTTCCTCCTCTCCAGCTCTTTCCTGCCATCTATTTTGCACTCCATAGTCAAGTATTCTTCCTAAACATTTCAAATTATATAATACAACACACCTTATCAAAGCCACCAGACTGGTCATTGTTGTTCTTCACCAATATGCCCACTTCTCCTGCCTCTGGCTTATGGTGCAATTGCCCTTCCCTCTTTCGTGAAATTAGACATGACTGTGGGACTTGCTTTGGTCAATGAGATGTAGGTGAGTAAACGTCACTTATGGGTGGAAGCCATAGCGCTCATGTGTGCATGCATAGCTTTTCCTGTCCCCTTCCATAATGATGTTTTAGATGGTGGAGACATTTTAAGTAGTTCAGACTGCATCCTGGATGAGGACCACATGAAGAAAACTCCTCACCGACTTGAGGTAAACATGTGGCAGGAACCACAGATAAACCTTTTCTTTTGTTTTAAGCTACTAAAATTTTTGTTTTAAACCTCAGCATGACTTAGTCTACCCTGTGTCATTCAGGTTCTTAACTGGAACCAGGATGAAATTAAATTTCTTGAGTCTTTCCTTCAAAATCCCCCTCCACGTGGGCCTAACTCCACTTCCCAAGCCTGTGTCCAACTCTTTTCTTGGATGAGCCCATCTCCTGCTCATCTGCTCTCCTTCCTCTGTAACTTACTCCAGAATCACTGTTGATCACTTTGTTCTACTTCTTGGAATTCCCAACCCATTTTCCTTTCTCCTTCAAAGTTTTTGCTTCCTTCAAGCCAAGCTCAGTCCTGCCTTGTCCACAAAGTTTCTCCTGACCACCCCAAGGTCAGGTGGCCTTTTGAAGTCAAGTGATATCATGTGAACTATCCATGTTACTGAATGCCTGCCTCTAAGTGGTGGATAAAACATTACGATTCTCCTTTCTCCTTGCCCTCAAAAAGCTGTATTACTATATTCTGAAGTATGGTTTCTGAATTATCTGAATCTTTATATTCTTTACTCACTGAGAAACCATGTGCCTATTCTGCTTCTCAAGCATCTCACTAGAGATGGTAAAAGACCACCACACAAATGCATCACATCAATAATGCCAGCTAAATGATGTGTAATTACTGTGATATATGTGGTACATTTTTAGTATTTACACAGAAAGCTCATGTGCTGTATATTTCATATTATTGTGGCTCTTTATATTGTAGGCAAAGCATCTACATCTTTATTAATAATTTGCTTTAGGTAGGCAATTACATTTCTTTAGAATAACAAGTTTGCTTCCTACTTACCTTTCATTTCCATTAAAAGTTTTTTCTAATTTTAGCTGTCTAACAACTTTATACTCCATCTGTGTAGGCAGTAATATTGACTTTTATTCCTATCTATAGGTAAAATCTTAGGTAGTCTTACAGTAATTGAAGCTAAAAAGCTTACATATCTAATTTCAATCAATAATTGAAGCAGGGGAAGCATCATGCACATGTTTTAATGATAACATACAAGATTTGTAAAATTTTCTTTGATTGATAAACTTGGAATAAATTCTTATGATCATTAATCTTAATTGAAAATAACGAATTTAAAGTTTTTATTCTCAGATATTGACACTATTTTGTTTCTGACTTTTCTTAAATTGTTAAAAGCGATTTGCTTTAGACCATTCTCATATTCATTCAACAAACATTTATTGAGCACCAGTTAAGTGCCAGCCACTGTGAAGTCACTAGGGATGTAATGATGAATAAAATAGTCTTTGGTTTCAAACTACTCACAAACCAATGAGGTCATTAGCGACTGTAGTAATTGCACACTTAGCTCCAGTCATTATGTGATTTAGGAGTGATTTCCAAGCTTAGAAAATTTTCTATAAACTCTATATATGAATAAGCAGGACCCTACTTTTGCCCACTGTGGACAATTGTGGCACAGTGGAAATAGTACTGAATTTGGAATTAAGATGTGAAATTTGCATTCTGGCCCAGCTACTCCCTAACCAATCTCCTTTTCAAAGCAATTAAACTTTCTGAGTATTTCTCACTCCTAAACCCCTGTGATATTTATCTCATAGGCTGTATAGAAGATTAGAAGTTAAGAGCTATGAAAATAATATATATATTATTAGGTATATACATATATATGTATACACTATTTTGAAGTTTCTGATAACCTCCCTGCTAGGTGGCTTCTTTCTCTCTTTAGTTCTGTGGAGGAATAATCACAGGAGGCCAATTTCACAGCCTTGATTTTATAGCTGAAATTTATCACCTTTATCATCCTCCTCCTCATCATCTCCCTAGTTACAATTTCGGCTGCCTTCTGTACACCACGCAGTGGCTGGACTACATGTTTAGATCAGTGCTTCTCAACCTCAGCTGCATGTTAGCATCACATGGATAGCTTTTCAAAAACCAAAGGCCCAGGTTCTATTTCAGACCAATTACATCAGAATCTCTGGGGGAGGGACTCAGCACTAGTACTTTCTAAAGCTCTCCAGGTGATTCCAATTAAGTTGAGAACAACTGCTTTGATTAATTCTCTCATTAAATCTTTATAAAAACCCTGAAAGTAGAAATATTCATTTCCATTTTGTACAGAAGAAACCTAGGCCCAACAGAATCAGAGACTTTAGTCAATGTCACATACCCAGTCAGCGGCAGAGTCTGGATTCAAACCCAGGTCTGTCCGATTTCAGAGTCCGTGTTCTTTTTCCTAAGCTCCCTTAACAGAACGTCAACTCTTTTGTCTGCACTCCAAAATGGAAGTTCTCAGATAAGAGGATTCTGAGTGCTGCTCAGTGGCCCTTTTTTAGGATTTCCCCTTCTTAAAAAGAAATCTTAAGATAAGGATCAACAATTTAACTTAATTGAGGTGTTAGGGAAGTTTGGGAATGAAAATGTTCCTATTTCAACTAACAAAGCGAAGAGCCTCATTATTTCACATAAATAATGAGTGTGATAATTCGATGCCGTATGCAAAAATGTGGGCAGAGGTAAGAGCAAATGGAATACAAGTTCAGTAATTGTTTTTAGAAAGCGAACAAAAATGTGCTTTTAGTTACAGTTTTCCTATTATATATATACATATATATATATATTCATTTCTTTATCTCCAAACTTTATATGCTATTTTGCATTTGGTTGGAACCTAGTAAATAGAAATAGCATAGAGTTAAATTTTTAAAAACCATGTCTGTGAGTCTTAGACTTTTTATTTGAGTCTTAGTCTTTTAATAATTAGATTTAACCCAGTCACATTTATTGTGCTTTATATTTAGAGATATTTTTCTATTTATATTTAGACAAAAGTATTTATACACATTTTTGCCATATTATTTTGTGTTTTCTGATTATTGTTCCCTCTTTGTTTCTTTTTTCTTTTCTTTTCTAGCTTCTTTTAGATTTTTTTAAGTTTCATTTCTTCCACATATTTTTTCCTTTACAGTTTTGGAAATTGCACTACTTAGGGTCCTTATTTGCAAAGAGCAGAAACAAACTCTAGCTAATCTGAGCAGAAAAGGCACTGATGGAAAAATACTGAGTAGTTACTGAAATGAGCTGCCAAGTTGTGCACGAGGATGAACTGTTGAAGGAGCTTCTTTCTGATTAGCTGCGAGCTTGAAGGGGTTGACAAGGGCCAAATATAAATTTTAGTGAAACTCAACGAATTATCTATAAAAAGAGTTATCACGTGTTCTTGTTTATGACTTTCATCCCAGATTAATTGGCCACAGCGCCTACATTTATTATACAAAAAATAACAAATAGGATTGAGGTCGATTGTCACCTGCTTTGAGGTGATACTCTAAAATCAGATGTAGGTTATCTAGGTCTCAGCTTTTCTTTTGGGTTGGTGGGTTTCCAGGTGGTTAGTATGTTACCAAAAATGACTAAATGGGTGAAAGCAAGCAAGCAGGACATGTATAGTCCAATTGTAGGTAAGCAGGAATCAAGGATCACAGATAGCCCAATTTTGTGCATTGAATTGAAGTTTAAGAAAAAAAAAGTTAGGCCCAGCCCTGTGGCTAAGTGGTCAAAGTTCTGTGTGCTCTGCTGTGGAATCCCAGGTTCCCGAGTTTGGATCCTGGGTGTGGACCTACTCCACCCACTAGCCATGCTGTGGTGGTGTCCCACATACAAAACAACAGAGGAAGACTGGCACAGATGTTAGCTCAGGGCTGATCTTCCTCAAGCAAAAAAAAGAGGAGGGTTGGCAACAGATGTTAGCTCAGGGCAAATCTTTCTCAGCAAAAAAATTTAAAAAAATAAAGATAAATTATATATATATGAAGTTAAATCAACAAGAAACTAGTATCTCTAGACTATACAAGGAACAGAGATTATGTGTAATGTGTCACCTAACGCAGCTCAAATTTACTTTTCTTTGACAGCAATGAGGTAGTCAGACCTCAACAGTTTACCCCATTGCACACAGTGGTCAACCTTGCGAGCTAATTTATTCCACTTTTTTTGGATCAGAAAATATACCCATTATAACGACATTTAACAAAACTAAGTGCTGAGTTTCAACATTTATGCCATTATAGCTTTTTCTAGAGGTGAACACTGCCTTGGTCTTGACACCACCATTGCTCCTCCAGGCATCCCTGAGCCACATGTCATTCCCGTGCACGCTTTCCTGGCTGGATCTCACTCCAAAGTGTGTGACTGACACACTACGCTCCCTCCCCTTACACTTGCCTGCCTAAGTCCTCTGTATCCTGTCATTTCCAACCTAGATGTCACCTGGGAAACCTTCCCCAACCTCCCTACCACCCCCATCTGCCTGGGCTAAATTTCTCTCTCTCTGCTCCAGTACCTCTATATTGTAGAATCTAGAAGATTAAATGTTTTGAGATTTTTTTTCACTGTTAGGCTGTCTACTCCAGAAGAGCAAAGAACTATGCTTCATTCATTTTTTTATCGTCTTTGTTTGACTCCATATCAGATTCCTATGTTTTCTTCATTTATAAATGCATTTCTTTGTGTGCAAGTTATGAATCAAGTAGAAAAAAACACCATGCTTCTTATACTTTTGTGCAGCTATAGTTTACAACTTAAAAAAAATCCACAGTTATGTTTATTGCATGAATATGAAATAAATGCTGCAGATCATTTATGTTCCAGCAGCTGACTGCCAACCCACCTTAGTCAGAGACACATGTGGCTATAGCCATGGCTACTATTTCGTCCGACAGCAAGGCCACTCATCTTCCTAGAAAGGAGCTCGTTTTTCAATCAGACATAACGAACACTTGAGGAAGTGCTGTACTTGAGGGGAACATTGCTTCGTGGAATTTACGTCAACCCACTGACCATACGTAAATATTCACACGGACACTTCCTGCCTTTTTTGTCAATGAGTGGGCTTCTGCTTTGTATTTCTGGAACTGTGCTTTAGAACTGCTTCAAGATGTTGGTGAGTAACAAAATACACCCTATTGCCCATTTAGCTTGTGATCAATCACTTAAAAACAATTACAACTCCCAGAGAGAGTAGCTATATCACGGGAAGGGATTGGTGTTGGGGTTCATCTTTCCTCCGTATTGGCACAGAATATGAATGATAGTGTCAGAAATCTAGCAAATCAAGAACACTCTTTAAAAATTCTTGAGCCTATTTCTCCTAGTCTCTCAAGACACGATTTATTCTCTGCTAATCAATGTGTCTTGGAGAGAGAGTGTGGTTAGTGGAAAGGGAATGGAATATAAATTGAGACAAAAGAGAGTTTAAATCCGGGCTTCAGCCTCACTTGAGCAAGTTACTTAACCTTTGTGAGCCTCAGTTTCCTTATCTGTAAAACGGAGATAACAGTACACTGAAGGTGTCGGGGGGCACTCGATGCACTCGGCGTAGAATTTGTGCTCAGCGCTTAGTCGCCATTATTATTAGACACTGAAGGAAGAGAAGACCAATTACCTAAGTCTTTGCATTTTTTTCTTTCCCTTCCTTCATTGGATGGGCTTTGGTTTTAGAGCTGTATGTACATCTCATTTCACAACGGGCATTTGTGAGGATTAATGACGCTCTTGGTACACCGTCCCTCTCAAACAGCGAAAATAGCCTTTGTGTGATGTGGGTACTTCCTGATTTCCAAGTGACAGCTGGGGCTTATAACTGTTCTGATTGTAAACAGTCTGCTCATTTTGTAGAGAAGGTTACACAACCAGTAAAAACAAGGTGATTTGGGAGTAAAAATGTTCCTTAATACCTTGAAAGTACAGGTTGTCAGGTGAAAGAAAACCTGTTCATTTTATTCAGAATTGGGGCCATCAAACACTGTGTACAATAAACAATTCTAGATGTAATCTGCATGTTTTGCCCTGCTTTAGGTATGCATCTTTATTTCTGAGGCTAGCGTGAAACTTCTGACGTGCGCTCACTGTGCATATGGTGGAGGCAGTCCTGGGCGACAGGCTGGTTGCTGGTGTGTGCCCTACCCTGGCCCCAGAGATGTATTTGTTTCTTTGTGAAGATCTGTAATTCTTTCCCCAAGGCTAGAATTTCCAACCAAATATAATCCTTTAGGTTTTGTTTAGCTCCAATCTAATCGCTTTGAACATGTAGGTGTTTTTCTAAAAAAAACTTTCTTCCTGATTCTGAATGAGGATTTAGTTAAATGCCTGTTTAAGAATTGATGAGTAATTTAAAGGATTTAGGAGAACATTCTGTGCTGTTATATGCAAATACATGCCATGCATGGCTCCCTATGTCATTAACCTGGCAGTCATTTCATGCATGACTCCCCATCTTATTAAGGTAGCAGTATGGAATATTTGATTTACTAAACTGGTATGAACTACTTAGTGTGCTAATATAGGAATATAACTTTTAAATTTCTTTGGAATAACTATCTTCAAAACAGATTCTCGAAGACGATAACATTATTTTGACAGCTGTGCTCAGTTTCTAAAAGTCTATTTTAGGAAGCTTCTTATAACTGTTGGAAATGTACCTGTGTGATTTGAATGAAGCATACAATAATTGACAATGAAAACCGTCATAGCAATAAGAGCCCTTAGAATTCTGGAGCAAGTGATTCAACAACACAGGTAAATAAATTTGGTAGAAGCGTTTGCTTCTAGACAGGACGCTTGACAGTGTGTGGTTGCCTGAGAGTCTGCACTAGCTCCCAGATACCATGATGCTCGAAAAACTCTTTCTATAGCCAAGGCCCCCCTGGCTTTCCCCCGGCTTTCGTTGCCATAGCAGCATTCATTGGCCATGGGATTTACAAGAAAGAAAAAAAAAAAAGAGGGGGGGTGGGGGCGGCATATTTGTAAAGTTGGTGCAGCGCCAAATGTAGCAGGAATTATAAATGCAGGATGCTGGATCCTTCCTTTAGTGTCCATTTCAGCTGGCGCCTGATGTTACCCACATAATCACAAGCCACTCTGTCATCATTCAGACCAGCTGCATGAAATGAGACAAAGGGAAATTTAGCAGAAATGGAGGGAATGGTAATTTAAAAGGCTTTTAAATGATGTTTTCTATGTTCCTCAATCAACAATATTTTAAAGCCTTTAATTTTTTTTTCCTACAATAGGATTTCCTTGGTGTTGCTGGCTTGACTGATGACATATTAGCACTAAGTTGGCCAAAAAAATGTCAGCGACTAGAAAGGAGGTCGAATAGATAAATCCAAAAAGGAGTAGAAAGGAAATATTTATAGCAATCTTCATTTCTGCTAGGTTTTTTGCATACAAATTATATAGGTAAATTTCCCTTCATTCTCTGGCGAAAGTATAAATCTTGAACCACAAATGTCCCATGTTCATCAGATGTGCCCCTCAATAAACACGGCCGGATTTGTGATATTGTGTTCATCATTTCTTCAGTCGTGACACGTATTTCAGAGTTCACAGGCAACAGGAAAAAAAAAATGTTCATGGGGGAAGAAAACCAAGTAAATAATCCAGGGAAGTTGGTGAACTGTGACATGTGTTGGCTCATGTGAGCCATGAATATGTAAGCCGCCTGGCCAGGCCGGCAGGGTGGGGGAGGGGAGAGATGTCAGGTGGCGAATTTGTCGGAGAGAGGGAATACACAATGTATGTACTTGCAGCACGTCCAGGATTTGGGCAAGTACACAAGGACACACAAATAGATGAAGTAATCGCTTATTACTGGATAGTTTATTGGTAGATGGTTGGAAACAGAGATGTCAGCTATGAGAGGACCTTTAATGTTTGGCTGTCTTAGTTAAAAAAATTTCTTTGTGCACTCTTCATCCAAAATAGTAAATAGTGCCTGCATAAAAGGATAGACGATTACATGAATGGCACAGAATAGAGATCGCAGACGACTCCCCATTATCTGGGAAACTGGTCAACCACAGAGGTGGCATTACGAATCAGTGGGGGAAGGGAAAGACTGACCAGTGATCATTTTGGGACCGTTCGGTTATCTGTATGGAAGAAAATTCATATGTCACGCCACAGGAAAAAACAGAATTGACTAAGGACTGAAATTGGAATAAAAGAATCTAAAATCTTTAAGAAAAATATAGACTGTTTTTATGAGTTTAGGGGAGGCAAGAGTTTTTTTAAACAAGCCAGCAAGCACAAATCTTAAGGGAGAAATAACATGGCTCGACAAAAAGCAACATAAACACAATGAGAAGACAGGGTAAAGTCTAGGAGAAGGTATTTTCAGTGCAATAGCTGACCAAGGATTGCTTCGCAGAATAAATAAAGCACTCCTACAAATTAATAAGAAAAAGATTTTTTTAAAAACCTTAACAGAAAAAAATGGCTAAACAATATGAACAGGTCACTTGTAAAAGAAACTTGAAGTGCCAGCAAACACACCCAGGTGCTCAATTTCATTAGCAGGGAAATTCAAAGGAAAACAAAAATGATAAAACGTTTGAGAAATATCGGATTGTCAAAAATGTAAAGTCTGACGATGCCAAGCATCAGTGTAGATTTGGGAGAACAATGCTGGTGGGAGTTTCAACTTGTATCAAGGCTTTGGAAAACAATTTGGCAAGACGTTATCAAATAACATATCGCAGCATTAATTAAATTGGAAACAAATATATATCATGGCATATTCATATTATGGGATATCATATGCCTATTAAAATAAGTGAAATAGATAAAAGCGTTAATAGATGGGCAAAAAAAGTTGAGTGGGAAAAGTAAGTTTCAGTATCAGACATAAAATATGGTATCATTTATGATAGTATAAATATACTACTCTGTTAATATAAAATAAGCTATTTATGGATACATGAGTATATAGTCAAAGTGTAAAAACATAAGTAGAAAGAAAGTACCCTTGACAAAGGAAAAATGGGAAAGGAATTAGGAAGGGGAGGAAAGAGCACATGAAGTGCTGGCTGAGGGGAGAACGCTGCACCCCCTCAGAAGTGGTGATGCCCAAAAATATCCCACCTGGATCTGATGAAGCTTTGAGACTTGATGACAAGTCCATAGGGAATATCGAGAACAGAGGAACAATTCACACCTCCCATGGGGGTGTAATCAGTGCAATTCTAACTAGGGGAAACTCCGTAGGTAAATAACTCAATCTCTTCAACAAAAAAAATTGCGAGCCAAAATTATAAGCCAAACAATGGGGCAGGGGAAAATTGAAAAGAGATTTAGAAGCCTGACCAGCCAATGTAAGGGCCTCATGTGGATCCTGATTCAAATAACCTGTACAGTTACAGCTCTGAGACCAGTGGAAATGTAAATACTGACCAGATGTTTCATCTTATTTTAGGTGTGATATTGCTAATACAATCTATTTAAGATTAAGTAGTAAATAATTAAAGGAAACAGTGGAGAAGAAAGCAGGGCAGTCCCAGTTCTTATTTTACTAGAAATTAAGAGCAGGGAGCAGTCAGCTCTGAACACTCTCTAGAGCAGTCAGAAAAGGCGCATTTAACACTGAGACAGAAGAGCGCGCATTTGTCAGATGCGATACTCTTTTATCCTTTGGAGACGTCAGGGAGCTAGGCAGAATATCCCCGCCCTCAAGGAGTTTACACTCTGTGAAGAAGACACACGAGGTAAAGGATGTGTCCTCTGTTGAGATTTGACCTTACGGCAAGGGCAGAATTGGGAAAGCCAGTGAGCAGTCAGTCGATGACAACGATCCAGTTGTCCGCTTCACTTCAGTCTCAGCTGTCTCCAAGTTTCTCCCCAGATCTCCAGCTCCTGCAGTCTTCCGAGTTATTTTGTTGGCCCAAACTCCAAACCCCTCTTTCTTTCATACTCACATAAAATCCTTCAGATTTGGGGCTCTACCTTCAAAATGCATTCAGAATGCCTGTTCGTTTTGTTTTATTGTGGTAAAATATACATAACCTCAAATTTACCATTTTAACCATCTTTCAGCACATTTTCTGTGGCATTAGTACGTTCACGCTGTTGTGGAACCGTCACCACCATCCATCTCCAGAGCATTTTCATCCTCTCCTGCAGAAACTCTGTCTCATTAAACACTAACTGTTCATTGCCTCTCCCTCCCCAGCCCGTGGCAACCACTGTTCTACTTTCTGTCTCAGTGAATTTGACTACTCTAGGTACCCAATGTAAGCGGAATCATATAATAATTGTCCTTCTGTGACTGGCTTATTTCATTTGGCATAATGTCCTCAAGGTTCATCCATGTCATAACATGTGTCAGATTTACCTTCCTTTTTAAGGCTGAATAAAATTCCACTGTGTATATACTGCACATTGTCTATTCATCCATCTTGAATGGATGCTTGGGTTGCTCCACTTTTCGGCTATGAACATGGATGTACAAATATCAGTTTGAGCTCTGCCTTCAATTCTTTTGGGTATAGATTGAGAAATGCAATTGCTCAATCACATGGTAAGTATCTGTTTAGTAATTCTATGCCATGAAAATGCAAAGGAATGGACGACGGGAAGAGAATCAAGACAGAGTGCTGTCCTGGGAGTGAAGCGCAGAAATGCTTCAAGAAGAAGGAGGTGATCAGCAGTATCAACTGCTACTAAAAGATCAGTTAAACTGAGAGCCAAGTGGTGTTCATTGGATTTAGCAATGTGGGTGTCATTTGTGACTTTGACAAGAGGTATCTTGGTGGAGTAATAGGAGTAAAATCCTGATTGGCATGGCTTCAAGTGACCACGAAGTAGTGAAACTGGTGATAATGGGGCCAGACAACTTATTGTAAAGGGAACAGAGATATGGGGAAGACCTGGAACTTGACTATGGAATCGGAGTTTTTAAGTGGTAATTTTTCGGGCAAGGAGGAAGGCAGGAGTGAGAAGCCACTATGTGAGCAGCCACTAGTCTACAGACTGAAGTAGAACAAAAAGGTGGAGGAAGGGAAAATTTGCTTTTTTCGCTTGAGCCGGGACATCCACTGAACGTTGGTGTTCCTGGTTCTCAGGCCTCCAGATTCTGACGAGGCTTTACACCATCAGTCTTCTGATCCTTGGGCCTTTGGACTCTGATGGAGTTACACTACTGGCTTTACTGGGTCTCCAGCTTGCAGCTGGTAGATTGTGGTACTGCTCGTTTTCCATAATCGCGTGAGCTGATTACTATAACAAACTCCTCCTCTTCTATGTATGTCTTATTGGTTCTGTTTCTCTGGAGAACCTTGTATAATGCACTTACTATCAAAGTTAAGGCTAAAATGTGAAGTCACTGTTTTACACATGCGTATGTAAAAAAATTATTGTTATTGTGTTTTCTGTGTATGACAATGTACAGTTATGAGAATGACTGTGAAAAAGCTCAATTACTGTCTTCAATAAATGTGAAGTCTAGTTTCGGACATGAAAACAGATGGGAGATAATGCCCAAAGAAACGACTTGATATTATTGTTATATCCCGGGACAGAGTTGGAGCAATCCTACGGAAGAACAAGCTGACACGGAGACTCAGTTTCTACAGCACTCATTAGTGCTGCTGGCCAAATATTTTTGGTTCTCCACACCCCAGGCTCGTGGTAGGAATGTAATTTCTTACTTCTTTGTGATTGGATGGAATCATGTTACTAGAGCTGGCCAATGAGCTGTGAGAGGAGGTGGTAAGTGCCATGTCCACGCCAGAGCATTTAATGCTGCCGTGAGACCGTCCAGAGCGCTCTCCTCCCTCTGACATGGAGATTTCACGACGCCGGTCACTCAGTCTCAGCCCCCGCACACCAGATGAAGCAAAGTCTCTCTCCTGATGGGGGATGAACACTTAGCAGAAGGAAGACACTATGCTTTGTGTTTTTAAGCCACTGAGATTTGAGATTTTCTGTTACTGCCTATACTGATCGATGCACCTGCTAGGGCTTGTGTTGAATTAGCTGAAGCTCACCTTTTGGGAGAAACGAGAGAGGAAAAATTGGCAGGGCAAGGAAAATTACAAGGGCAGGGTAAAGTTGTGCATTTTATCTTGCATAAGGTCACCCGCTTGGAGGAACAGATCCTGCATCAGCCTAGAAAAAAGGGATCTCTTTTACTAATTTATCCACTCAGAGTAGCCACCTCTTCTAGTTCACACAACGTTACTTTACGTGCTAGTGCTCACGTTCTATATGAAGAATATCCAGTTGGCTGATTTTGCTGCAATCCTGTTAGAGCATAGCAGGGAAGGAGCTGGAGTGTCATGTGTCTGTGGGAGGGGGCTGGGGAAGCAATGGAGATAGAGAACAGAAAACACTCAAACTGTGTTTCTTCCGTGCCAAGCACTTCACATATTTTAGCTCGTTTAACCCTCAAAAGACTCCCAAAGCCCTGAGGTAGATAGTATTATTGTAATTACTAATTTACAAGTGAAGAAACTGAGGGGAAAAGGTTTAGATGGTTTGCCCAAAGTCATTGTTAATAAGTGGCAGGGCAGAAATAAACCAAGGCAGTCTAACTTCAGAGACTGAACGCACAGCCTGTATGCTAGGCTGCCTCTCAGTTAGCGAACACTACACTGTGTGTGTGCTGGGTGACTCCTTCATCTAGCCGTTCATTCAAACAACACTGTTGAGTACCCATTACGGGTCAGATACTGTTCTAGGTGCTGGAGATACAGCATTAAACAAAACCAATTCCTGCTTTCACAGATTACGTTCTAAAAGATTTCTGACAGTAAACAAAGAAACACTTCAAGATATAACACATTGAGTGGTGTTACCTGCTCTAAAGAAAAAGAAAGCAGGGGGATGGAGGGATGGAGGAGGGCTCAAGTTAGGCAGGGTGTTTGGGTGACACGTGAACAGAGACGAATAAAGGGAGGGAGTGAATCCCATGAAGCTCAGGGAGAACATTTCGGTCAGAGCAAGACACGAGTGTGGAGGCCCTGGATGTGGAACGAGAAGTCAGTGTGCCTGGAGTGGAGTGGGTGCAGGGGAGACCTGGAGGAGGTGAATTCACAAATGGCTGAGATGGTGGGAGGCAGGACACAAAGGCAAGATCAAAGAGACGACTAAGGACTGACAGCATATTCTCCCAATGGATACTATTACACATGGTACAAAGTTTAAGATATTTCTGTATATTTATTATCTCAATGATAATGAGCTTGAGAAAATTATTCTGGTCGCTGTATGTAGTTTGGATTCAGGCAGAAATATTTTGGAGGAAGTAGGTTCAGTACTAAAGGGAAAGGTGATGGGAGTCTTGCCAGGATAGTGGCTGAAACGGAGAAAGGAAGTAACTCCACTCCTTGCCCCCCACGCACTCCTCCAACTTTCCTCCCCGAGGTCTGTGTGTCCCAATTATGGGGCTATCTTACAAGTTCCTGGAAAGTTGTGCTGCTTCCTGCCTTACTCAGTCCCTCATTCCATGCTATCCCCCTTCCCTCCATTTTCCCTGCTCACTTCCTTTGAATTGCCTTCTGGGATTCCACAGACTAAGTTGGGCATTGCCAGTTATACTATTATATGACATGAGGCACCCTCATTCCTTCTCAATTGCACTATCACAATTGTAGTTAATTATTTAAAAATATCTTTTCCCCCCATACTAGGCTGTGAGATCTCTAAGGGGAGGTACTAGGTAAATCTTGTCAGCCCTCAGGCCCCAAACTTATCACATGTATGAAACCTAAAATAAAAGTAGAACAAGATTTTTCCCTAATACCTATATAACTGTAGTTTAAGAGGGGAAATGATAGTTTCATTTGGAATTCTAAGTATTTACCAAAATTTAAAAAGGTTTTAAAAGCTAAACGCTTTATACTGTGCTCATTTAGTGAGTTGATGATAGTTCTCCATGAAGCTTCAACAATCATTAGGTTGACTAACACAAGAATGCAGATTACCTCATATTTTACAAGAAGGTAAAAAGGATCTACAAGATATGCCCACATTATACTGTTTACAAATCCTAAGCGGGTAGAAAAGCTAGCCATTTAAAAATATGTTTTTCAAAGAAAACAAGGTCAATGCATTGAAGGTTTGCTTTATTTTTAAGATTCCAAATCTGTGAAGAAAATGTAAATTCCTACAATTAGTAGCATCATATAATTAGTTGCATTCTGTTGTAATAAAGATCAGTGTATTACTAAATTATACTGCATCATGTTTGACTTCTTCAATCTCAGTATTCAAAATGTTAAAAGAAATTCTAATGACTTTTGTCAAAACAAACTCACAATGTCTTTACTATTCTGCATGCAAGAGCTAACTGGAAACATTCATTAATCTAGCACTTTCTGATTTTAATTTCCAGATGGAATGATTAGCATTTCTGAGCTTTTTATATTCAAAACACAAAAATAAGCAATTTTCAAGGGTCACTGGAGGCAAATAATTTAGATCTAATATTTTGCTAAGTTACTGTGCTGTCTATATAACATTTAAAATATTCACGATGAAACTATATTATTCTTTTTAAGATTTTGCTTATAATGCAAACCAGCTTATTTGGGCTAATAGTATCAAAATGACATATCTTGAAGAGTTCTCTTGTTTATTTTAATTTTTTGTGGATATGACTCCCTGGTTTTTTTTGTTTGTTTATTTTGTAAAATGATTATATGAAACTACTGGACACTATTGTGAGAACTGAACTGGAATTCATTGGTGCAATCATAATTCAGATAAAATATATTACTTTGTTAATTATTTTATTCCTTTCTTTCCATAAAGTAATTTAAGGAAATATAAAATCAGATACACTCTCATTAATGAAAGAAATATTTACTATATTAAAAAAAAAGTTAGGTGGAGAAAAGCAATAAGGATGACTAGAATACAAGAAAACCCTCATTTTGTTGAGAGATGTATTTACGGGAGTGTGAGTGGTTATTGAATCAATCTTTATGGGTCCCTGTAGCAAAGTATCTATGGAGAGTATTTTCTACTAATATTGTGAAATCATGACTTGCTTTGGTCAGTCCTTACTGCAGGGTTGATGTTTAGGGTACTCTTCATGATGTCAAAGAAATTCCACTAATCTCAGTTAAAATACAAAATATATCACTGAAAGTGTATATGATGTAAATGCGTGGTTTAAAAATAATAACCGTAAGGTGAGTGAATACCCGTGTAGATACCACCCAACTGAAGAGGCGGCTGGAATCTCCTAAGAGCCCCTTTCTGTTGTATTTTTCTTCCTCCCCTTTACATGGAACTAGTTTTAATTTTGTATTAATCACTCCTTCGCTTTTTTAAAAATAGTGTAATCATATATAAATGTATTCCTAAAGAAGGTATTGTTTAGCTTTTCCTTTGTTGGTCATTTATATTGTATCACACTGTATTTCTTTGTCTGGACTCGTTTTCCTCACACAATAATTCTTGATATGTGCAGCTAGTGATCACTGTGTTCTGTTGTATGAATCTACCACCATTCATGTATCCATTCTTGTTTCTAATTTTTTTGCTATTATGAGCAATGGAGCTAAGAACATGTCCTGATATTCATGTGTCGTTCTTCTAGGGCATCTGTTAACAGTGGAATTACAGAGCTATAAATTTTGTGCCAGCTGAAATTTAAGAGACGAGAAATTATTTTTTAAAGATGTATCAGTTTACATTTCCATCACTTGCTCACTTCTGAAAATTCTTGTTAACGTTTAGTATTGTCAGACTTACTTTTTTTTTAATCCAGTGAGTGTGAAATTGTGGTTTTAACTTGCATTTCCTTTTTACTAATGAGGTTAAACATCTTTTATTAGGTTTATTGACTGTGTTTTTTCTTCTGTAAATTTCTATTCATGTCTTTGGTAGGTAGCCTCGAAGGTGGCCCCTAGTGACGCTTGCCTCCTGGTTTTCACTCCCTTGTGTAAAAAGCTCCTCCCCTTGCGTGAAGGCTAGACCTGGTGATTTGCTTGTAATAAATAGAATGTGGCAAAAATGGTGGGATATCAATTCCGAGATTAGGTTCCAAGGAGACCGTGGCTTCAATCGTGCCTTCTCTCTCATTCTTTCACTTTCTCACACTGAGTGAAGCCAGGCGCCTTGTTTTGAGCTACTCTATGGAAAGGACCACATGTTAAGGAACTGAGAAAGGCCCCTAGTCAACAGCTGCAAGGCACTGAGGCCCTCAGTCAAACAGACTACCAAGAACCGAGTCCTGCCAACAACCCAAAACCACGTGGGTGAGCATGGGCGTAGCTCCTCTCCTACAGAGCCTTAAGATGGGACCGCGGCACCTCAGACACCTGGACTGCAGCCTGTGAGAGACCCAGGGTCAGAGGCTCCCAGCTCCACCTCACCGTGACCCACAGAGGCTTGGTTGAATAATCAATTTGCCCAATTATATCCTAATAAAAAGGAGGACAGATTCTACTTGAACCTATGCAGATGACTCTTTTGCCATAAAAAGAAAGGATAGCCACTGGGAGTTTCTGAATTCTGGGGGTTCACTGAGAAACAAATATCATTACAAAATGTTTCATTTAGTCTACAAAATCAGCCTATTTAATTAAGAGTTAGAGATAATTTAAGAAGAGAAAGGATTTCTTCATATAGTCATAGAAAAATAGAGCATTAAAACAGCATCAACAATATTCTAAACAAATAACCATGATAAAAATTTTCTAATCAGTTCAATGAGTGATACTTAAAATTCTTGTCTACTGTCTGGCTTTGTGAAGCTTTTTATCTCTGAACTAACTATTTCTGAGTCCTGGAAATCCCAACTCAGTCCAGTGGTGTCGTCTGAAAGTTATCCAAGCAACGTCACCTCAGGAGCCTGTACCCAAGAATCTGTTCTTTGAAGTGCCGATTGTTTAGAGTATCTTGTACAGTCCTTTCTGTGAGCCTCTCAGACTGCCCTTTTTGGACATAAACTCAGGTCTGTAATTTATAGCAGAACTGTCAGGCATGCATTGAAGAATATCAGAAACTATCTGCAGATGATAAACACTTAAAGACTGTGGCTTATTTATAACTGCACCTTGTAATAGAATAGAGGAGAATAATATTCTCTAATTGGGTATAATAACTGTCTATTTCATAAAGATTTTGATCAGTCTTTCCCCTAAGGGTACAAACATAATGTTCAGAAAGAGCCTTGAGAAATCTCTTGGGCTTTCTTATAAAGCATGCAAACTTACCCTGAGGAATGCTCAGTGCCTCTTCCATCTTAACAACTTTTCTCATGTAGCTCTTACATTGTGGATCTAATTAAGAAATATGATCTAGATTCAGGTCCAATCTTGGGCAAGCAAGCGAAAGTTATCACAGGGCATAGGAGCATTTGATTAAGATGGAGAGGATCATGAGTGCCTGAAAAAGAACACTTAGTTATCTATCTTAGTTATCTATTAGTTATCTATCTATCTTAGTTAATCAAAGTGACAATACAACATCCACAAATAAATATAGAAGGAGGAAGCACTATTGTAAGGAATCTTAGTTCTTTCACCAAGAAGGAAATTGTTTCTTTCTTGTTAATACTCAAGGACATGCTAAAGACAACACAAAATACAGAAAGTGCTTCTTGTAAGACACAGAATCTCTGCCTTGTATTTGGATTACATAGAAGAGAAAGAATAACTTTTCATACTTTAGGTAAGGATTTTCAACCTTTTTCTATAAATGACAAGATAGTAAATATTTTAGGATTTGCAGGCCATACAGTCTCTGTTACAACTATTCAACTCTGTTGTTATAGCAGGAAAGCAGCCATCAATAATATGTAAATGAATGGATTTGACTGTGTTTCAATAAAACTTTATTTACAAAAACATGTGACTGTCCAGATATGGCCCATGGGGCATCATTTGCTGACCCTTGTTTTAGGTGAAGGCATTAATCAAGCAGGCAACTTCATCAAAACAGAGTGTGTATTATAACATATTTCATCACTTCTTTTCAGACTCAAGTATTGTAAATCAAGGCAAATTAATTCATGCCTCAAGGATATAGACTTTCTGTAGCATATAAACATAACAAGCAAAAGTATATAAAAATAAATGTCTTTGATCAATGTTTCAGCATTCCATCTCATTTAGAAAAATGTCTATGCATCCAAGAATTACCTATTAATTTGCTCAATTTAACATTAATTGAGGGTTTTAGAGATTATATTTAAACTGTCACACTATAAATTACTATTGATATAAAAATTTCATTAGCATAATGATTTAATTTAGTTAAATGCAAGCATATTTTTCATAATCTTAAGATTATGTAGTAGTGTTGTCAGCTTATTTGATCTGTAAACCTGTATGAGTTCAGAATTTTCAGATTAGTGCTCTCTATGTGATAAAAACCCGAGTAAAACAAAATGTATGCTTGTGTAATACTTAACACTGATAAATCAAGAAAAAGGCATCGCTATGTATTTTTAAATAAAAGATTTTAAACTAGTCTCATTTCCAAAACATTACTGTGCTATCGATTTCTTTAAGAAGAATTTTTTGGTAAGTCTTGCTCATTTAAAATATTAGAAGTTTAATTCTCTTATTTTCTGGGAATTTTAGAAATATTTTATTTATAAAAGTACTTATTTATCTCTATGAACCAATACCAACAGAGTTATTTTAGAAGACAAATAATGTAATTCATTGAAATCTTCCAGAAGTAGAAAAACAAAGAGACATAAAAGCATTAAGTATAGACAAAGAGACATATAGACAGACAGACACACAGAGGATATACGTCAGTTGTACAACCTCAGCCACAGGTCAGAAGTAAACACAAATATAAAAACATATTGTTCCTCACATCAAAAAGCTACTCTCCCCAATGAGTACAGAATTTTAAAATCATTTTTAACTCAATACAGACAATTAATCAACAAGACTAATAAACTAGGTTTTCTTTTCTCTCATCTAACAGAGAATAGATGTCGATCATCAATAGTAATCACCAAATGGTTAGATCAGAGGATGGTAAACCATAGTCTGTGGGCCAAATTGGCTCACTGCCTATTTTTGAATAACTCACAAAGAATAGGTTTTACATTTTTAAACCATTAAAAAAATTAAAATAATAATGATATTTTCTGACACATGAAAATTATAAGAAATTAAAAGTTTAGTGCCCGTATATAAAGCTTTCCTGGATCCAGTCATGCTCATTCACTTACGCATCGTCTGTGGTTGCTTTTACACCACAATGGCAGAGTGGAGTAGTTTCAACAGAGACTATATGACTCTCAAGACCTAAGATATTTACCACCTGGCCTTTTACAAAAGTAGTTTGCCAACCGTTGTGTAAGACTGTAGATTAAATTCCCAATCATTGCTACCGCTAATAGAGAATAACTTGTTGGTTGTGTGCAAATCAGAAACAAAATCAAGACAAATTCAATGCAGGAGAAAAAAAAATCTACTGAAACAGGATAAAGAGTTAAAAATTCTTGCCACTTGGGATTCACTCTGAGAGTCAAGAAACACATTCTATGGCCTAAGCAGCCCCTGAAGTTTGCACCTCTGAGAATGTAGTTTATCTGTCCCTGTTAGATGGATCCATTGGGCATCTCTGTGGATGACCTCCAGACTGTTGGAGGATAATTTTTAAAGAATAGAATGGAGGGCCAGCCTGGTGGCGCAGCGGTTACGTTTGCGCGTTCCCCTTCTTGGCGGCCTGGGGTTCGCCGGTTCAGATCCCGGGTGCGGACATGGCACTGCTTGGCAAAAGCCATGCTGTGGTAGGCGTCCCAAGTATAAACTAGAGGAAGATGGGCATGGATGTGAGCTCAGAGCCAGTCTTCCTCAGCAAAAAGAGGAGGATTGGCAGTAGTTAGCTCAGGGCTAATCTTCCTCAAGAAAAAACAAAAGAATAGAATGGATATGAATGTTTCCAAAAGTTTTATTGAACTCAACCAGTAAGGCATAAACTCCAGTTCCCTACAGGATCACTTTATATTAATAGTCCATGAGATTGATTTACAGTTCTCTTTTTTTGTTAATCTTTATCAGATTTAGATATCGATGTTCTATTTGGTTCATAAAAATTCAGAAGTTTTCCTTTGTGCTTGAAACAATTCAAGATTAGTATTCATATTAGTATTAACAGTATTGTCTAATCTCTGCTTTGTAGAATTCCTCTATGAAACCATCTGGACCTGATGCTTTCATATAAATAGTGCTTTAATAATTTTTTCTAGTTCTTCTATGGAAATTGGTCAATTTAAGCTTTCTATTTCTACTGTGGTCAATTTTGTTAAACTGCATTTCATAGGAAATTACTCATTTCACTTTGAGTTTCAAATTTATTTGCATTGAATTATAGAAATTAGTCATGCACACTTACATATACACACATGTGTGTATGTATATGCAAATATGTATGCCTGTGTATATATGTATTGCTCTGTGTCAATGGTTATTCCCTACTTGTTACTTCCTATTTTGCATCTTTGTGCTTGTTCTCATCTTTTTAAAATTAGGGTAGCTAAGGGCTTGTTTATTTTTTTGGACATTTTCAAAAACCATCATTATTATTTGTACTATTTTTCTGATTTCTACTTCATGAATTTCTGTTTCTAACTTTATAATTTTCCCTTTTGTATTTCTTTTGCTTAATTTTGTATTTTTATCAAACTTTTGAGTTAGAAAATATTATTATATCATTTTTACTGATACACATGTAAGGTTGTGGGTTTTCTTCAAAGCATTGCTTTTATTATATCATAGATGTTGATATGTAGTGTTTTCATTATAAATGTTCTAGAAATTCTGTAATTTCAGATTTTCTTCCTTTTTATCCAAGAGTTATTTCATGAAGAGTTTTCTTTTAAATTCCAGGTGGAAGAACATTTTTGGTTTTCTTTTTTGGATTTTGAGTATTGTGTTTGCTTTGTTTTAATTTCTGTTTTATTGCATTGTATTGGAGAGTGTTATTTGTATTGTTTCTTTTCTTTTTTTTTTTGGTGAGGAATATTTTCCCCGAGCTAACATCTGTTGCCAATCTTCCTTTTTTTGCTTGCCGAAGATTGTCACTGAGCTAACATCTGTGCCAATCTTCCTCTATTTTTGTATGTGGGACATCACCACAGCATGGCTTGATGAGCAGTGTGTAGGTCTGCATCAGGATCTGAACCCATGAACCCCAGGCCACCAAAGTGGAGCGTGTGAACTTAACCACTATTCCACAGGGCCATCCCCTATATTGCTTCTATTTTATAGAAACCTCAAAAATTGTGGAGCAGAGAATGCAAACCATGCCCACTATGCCTTATCTGAAGTCCTGAACCACAGAAGCCATGAGCATAACAAAAGTGTTGTTTTACACCAATACGTTTTGGGGTAGTTTGTTAGGCTGTAATAGACAACTGGGATGCAGCAGAATGCCAAGAGAATTTACTTCATGATTTTAAAGAATAAAAAAAAAACAGCATCGGATGTGCAGTATAGGTCTAAAATCCAATCAGCCTTCTGATGTTTGAATCCTTCTAAACAAAATTGCTAGTCGTTATCAACCAGATCCTATTTAGACACCTCCAGTGACTGGGAGTTTACTGATTGTAAAAGCTTTCATAATCAGCCTGGAATTATTTTTTCTTGCAGGCTTTAGCTAGTAAAACATTATAAAAAAGAAAAAAATTAGAAGTACTGAGAACTCACTCATTGGTACAGATCAGAACCAAACTCAGTTTTTCTAAAACAGACAGTGTCTGTAATTGTTTCTCTAATTCAATTTTTTCTAATACTTAATAGACACAAAGTAGGTGTAATAGCTTTTATAAGTTTTGCTTTTAGCTTCTGTTTCCATAAGACAAAGACAATTTTAAAATGCTACTTTGTTGGGCATTCAATTTAGCAGACATTTGGCAGTCAAACATGACTGGTCAGAACTGATTGATGTTTTTTTCACGGTTGCGAAGCATTTCTTTGACTGACAAGAGAAAATATTAGAACTTATATGATGACTGTCCTTTTTCCTTTAATGAGGTGCAAAAGTACCATCTGCCTCTGTTATATATGCCCACGGTTGGCTACCGACCTCAATGTCCAGAATGCAAATTTGTGAGCCATAGTGATGCCTCCATGGCATTTATCATTTATTCAGTGTGTGGCTGTCTTTCTCTTTGCCATCTGACCTTAGGATAAAAAACTGTTTTCAAATGTCTATCATTTGAATTCTTGTTTGAGGTTCCGTTGTGGATTCTTATAGTTCCCAATATCCTGAAGGCTTTGGGCTCAGTCTCCAAATTCCTTTCAGGTCTCCATCACTCATAGCAATTGTTAGAATGTACCCCAAAGACTTTCTGAACCTAAGGCCTTTGAGATCACTCTCAAATTCTCCTGAACTCAACCAAATGTAATGATTAAATTAGATCTGAGCCTGTGGACAGAGATGACCTATTGTCATGCCCAAATTCTTGGTGCTATCCTGAACCAGAGACTTCTGTGAATCTATATCTCCTGAGGACTGATAAAACTGAAATGGCATCTTGGGGTTGGAAGCATCCAACTTATATCATCTGATGATGAAGAAATTTTCGAGAATGTATATTTTAAAAATATAGTGGTTACTATCATTATTATTTACCAATGTGTTGGAAATTTTGCCAGCACAGAGAGAAAGGAAGCAGAAACAAGGATATAATCATTGGGAAAGTGAAAAAATTATTTACAAATTATATCTGGAAAATCCAAGAAAAACAACTGAAAACTCCTAAAATAAATGAGTTGAGTTTTAAAAAGTATTTTTAATGCTATGCTATCTATAGCTAATAGGTAGACACAGATGAAAATAAGTTTCCATTTACAATAATACTTTTAAAAGTATTCAGCAAAAGACCTTGGAATTACTTTGTTTGTGTAGGATCCATGTGATTACAACTGTAAAATTTTGTTGAGGGAGAATTATTGAAGAATTTTAAATGATACGTGAAAATGCACATTATACAATATTGACTAGGAAATTGGCATATACAATGTGATCCTAATTATGTTTGCATTACGTCCATGCATAGGGATAACACCTAAAGGACACAGGTAAGAATTTATCATTGGTTTTCTCTGTGTTTTAAATTGTTGCTATTTCCCTTCAAAAATTTCTACCTTTTCAGAAAGTTTTATTATGAGCACATATTTTAGAATTTAAATAAAATTTTAAAATACTTAAAAAAATCTCTTGAGACTGTACTGAAATATATATATTTAACAATTTGGAAAAATTTATTACTCTAAATGTGAATAATGATCCTCTTCTAAACACCACAAATGAGGATTCATAGACCCATATGACGTTTAAGAATTAGAAATGACGACAGCCCCCCCACCTCAGTCCTGCATTATTTTGAAGCAAATCCCAAACTTCATATTATTTCAACCCCAAGTATTTCAGGATATATTTTTAAACATAAGGAATCTTTTTTGAAACAATACCACAACACCATTGTCATAGCTGAAAACTTAGCCATCATTTCTTAATTTCAAATATCCAGTCAGTATCCAAATTCACTAATTGTCTCATAATTTTTCTTACATTGCTTGAGTCAGAATTCAAACAAGGTACACAAATTTCGATGTTTGGTGTGTTTCTTCAGTCTCTTTTAATCTATAGGTTTCTCTTCAATCATTTTTTGGACTTGAATTTATTTGTTGGATAAACTGGGTCTTTTAACTTTTAGACTTTCCCATGATCTGAATTGACTGGATTTTGCTCACTAAATTCTTGTGTGTCGTTTAGTATATTCCCTGTGTTTTCTACAATTTCTGGTTAGATCTGGATGCTTTATCAGATCTTTAGTTTTCATTTTTCATTTTTTTTTGATTTGATGTCCGTTTGTGGCTATTTTAAAATTTGTTCAAAGTTTTTAACTTTGTATGTGTCCTTTCCCCTTGAATCTCAGCTTATTCTAGTGATTTTCTTGTAACCAATAGAATGCAGTGGAAATAACGCTGTGAGAATTTCAAAGATAGGTTAGAAAAAATCATGCAGCTTCTACTGGGCTCGTTTTGGATGCTCACTCTAGGAGAATGGTTCCCTAGCAAAGGTGATCTAAAACCCCCTCCCCCCTCTCCAGGGGATCTTTGGTCAGGTCCAGAGATGTTTTTGCTGTCACAACTGAGAGGGTGGTATTACTGCCATCTGGTGGGGAGAGGACAGAGATGCTGCTAAATATCCTACAATGCCCTGGATCGCCCCCTACAAGGAATCAGCCATCCAGCCCAAGTGTTAAAAGTGCCAAGGTTGAGAAACCCCGCAATAAGAGAAGCCAGCTACCACATAACAAGTCTGATTACTCTGAGACGACCATGCTGGAGAATCCACTAGTTGGTGCTCCAGTCAAGTCCCATAAGAGCTCTCAGTCAAGAGCCAACATCAGCTTTCAGCACTATGAGTGAACTATTCTCGATATTCTTTCAGTCCAGTTGAGTTTTCAGATCACTGTAGCCTCAGCCAACCTTTGCTTTCAGCTGTATGAGAGACCTCAAGTGAGAAATGTCCCACCAAGTCCCTCTGGAATTCTCAATTTACAAAATTACAAGCAAAATCACAGATTACTTTAATCCACTAAAGATTGGGGTAATTTGTTAAACAATAATAGTAACAGAAACTAATCATTGCTTAAATTCATTTATAGATTAGGAGTTACAAAATAGATATAATATACTTCTACCATTCTTTCTTCATGTACTAATTAGCATATTTCTTTAAAGAGAAACTTCCCCAGATTGACTATTTGATTACTGTAAAATACAAGTCATATAAGAAAATCAGTATGAATGCTTGACTTTACAACCTAATAAAACTGCAAATACATACATAAATATGTAAAACGAAAGAGAGGGAGAAAATCTTGAAAGCAAGAAATGGGGGTTGATAGACTATTTCAAAGGAGAATAGTTAGATTGACATCTGACTCCTCAACTGTCACAATGGAAGGCAGATGTCAATGGATGACAGTCTCAATTTGCTGAGAGGAAATAACTGCCATACTAGAATTTTATACTCAGTGAAAATATTCCTCAAGAATAAATATGAAATTATGGTCACATTCAAATGCAGGATCACAATAAAAAATTAAGAGTGTTTGTAGCAGCTACAAAGCTGTGAGGTCACTATGTTATTTTGGTTTATTTCTGGTCAAATAAGAAGATAATTGTTCCCAGCTTCTCTGACATCTTGGTGGGACCAGGTGACTGAACATGGCCAGCACAAAGAGGACACAAATGATGCACTAATTCTAGGCCTAGCCATAACATGTCCTTTGGGATCTTCCATGCTCCCTTTTTCTCCTGTGTGACTGGAAGTAAGGGACTAGATCCCAGAGTCAATTGCTAAGAAACATCTCAGGACCGCTGCCCAACCCACGTCAGCCCGCAGCATGAGCAAAATGTACATTTTCAAGTGTAAAGCTCCTAAATTTGGGGGATTATTTGTTAGAAAAGCAAATATTAATTTCCCAGACTAAATAGGCACTGGCAGCTGGTGAGAGGAGACCATCACCAAAGGCTGGAAAGACGGAGATTCATTTTGTTTGGTAACAATCCATTTGGTAAACTGTCACCTGAAGTAATTTGAGAGGCGAGTGCATATCTACTGAGAAAGCAGCCCTTGAGAATGTTATGGTAAAGAATCTTAGTACGTGTTGGTTGTTACTGGTAGTTTTGATGAGGTATTGTAAGAAAGAAATAAGCTTATGAAAGAATTGGGAAGTTTTGCCAGCATTAATAAGAGATAGCCTAAAAAGTCCAGAAATTCAGGATCAAAAAGTTTGGAAAAGCTGTTTCTAAATATCCACAATAAGAGTTGATATTTTTATCTTTTTATTTTATTTATTTATTTTTTTTTGAGGAAGATTAGCCCTGAGCTAACTACTGCCAATCCTCCTCTTTTTGCTGAGGAAGACTGGCTCTGAGCTAACATCCATGCCCATCTTCCTCTACTTTATACTTGGGACGCCTACCATAGCATGGCTTGCCAAGTGGTGCCATGTCCTTACCCAGGATCTGAACCGGCATACCCCGAGCTGCCGAGAGGCAGAACGTGTGAACTTAACCACTGCGCCACTGGGCCAGCCCCAGAGTTGAGATTTTTAAAAGGCCATGGGAAAAAGAAAAGAAAGCCTAATCAAAGTCCTTACTCAGATAAAGTAATTCAGGGCGCAGATTAGATTAAACTACAGTCTTTCCACCTTTATGTTCCAGATGGCCATCTGGTCCCCATAATTCCAGAGAATGGAAGTCACGGGGTTTAAGAAACAAAACAAATCAGGGTCAAAACAACTTTAGGTGGTTACTGGTATATGAAACTGACTGGAAGCAAACAGAACTAAGTTTTTGAAAAAAGTGTAGTACTGAAGAAATCATGAACCTTGACCCAAAAGGCTTTTGACATTTTGGGACTCAAAACTACATTTGTCCCCCTTGCATAAGCAGAAAATGAACAGCTTGAAAGAGGGTATGTTTTATAGCATCCATTTCAAATATGTCAAGCAAAAGAGCTAAAAGTGAAGATCCTTGCAGAGTGAAAGGCAAGGGCACAATGGATGGTGGAGAAGGGTTTCCCCGGCAGACAACAGACTCTAGTCTAATCAAGGAAAATGCCCAGCCCGAGGGTGGTGGAACTTCCTAATGCCTGACTCTGTAGGATTCCTGCATTGCCATGGACCACTGATTGGTGTCTCTTCGATTGTTTCCTCTTCTAAATGATAACCCTATTTACAATTATCCTGCCCTGTTATACCACAGCGTCGAGTCTATGGAAGGAGGGGAAGATGATTCTGTTCTTTCAAGACATACGTTCCAGGAACAAGACAACCTACATCTAAGCCTGATAGAGGGCGCTCTACATAACACAGATCACAAAAGAAACTTATGATCAATGTCAGCCTTGGGTGTAGAAGTTGAAAATGGCACTTTCCTTGCAGCTCTGAGCTAGACATATTTCCTTATTTTATAGATGAGGAAACTGATTTATTAATTACCTTGCTGTTGACTTTTTTTAAAAACACCACCAGATATAAAGTAAATGTGCGAATTTCCACCACACACAATCACAGAGTATTATCTTGAATTGTAGTTGAATAATGGAAAAATTTGAGGATAAATAGGTTGATGCAGTTCGATATCAATATATATTAAATTAGTTAGTTTAAAAAATAACTGGTGAGAAATTGAGTTTAATTATCACTAAGAAAGTTGAAGTTCTCTGTTGTCACTCTTGGCCTTTTGTGCTCCCACTAGACTGCTGTCAATGAGTCATCATAAGCAAAGCAAAGTAGACTGCAGGTGTTGATAATGATCACTTATAAATTTTCACACTGTTCCAAAGCTGCACTTTGTCACTTATTCCAGATTTAGCTATTTTTATTTTAATTGGTGCTTTTTGAGATTTGGTATGTAACCAGCTGGCATGGTCCAGCAGGTGAGGCAGAGAAATAGCAGTTTTGTCATGGTAAAAATGAAAGCAAATTGACTAATGTCTATCAGTGATACTTGAAATAGGCCACTGCTTCTCTGCGACTCACACATTCACGACATAATGGCTGAGTGTCTTGTCTTCGGGGAGACCTTGTACTTCTACCACATAAAGAGATGTTGAAAAATATCCATGAAATAGCATTAAGAGCAAATAAGAAGCCCTAATATGGTTTAATACTTGTTGAGTATGATGTTTTATCCATCACTAATGAAATTAACACTTATTGGTCAGATAGATAAAACAATGCTTGAGGCATAAATGACAACACAGAATAATGTACTAACTTGCTGATCACTAAGGAAATTTGTACATTTACTTTGTGTCTCCCCCCACCACCCATGCAGAGCTCTTAACACAGACTATATACCTAAAATGAGTATAATGTTTTACATAAGAATTTCATACATGGATCTTGCAGATAATAGGTACCCCATATATATTTATTGATGATGCAGAACCTTTAATTTATAAATAGCTAATTTGTTCTATGTTGCATATTTACAGTACACAGACATGTGTGTTATACTCCATGATGCATTTTCAGGTCGTTATAGCCATGAATTTCCAGTCCTGCTCCCCAGTTGTTGCACTTTTCTGTGATATATGAGGGCAGCTCTATTCCCTGGTTTGTTAGTTTACTGCAGAGTGTTGCCATGTTACTGCAGGTAAGTTTTTGTGCCTTATTTCTTATTTAATCAATATCAAACATCTGATTTTCTTAAACTAGCAATTTCCACAAATTTCAAGGAGTTAATCTTACTAGCCAAAAAGAACTCCATACTCTTTTTGTTTATTATTTAGAAACTGTGTTGAAAGACTGTTCTTGTTAAAGTAGTTTGTTGCTATTAGGATAATACACTTGGGCCCTTTCTGCTAACTGCCTGATATGGACTGAATATCTCTATCTCCCCAAAATTCATCTGTTGAAATCTAACCCCCACTGTGGAAAATTCATATTCAATGATTTCTTATGTTGGAGGTACCGCCTTTGGGAGATAATTAGATCATGAGGGTGGATCCCTCCCTTCTAAATAGGATTAGCGCAAGAGACCCCAGAGAGCTCTCTCTCCCTCTTTGTATACCACATGAGGATTCAACAAGAAGTCGGTAGCCTGCCACTTAGAAGAGGGTCCTCAGCAAAACCCAACCATGCTGATACTATAATTTTGGACTTCCAGCCTCCAGAACTGTGAGAAATAAATTCCTGTTGTTTATAAGACACCCAGTCTACTGTACTTTGCTACAGCAGCCCGAACTAAGACACTGCCTTTTACTAGGTTTTCTAGTCAGGAATATAGTTCAAATTCAAAGGGAGAAATTGCTGTGTAGAATTAAGGGAAGCAAGCCAGGGTCAAGTAAATGGAGAGCAGAGTTTGAGATGGTGCAAAGAGAAAATTAGAGAAATACATGTAAACATTTATATATATATATATTTATATTTAGATATACAAAGACACACATAAATTGAGTATATATACAGTCATCCCTCAGTATCCATAAGGGATTGGTTCCAGGACTCTTGTGGATACCAAAATCTGCAGATGCTCAAGCATAGTTATATAAAATGGTATAGTATTTGCATATAACCTATGTACATCCTCCTGTGTACTGTAAGTCATCTGTCAATGACTTATAGTACCTAATACAATGTAAGTAGTTGTTATACTGTATCATTTAGGAAATAATGACAAAAAAAAATATCTCTACATGATCAGTACAGGCAAAACCATTTTAGGCCTTTTGGTCTGTGGTTGGTTGAACTCATGTATGCAGAACCTGCAGATATGGAGAGTTGACTGTATAAATACATGTGACATATATATATATATATATGATTTATGTAATGTTGAATATTAAATTCAATATATAATTGAGGGCTGCATACACCCGGTGTTGTGGGTTGAATTGCCTCTCCCAAAAAGATATGGTGATGTCCTAAACCCCAGGACCTATGAGTGTGACCTTATTTGAAAATACAGTCTTCATGGATGCATTCAAGTGAAGATTAAGTCATTAAGAGTGGTTCCAGAATCCAATATGACTGGTGTCCTTATATGAGGAGGAAAGAGACACAGAGAGGAGAACAGCGTTGTGACAATGGAGGCAGCAATTGAAGAGCTGCAAACTAAGGATTGTTGGTGAACTACCAGAAGCTAGAAAGAGATGAGGATGGATTCTTACCTACAGTTTCCACAGTATAGAGCATGGCTGTGCAGACATCTTGATTTTGGACTTCTTGCCTCCAGAACTATGAGATGATACACTTTGTTTTAAACCATCCAGTTTGTTCTACTTTGTTACAGCAGCTCTAGGAAATTAATACACCCAGATATCAAATATCTGAAAAAGAAAAATAAGTTTTTACCATTTTTTACTTAAAAGTGTGAAACAAGTTCATATTTTGATAAGACCCTTTGTTCCAAACACATATCAAAGATGGGTAAAATATAAAATATGAAAACTGGAAGAACATGGCCTTTCTCAAATATAAAGGCAACATCTTGTAGGCCAGAAACAGAAGAGAAATGCAAAGTTGTGAAGAGAGCAGATGATACTGGCTTCCTGACTTTAGGTACTGAGCAGGCCAAAGTTTCCAGGACCTAAAGTGCACCCTCAAGAAAGGGCCCCACTTGAGCTGGAAGTCCAGAGCTGATGAAGGCTCCTGGTGAGATACAGCATAGAGATAGTCACAGCCTCAAGACCAGAAGATGAGCAAAGCCACCACAAAAGACACTAAGCTAAGAAGGTAAGTTTTACCAAAATTTCAGAAGGCCAAACATATTTATGTTATACCTTCCACTTTAGAGAACAGTGAAAGCACAAAAGCTACCAAACTCATGTTTAGATCTACCACAGTAATTAGGAGAGTACAAGAAAAAGATAATGATATATGGCTGATAAAAAGAGATCAAAACTCTTCTACAAAATACTGTCAAACCAAATTTAGCAGTAAATTAAAGAATTACATCATACCTAAGTATGGTATTTCCCAGGAATGCAAAGATAGTTCAATCTCTGAAAATCTATTACTTCAAATGACCACATTAACAAATCAAGAAGAAAATAAGCCATATGATGATAAATGCTGAAAGCCTCTTTAACAAATTCCAAAGCTCACTCCATAAAAACTCACAAGAAAACTATAAATAGAAAAGAATTTGCCTAATCTGATTGAAATTATCTGTAAAAAACCTACAAAAAAGTGGCGAGCACTTCCATTGTCAGGGACAAAAAAAGAATACTCCCATGGATTCTACTCAATAGTAAAAGGTAGGTAATGGTAAATGCGATGTTCAAAAATGACTACAGGAAAAAAGAAAAGGAAGGAAATTTTAGAGAAATAATAATAATTACAAAGGAAGAGATAAAACTCTTTTTATTTATCAATTATATGATTTCTTACATTGAGAATTCAAGGGAATCTGTAGACAAATTTTAGAACTAACCAACACACAAAAGTCAATATCATTCCTAATTATGAATACACTAATAATAATTAACAAAAAAATCAATCAATAAAAAAAATCTTATTGAAAGTAGAAAAAGTTATCTTGTGTAAAACTGATGAAGAAAATGTTTGGAAATCATAGAAAAAGAGATGAATAGAGGCTGGCCTGGTAACACAGCGGTTAAGTTCACATGTTCTGCTTCAGTGACCCAGGGTTCACCGGTTCAGATCCCGGGTGCAGACATGGCACCACTTGGCAAAAGCCATGCTGTGGTAGGCATCCCAGATATAAAGTAGAGGAAGATGGGCACAGATGTTAGCTCAGGGCCAGTCTTCCTCAGCAAAAAGAGGAGGATTGGCAGCAGTTAGCTCAGGGCTAATCTTCCTCAAAAAAAAAAAAAAGACCTGAATAAAAGGAAAGTTATATTCACACATTCATTTTGGGGGAAGTCTCAGATGATGCACCACAAATTAATCTCTACATATAATATAAATCTAATAATAATCTTTTTAGCGTTTTTCATGGAATTTGAAAAGTACAAATGCAAAAGCATATGGCTAAGAATAACTAAGACAACTTGAAGAAGAATTGGGATAGTAGATTTGGCCTAGCAAATATCAGGAATTTTAATGAAAGAATAAAAGAGATGTTAGCACAGGATAAACAAATAGATGGATGGAATAAAAAGGTCCTAGAAATTGACATATTCATATATGACGACAATGGATGAGAGATATGACATTACAAGTGAACAGGCAAAAGGATGGTTAAGGGTAGAAAAATATGCCACTTTGGCATAAAGATTATTGAGATTCGGATACAAGATCTGTCCTCCCCTATTTCCTTAAAAGTAGGACATAAATTTGTAAAGTTGTCCCCCCTCCTCTCTACCAGGAAGGACAGAAGTTAACCACCGGAGACAACTTTAGATTTTTATCAGCCCAGAGACAGCACCAGAGGAATCTACATAACAAATTTTACTAACTAGCCCTCACTTACCAGTAGTTTCCCCACATATTTGTCTTCCTACAAATTGCCATACTTAGAAACTTAAAGTCCTTTCCCTTTGTCTTGTCACTTCTCTACAAGATTATTGTTCTTGGCTAAGATGCTACCACCCCTTTGAGTTACTCAGCTCTGGATACTCCCAAGTGTATGTGTGATGCACATGTTAATAAACTTCTGCTTGTTTTTCTTTTGTTAAACTGTCTTTTGTCAGTCTCATTTATAGGGCTCCAGCTGGAGAACCTAAAATGAGTAGAGGAAAAATATTTTTTTTCCTCCTTTACAATGGTCTATTAGATAAACGGTGCTGGACAATTGTTTATCCATATGGAAAAAGTTAAATTAGATCTTTTAAAACTTTTCAAGAAAAATATAGAACAATATCTTCATGACCTTCAGGTAAGGAGGGATTTATTTACTCAAGACACAAAAAGCACAAATTATAAAAGAAAATTTCAATATTTTTGCTATATTATAACTAAAACTTTTTGCACAAAAAGAAACTGTACACAAAATGGAAAAACTAGTCACAGACTGAGAAAAGATATTTGTGGCACACGAATGACAGACAGAAGTACCAAATTCCCAATGAAAATATGCAAATCATATGAATAAGCAATTCACAGGAGAAAAACTAAAAATAGCCAATAAATGAATGAAAAGATAATAACTTCACTAGTGATCGGGGATATGTAAATTAAAACCATAAGAGAATCTCACCAAAGAAGATATACAGATGGCAAATAAGCATATAAAAAGATGCTCCACATCATATGTCATCAGGGAAATGTAAATTAAAACAACAATGAGATACCACTACACAGGCATTGGAATGGCCAAAGCTAGAACGCTAACAACACCAACTGCTGGCCAGGATAGGGAGCAATAGGAACTCTCATTTACTGATGGTGGGAATGCAAAATGGTACAGCCACTTTGGAGGAGAGTTTGACAGTGTCTTACAAACTAAACATATTCTTACCATATGGTCCAGCAATTGCTCTCCTTGGTATTTACCCAAAGGGGTCGAAAACTCATGTCCACACAAAAACCTGTACACGGATGTTTATAGCAGGTTTAGTCACAATTGCCAAAACTTGGAAGCAACCTGTGATATTGTGATTTATAATAAGAAATATATATTTGGTCTTCATCCCTGTTCCTGGTGCAGAGCTCCAAAAACCCTTGTAAATTCCTAAGTGATAAGAGCACTAGGAGCATTTTTCATTCTAATGAGGTGACTCTGGGTGGGCTGCTGGCTGGGGCTGGTCACCAGAAAGACCAAGCCATGATTAGACGGTTGGAACTTTCAGCCCCATTCCCCCGTTCTCCAGAGAGGGGAGAGGGGCTGGAAAGAGTTAATGACTGATCGTGTCTTTGTGGGATGAGGCCTCCATACAAATCCCCAAAGTACAGGGTTCGGAGAGCTTCCAGGTTGGTGAACACATCCGTATACCTGGAGGATGACATACCCCAACTCTGCTGGGACAGAGGCTCCATCCCTCGGGACCCTCCCAGACCTCGTCCTGTGTATCTCTTCATCTGGCTGTTCATCTGTACCCTTTACCATATTCTTTAATTAACTGGTAAACGTGTTTCCCTGAGTTCTGTGAGTCACTCTAGCAAATAATCAAACCCAAAGGAAAGGAGGTCATGGGAACCTCCGGTTTATAGCCACGTTGGACAGAAGTTGTGGGCAGCCTGGGCTCCTACTACTTGTGATCGGCATGTGAAGTTAGGGGGCAGTCTCGTGGGACTGAGCGCTTTAACTTTCGGTTTCTGATACTACCTTCAGGTAGAACGTGTCAGAATTGAGTTAAATTGTAGGACACGCTGCTGGTATCACAGAAAATTGCTCAGTGTGGGAGAAACCCCTACACATTTGGTGATCAGAAATGTCAGAAGTGTTGTAAGTGTGGTAGTAGTGTGAGAGTAAAGGAGAGATGCACAGGAAGAAGGCTGAAGCTTTTCTACACACAACCCAAATGTCTTTCAGTAGATAATTGGCTAAATAAACCGTGGTACATCCAGGCAATGGAACATTATTCAGTGCTAAAAAGAAGTGAGCTATCAACCCACGAATAGACATGGAGGAACCTTAAACGCATATTAGTAAGTAAAAGAAGCCAATCTGAAAAGGCTACATAACTGGACGATTCCAACTATATGACATTCTGGAATAGGCAAAACTATGGATATAGTAAAAAGATTAGTGGTTGCCAGGGGTTGGAGGAAGAAAGGGATGAATAAGAAGGATGCAGAGGATTTTTAAGGCAGTGAAAATACTCTTTATGATGCCTTAATGATGGACATATGTCATTATATATTTGTCCAAACCCACAGAATGTACACCACCAAGAGTGAACCCTGATGTAAACTATGGGCTTTGGGTGATTGTGATGTATCAATGTAGGTTCATCAATTGTAACAAATGTACCACATGGCAGGGGATGTTGATAGCAGGGGAGGCTGTGCATGTGATGGGGCAGAGGGCATATAGGAAATCTCTGTACCTTCCCCACAGTTTTATACCATAAGAGAACTTTTTACACGTCACTGGCAAAAATGAAAAAATATCTGACAATAACCCGTGTTAGAGAGACAGAAATTCAGACACATCTTGTAGGAATGTTAAATAGTCCAAATCTTTGGAGATCAGTTTGGTAAGATATAGGAAAGTTGATATATCTCGTGACACAGAAAGTTCACCTCTGGATGTACACCAGGGAGAAACTCTCGCATGAATTCATAAAGAGACATGTACAAGAATGATTATTGCAGTCTAATTCGTAATGGCAAAAAACAAAACCAAGCGAGATGTACATCAGTTGCGAAACAGACAGGTAAATACTATGCATTCATCTAACAATAATATAAGGATTTCAAAATAAATAAGCAAGGTGTGTATATGTGTGTATGTATCAACAAGAATATGTCTTTTTAAAAATAAAGTTAAAAAATGAATCATAGAATGTGAAGAGTTATATATCACTTATATAAGTTTTACAATTCTTCAGTGTCGTGTGTAACAAAAACAAATAGTGTATTAGTATTACAAGATAAAATATGTATCATTAATTCACTTTTAGATAAACACTTTTTTGTAGAATTTAAAATATATGAGTTGGTTCTTCAGATTACCATTTATCTGTAATGGAGATGAAATCTTATTAGTCAAAAGAGACAAATAAATTAAGGAAGAACACAAATATAATGAAAGATAGAAATCTACAAATAACCCAAGCTAATTCTTCCAAGTTATCTCAATACAACTGTGTTAGAATTGCTAACAAGGCACAGCAAAGCACATTTTGTGTTTCTTACTT
This sequence comes from Equus przewalskii, assembly GCF_037783145.1. Taxonomy (NCBI): domain Eukaryota; kingdom Metazoa; phylum Chordata; class Mammalia; order Perissodactyla; family Equidae; genus Equus; species Equus przewalskii. The sequence continues at coordinate 82,879,818 of NC_091845.1, read as the reverse complement.
CCTCTACCCACCATTCAACAGACAGGCTAACTAGTGACATGACTAAAACTCAGGAGCAGAGGGAGTAACAGAGACCAAAAATTCCCTGGATGATTCACAGCCTAGATAATCAGCGCCAAACTAATCAGAATTTGACTTTAATAAATACCAGTTCACACAATGAAATTAAATCAAATACGGAAAACTGCTCTGGGGCTATTCTTTTGTACGTGTTTGGCCTCTTTAGAATCTTAGAAGTCCACTTATTAAAAAAATAATGGTCTCTCTTGGACTAAAAATATACAGCAAAATAAGTTATGTCAACTCTTTGTCTTTGTCTTCTCCAATTGTTTCATTAAGAAACTTTGGAATGAGCCATTTTAAACAGTAAACATTATAAACAGAGTTTTCTGTGGAAAGTAGTAAAGAATTCCACAAGAAACAATGACTTATTGTTACCACCAAACTTCAAAGCTATCTTCCCGCACATAAGTGTGCATTTCCGAGGAGAGAATGAGTTTCTATTGAGGTGCTTGTGGGGGCATTTTCAAGGGAGTAGCTCACATATGGTTACAGTTTTATGCCTGATAATTATACAGTACTTTACAGTTTTCAAAATGCCTTTATGTTTATTATGTCATTGGGTTCTTAAAACAATTTTGTAAGGTCACAAATGCAGCGTTTCTCATTTTACAGATGAGGAAATTAAGGGCTCAAAGGCTATGTGACTTGACAAGATCATTTAGCTAGTAGATAGCAGAGCCCATTCAAATTTGGGTCTTCTGCTTCTAAACTAATCTTCTGCTTTTAGACGTTTGCATGACCTGGTTTAGTATAGAAAGCATAAACAAATCCTGGCATTGTATATTCTTCTTTTTTACAAAAAGTGTCTTTGGTAGATCTCACCACTACTTTCAGGAAAGAATTAGAGTATTATTGTACTCTAGAGTTCGAAAGGAAGTGAGATAATGCATGCGGAAAGATCTACAACATAGTAGAAATTCAATAAATATGTGGCAGGGGCTACACATTCCATTGCCGTACCCGTTTAGCAGGATATTTCAAGCTGGTTTCTATAGAGTCATCCTGGTACGGGACGAGGCTTTCCCCATGTGCCTTCGCTTCCCCAGGAGTACGGAAGTCTTCATCTTCTGTCTGGAGGTCTGTACAAAAGTCTGGGCTTCTGACTGTGAATTGGTTGATATTGGGATGGAGTACAGACTGGGGAGCTGGATGGAGTCTCAAGGAACAGATAAGCATCAGCCCAAATTGGGTGGTTGTCAGAAACAGGCTGACCTCTGGGTTCAGGTCACCCAGCTTCCGCCTTTCCCTCAGCAGCTGAGGGTGGGGAGTCTTGCTCTGGCATTTTCTTATTTCCACACTCCCTGCATTGTTTCTAGCTCTATTCTTCTTCTCCTGACCATAGCATCTTTTGATATAGTCTGGACTAGTGAATTTTGAGCATGGCGACAACTAATAATAGCTAATATTTGATGCTTACTGTGTGGCAAGTACTATTCAAAGCAATTTATGCATACAATCTCACTTATACAAGAATTCTATTTTGTATGTGAGGAAACTGAGGCAAATAGAGGTTAAATAAGTTGACTGAGATTGTTCAATTATCAGCTTACAAAGCTGGCATTTGAACTCAGAGTCTGGCTCAGGAGTCACTCATGTCCACTTGGCCATGCTCCTTTCAATAACACAGCTTCTTAGGCGAGTCTTTCAAGTCTAGCTGTTAGAGGGTAGTGAGGAGGTGATCAAGAGATGCTTTCAGGGTAAAAATGAAGGAAGCTATGAGTGCAAAATGGGAGAAAGTACACCAGTTAATATCGCAAGGTAGTATCTTCCCACAAATGGATAGCAACACTAAAACTAATACACCATGTAGAGAAGGATCTCTCATATTAGATGTGATGTCTCCATTAGTTCTTCAGGCAGGTGAATATATTTTTTTCATATTATAATTTTTAAGAGCCTTGTATTCAAACCACATGTGCATGAATTTTCCATCTTGCAGTATTTGAACAACAATTATCTAATTCAATGTCAAAGTCAACTAACAGATTTTAGAAAAATAGCATCTTGATTTATCTAATTGGAATAGTATATTAGGTCTTGTGGGTGCTCAGCTTCAGAGTACAGCTTTTTTCCCTCTCTTTTATGTAATATCCCCACAGCCATGCAAGAATATTGATTTTTATTTTTTGGAGGATAAATATTCAATTAACTCTGATTCTTTCTGTTAAATATTTTCCAATTTTTCAAATGTTAACTTGCAATTATGTGTGTAGCTGAGATATTCTTTCTGGGCTAAATTTTGAATTCTCAGTTGAATTTTATATTACACTCATGTGATAGGCTGTGAATTTGAAAGTATCCTAGAGATAGCACAGAAATCAATTTGGTAATCGTCTATTGCTTTGGGGAAAATTGCATTACTGTTTTGGTGTCAAGAGTTGTCCTGATGAACAAGAGCCATCTTGTTAGTCATCTCTCTATTTCAAGCATTAGTAAATGAATGACACAGTGTGGAGTGTAAATTAGAAATGGATGAATTGGTTGCACCAAATTAGTATTCCACTTTTACTACTCTGGCATGTGAAATAGCATTTCATAATTCAGAGTCACTCTTCAGAACACTCCTACTCACCACTTTTGCTTACCACTTTTATTCCTTTAAATGATTATTGAATATTGATTTTTCAAAGAGGAAAATATAGCATGCTCCTTAAGTCGTTTTTGTGTCTTATTTACCTTTTCAAGACTTCCTCCTTGTTGATATTTTAAGATCATTTCTTCTTTTCCTGTCTCAAGTTTACTCATTCATCTTTAGGCAAGGAACTCTAAGTAATTACACTTCAGACAGCGAGGGCGAACATGTTTTCCAATGCATCCCTGAGTAAATGCCATTTGAAATTTTAAAGTGGTTTTCTTGGTCTTGTGTGGGTATCTCTAATTACATGATTATTTTTTTATTTATTTCTTAATCCTTTCACGCTTCTTTTTACTGATTTCTACCAAGCCATCCTATGGCTCATTAAATTCGATCGTAACTTAGGTTTCAAAAATTTCCTGTGAATGTTGATTTACTTGTCAAATATCATTTTATTTTTCTTTCAATCTTATAATCATGGAGCATAAAGGAAATGCCCCAACCTTTACGTTCTTATGAGTATAATGAGCCATGCACATCAGTCAGGACTCGGAATTGCAAGTGCCAGAATTTTCTCTGGCAGATTTAAACAGAAAAATAATTTATTAAAAGATATTAGGTAGCTCAGAGAATCTTCAGAAGGGTTAGAAAGACAAAGATTTAAAACTAATTTCCAGGAGCAATGCTCATAACCAGGCTCATAAGTGGCCTGATGCAGAAACCCTCACTGGTGCCACAGCCACCACAGAGAAGCAAAGGCCAGGAACGTGATTTTCTGCAATTGGTACTGCCAAGACACGGACATCTTCTTGTTTAGGAGCTCTACTTTGCTGAACACTTTTGTTCCAACTGCACCAACACAATGGAAGCTCTGTGCAGTGCCTGGAATCTCAAAGGTGCCATATCGAAAAGAGTCTTGCATGATTTTGTCTGACTGGTGCGGCTGAAGTCACATTTCTGAGCAACCACTGCAAGAGTACTAGAGAATTTGAGTTCTGCTGTCTATATTGGGGAGGAGACACTCAACGTGGGACTGTCCCCACATACAGAAAGACAATTCAAAACTGATTGGCTGTCATGAAAATGATTAATTTACTCCAAGAGATGCTATAGAATAAAAAGTATAATTATAACTATTAGTTATTATCCTTCTATTTAATCAAACTAAATATGTGATAATCATGTTATCTAATATAAATTTGAAAGCAAGCTGTCACTTAAATAATAGGCTCTCATTGGCCTGTAAAGCCTGTAAGACTTAATTAGTAAAATAAAATAGTGTTCATATTTTTGAGTCAACCTCCATAGAAAAGAAACATATTTATCATAAAAGATGAATCTCATACTAACACTTTCTGATGATTTGGATTTACAGGAAAAACTATGCAGTCTTTTGTTGGAATAGAAATATCATGACGATCTGGTGAATAACTACCAAGACGTTGATTAAAATCAATAGTGATATAGTATTAATACATACCTAAACTTTAGGCCATTTATTTCAACACAGGCTCAGTCCTTAGTGGTTTATTAATATTCAATGCATTTTAAACTCTGTTCAATACTCACCTTGAGCTTACAGTTCATAAACAAGTACATAGTAAAAAAGCAATGAGATGAACTCTGATGTTTACATATTATTTTAGAAATTGTAACATAACTGAGAACCACTACTGAAGGTTTCTGTGTATCGAATGAAGCAAATTCTCTTCCATCTTGGAAGAGTTATGTCACATTGGGACTGTATTTGAGGCAGGACTGGAGGCAGTTCCATGAAAGAAACAATTGTGGCTAAAACCCCAAAGGATGCCCTGATGCCCTAATGGGTCTTCTTTATATTTCTAATCGCAGCCATGCTGCGGGTGAAAGGAACAGCACATAAAACGATAGGAAGGAAAACTTGAAGCACTTTTGTTTCTACAAGCATCATTTAATAAATCATAAGAGGACTAAAAGGAAGTCAAACGACTGAGTGGGGAAGCGCGGGTTTATTCCCCAGGTAACCCTTAAAAGATGGGAAGGAGAGAAGCCGAGTGTGGACTGTGGATAAAATATTTACAAAACAAACCCCACAGGCAATAATAATTGAATATTTTATATTTTGACTTATTCAACTTTTATGATTTAATTTTTTTCTTCATTGAGTTTAATTAAGCTTTCCCCAGGGTCACAAGCCTTGAAAACATAGAAAAAAATAAAGCAATTCTGTTTACCAGGCAGGATTTCACAGCTCTCTTTCAACTGAAGTATGGATTTTGTTAAAATCTTTTTCCAAGGGCTGTTGTTCAGCATTTTTAAGGTGTCTGCTGCTCCATTAAAAAAAGATTCTAATAGTTTGGCAAGGACAGTGCCTTCTTGGTTGAAATGTTTCTCTAAAGTTTTCTGCCCTGTTGATACTTCTCATCAAATACGAATACCATCTTTAACAACTATACATGGAAAACATATAATAATATTCTTATATGTATTTTCCACTGCAAGGTAATTAAATATATGTGCTTAACATAGGAAGCGCATTATGGAACTACAATTAAAATATATAATCCAAATATATATAGTCAAATAATTCAAACTAGTCTTTCCTTCATTTGTTTGTTCCAGTTATTGATTACTTCATTCTTCTGTATATTCATTCATCTGTATATTCATTCATTCATTCATTCAAATACAACTTGCAATGTGGCACTTATGTTGCAAGGAGATACTAGAAAAAGAAATAGCCAAAAGAAGAAAGAAGCAACAGCAGCAGCTTAACGTTTCCTACCACTTTCTCCTTAGAGTGGAGTTCACTCCTTCCTGCTTGTGCACGACATAATAGAACAGGCTGTGTGTACAGGAGACTGATTTACTGTTGGATCTAGATTGGGTCCAGGACGCATAGGGAGAAGCAGAAGGAAAGGACAACGTTCTCCTGCTCTTCTATTCCCCCCAGAATCCAAATATCCACTCTCAGAAATTCAGTGACTAGATAAGTCTCCTTGGCTACCAAGGAAAGAAGTGTAGCTTTGATGGGTTATAGAAAAGTAGGTAGACAGAGAAACTTATTTTTCAATAAAATACACCATATTTGTACCATCTGTATAGGAGACTATGATAGTTTGTTTGGAACAAAGAACATGGATCAAAAGGAGACTATCGGAGGGTCAGCAGATATGGGTTTACTTTCTTTTTGGCACCTGAGCTAACAACTGTTGCCATTCTTTTGGGTTTTTTTCCTGCTTTTTTCTCCCCAAGTCCCCCCCAGTACATAGCTGTATATTCTAGTTGTGGGTCCTTCTAGTTGTGGCATGTGGGACGCTGCCTCAACATGGCCTAATGAGCGGTGCCATGTCTGCGCCCAGGATCTGAACCCTGGGTCACCCAAGTGGAGCCTGCAAACTTCACTCGGCCACGGGGCCAGCCCCTACTTTATTTTCTTGTTAGGAAACATCAGCTACTTCAAGAACATTATCTTTTCCATCACCTTGGTGCTGCCCAAAATTGTTTTAAAAAAAATAAGAAGATGATGTCTACATTTACCTTAATGATATTGATGAGTTTGATTATCAGTAACCAGGGAAATAAAAACTGGCTTATAAAAAAATGTCATTGAGGGCTTGGTATACATAAAAGTTGGCTACAGTGAGCAACCTGAATGTGATCATTCTACCAGTTACTTACACTTTGGATGTTTCTTCATGCACCAAAACATCAAATCATGAAAAATTCAGTTGATTTGCTGATTTGATTTTTTTTTTTTTTTTTGAGCACGATTATCCCTGAGCTAACATCTGCTGCCAATATTCCTCTTTTTGCTGTGGAAGACTGGTCCTGAGCTAACATCCATGCCCATCTTCCTCTACTTTATATGTGGGACACCTACCACAGTGTGGCTTTTGCCAAGCAGTGCCATGTCTGCACTCAGGATCTGAACCGGCAAACCCCGGGCCGCCGAAGCGAAATGTGCGAACTTAACTGCTGCGCCACTGAACAGGCGCCGCTGGTTTGATTTTTTAACTGAATTGACCGAGTGTTTTTTTTCCCTCCTTTATAACGTATGTGAGAAACCCAAGATCTTTTTACATAGAGTCAAAATATTGAAAATATTGGAATAGAATCCGGTTTTCCGGATAATTTTAAATATCTATTGGAGACTATTATTTATTTAAAAATCTCCAATGTTCTTTCTTTCTTTTTTTTTGAATATGCACTCAACAAATAGTTACTGACTGGGATTTTTATGTAAGCTGCTTACTAAGAAGACCACAGCAAGGTGAGGATGAGCTTGCTTAGTTTTGCCTCACGATTATCCATACACATGTACATATTTGATCAAATAATGCCAATTTGGTCTATTTTTGTTATTGTAGCGACACAGCCCAAAGTATAGCTTTTTTGGTGAATGCTGGTGTTTTTTTCTGAGGTAATGAGATAGAAGTAGCAAAAGAAATATTGACAAGAGTAGATGGTAAGATTTATCAGTTTAGCAATTAAAAAGCTATCTATCATATATGCATACAAGTATATACAGACACACATGTATGTGTCTATATATATATGTGTGTGTGTGTGTGCAAAACATTTGTAAAACTATCACTTTTTTACCATCAATAACCATGGCAGGAAATATTAAATGTTTAGAGAAAACTACTTTATTTTGGTGAAGTGTTTTCAGACAGATCCCTACCCTTTCCTCTCCCCCATCTATGAATGTCTTTTCATTAAAAAAAAAAAAGACAGAAATTAACTATTTAAAATACACAAATTAATCACTGTACAAAGATATTCCCCGGGAAAAAGTGAGTTTTAACATGTTGACATTGTCATGAGAATTATCACAAGAGGTTAATCTTCTACAGCCACCCACAAACAACCACAAACACACACACACACTGGAAATACGTGTGTGTGAATTATACATCTATTTCGCATGAGCATTCCTTATTGTTCTCCCGATCCTACTGACATATCCTGTAACTTCCCCGTTGGACTCTGAAAATAAAATACCGTAAATCAACCAACATAGAATTGAGACTTGATTTCTTTTTTTTCTTGTGAAACGGCCAGCCTGCCTCTACGGAAGCTGTCCTAAGGTCTCGTACTATAGCTCTCTTGAAAAATTGCGCTGGCTCGCCAAATATCTTAATGACTTTTCTCTCAGCAGTTGGTAATGGTGAAATGTTATTCTAGTAACCATAATGTCTCTCATAAAACAATTGCATACAATATGTACTGTACTTCTATTTTAGTGAGCTCTTCTGTCAGAATGGCAGTGCCAGTAACCATTTAGCATTTCATAGCAAACTGCTTACCAGTCCTTCAAGTGTAATATTGCAGAAAGAGTGAAGAAATGCGTGATTAAAAACGTTCACTGAGAGTGGACCATTTAACGCAACTCGACACTGCAAAATAAACCAGGCTTCACATATGTAGGCGCTCATCATATAAATGACAGTTCTATGTGGTCATTTAATTTTACGATCTCAATTCTCGCATATATTGCACGCATAAATATAGTGTTCTCCTGCAGGGAGGTCTGCTGGGTGTGATAAAATCAGTGAGACCTCACTGGGTTCAAATGGACATCTTTTATAATTATTGCTATAAAATTTCTTGACAATGCATTTTGTTGTCCAATGGCTAAAGAAAACGATTTTCCAAAAGAATGGGTTTCAACAAAGAGAGTAACAGAGCCTGAGAATTTGTTCCTGTATTCACCCATATTTAAATTACCTTAGTTACTCTCACCTATTGGAGGCCGTCCTGCTCATCAGAATAAGTCTTAAAATGCGGCTTCTAGTTAGAGGCGGGCCAGGTTTGAATTGTTTTCTGGTTTCATGAGCAATATGGAATATCTAGAGGGAAGGATTAATTTTCTGTTAAGTGCAATTAAAATCTATTTATGGGGAATTCTTTCATGCATTTGGAAAGATAAGGAAAAGGTAGAGAAAAGAATTTCACAAACTCAGGGTTAAAAATAGTTTGGAGAAAAGACACATGGGCTTTGAAAAATAGTTCCAATAGTACTATGCATTGCTGAAGGATTTTATTACTTTTTTGACTTCTTCAGGATTACATACAAAAAAAATACAAAAAAAATGAATGTGGTAGATTTTTCTCTACAACGTATTAGGATATTTTGATTACATCTTGGTTTTTGTTTTTCTCTAGGATAATAAGTTGTAATTATTGTTGTTGCCTGTGTGACAACTGTTTAATGGCCCTAATTGGATTTTGGCATTTGTTTCCTATGATTGTCCTGTAACTACTATAGCAAACTTACTGCTTAAATGTCTGTTCAGAAATGCAATGAAACATTTTCTATTTATTGGGGAAAAGGAAGTGAATTGCTTAATATGTTTTTTAATGTTAAAATGTTAATGAGTAGTCACATTTGGCGAACTAGAAGGAAAGGAGGTGAGCTATGAGCCATAGTTTCAACTTCGTGGAAAAAGCCAAAGTGCAGAGAGCAGCACAGATAGAGGGAGCATATTCTGAGGACATCCGGGCTCTGGATTTACCTGTCCCTAGGTCAGCTCTGCCACCAGCTGTAGGGGTCATTTGTCCTTTGCCTCTACTGCCTGTGGTGCTGGTGTGGCAGCAGCACTAACATCGGGATGGAGCTTTAGCTGTCTCCCACTCTCACTTCTGAGGGTTGGGCACGGCTCCACCTTGACATGAAGGCTGGGCATGTAACATAAGCTAACAAAGCAGAGAATTACACTCCTCTCATTACGGAGGATTGTTTCAGAGAAGGCACAAGACCTAGTTCAGCTATGGAAATCCTGGTCCAGTGGATTTCAGAACTTTTATAGGAAACACTGGGAAAAAGAAATGAGGCTGCTCTGGGAGCTCACACTGGACTTATGAGGGGAGGGAGCTTTCTTGCCCCCATCTCACCACCCAGTGGGACCTGAGACTGAAGGTTTTACATGGAAGACAACAGTGAGAAACTAGAGACAATGAGAGACCTCATTTTGGGTAAGCATTTGAACTCTTCCCATAAGCTTCACCTAAAGCTAAACTTACCCCAGAAGGTTTTAACTAAACTTAGCTGAGTTGAGTTTCCTGAAACTTACTATTGAGAGAGTCCTAACTAATCCACATGTTCCTTACCTTAATTTTCTTACAATAGCAGTAACTATCATTCTTTTTTTTTTGCCTAAGTTAGTTCAAGTTCAGTCTTTTTCACTTGTAACCAAAATAACACTAATAAAGCTATTCTTTGCTGGGGGCCGATTCCACTATTTTGATCTTCTGTTCTAAGCAAGCAATTCACTTTTTCATTCAGTTATTGCGATTGTACTGTTACAATTGCTATCTATTGAGTGTCTTCCACGTGACGTGTTGATGCAACAATGAAAAACACATAGTCTCTGTCGTCTTGAGGTGGAAACTCTAATGACAGAGATCATTAAAGAAGCAGTTACAATAACAGTATAAGAGGAAGGGTACACGAAGTTTTTAAAAGGATTTAAAAGGAGACCAAGTCTTCACATGGAAGGTTCAGGAAGGTCTCCTGGATGAGGGAGCATCAAACTTGAGGCCTGAGAGACAAGGAGGATAAATCTAGAAAGGCTGAAAGCAAGAGGAGGAGGGAGAAGTTTGGAAAGTCTAAATTTCAGAGAAAGCATGACTTGATAGCTTAAACTTAGAGAAAGGTGGTAGAAGGGGAGACAGTTTAGGAGAGGAAAGAGATGAGAGGTATAGGTGTGGGATAAACTAGCTCAGGAAGAGACTTGCAAACAAGGGGAATGTGGGCTCTATCTTAAAAACAGTGAAAAGCCAATGAGGTTTTAAGAAGGTGAGTGGCATGATCAGATTTTGCTTTATCTAATAAAAGTAAATTCAGACTTAAATAAGGATCTTATTCAAAAGGATTATTGCAATAAAGGAGCAGACTATTGCAATAGCAGAAGGAGAATTATTGTCATAGGAAGAATGTTCCAACCATGACATCAGCAAATGTCTCAAAGGTCAGGCAGAAAAGGGCTTTTCTTTTATAGGGAGGAGTGAGCAAGGCCAGAAAAATTAGATGTGGTGAAGTAAGATGAATGGATGAAGTGGGATCCTTGGGTAATAAGTTAGAGAATGTTTTACCCTGAGTTCAGCCTATTCCCGGGAGGGGTGGTTACAGAGGGGTTGTATGCCAGTTTGTGCTGAGGATGGGTCAAAATTCAGGGACCTGGGGGAAGAAAACAAGGTTAACTAAAGTTTGGTCAAGTGATGTTAGCAAGTATTTTGTCCAGATTCATCAGTGGGTATAAAAAGTTCAGCTAATCATTTACCAAGCAAAGAATGGGAATTTGGAAGGTCTGTGTCTGGCTTTGTCATAGGCAGACAAGGAGGCCATCCGTGAGATTTATCTAGGTCATGTAAGGAAGAGTAGTTCTTTGCAGTAAGCCATATCCTGGAACACAAAAGGGTGGGGAACTTCTTAATCATTGCTGATCTCCAGGCAAAGTTTAACATGGTCAAGTTTTAGAAAGATCACTTCAGCTGCACCACGGAGAAGAATTTGAGGGGGCATGAGACCAAAGAGAAAAAGTGTACAGTAATTCAAACGCACTTGCCCTGGACCAGGGTGGAGATTCTAGGCACACAGAGAAGCAAGTGGATTGCAAAGATTTTCAAAATGTAGGAAAAATAGGTCTTAGTATTTCATTGGATCTGGGAGGAGAGCAAAACAAACTCTTAAATCACCTGTGTCCGAAAGTTAATCCCTTTAGCTGAAATTTCCCTCTTGCATTCTCCAGTGATCTCTAATTTTTCAGTCTGTAAGAGGTCTTCTGAACCACTGTTTTCCAAAGAAGTTTTAATCTATAGATGCAATTATTTTTATTTTCAGAAAATTTGTCTTCTATGTTATCTTCAAATATTTTTTCTATTTCATTTGTTGTTTTCTTCAATGCAGAAATCGTATATACACTGGGTTTCCTTTGTCTGTCTTCTGTAGTTATTTTTTCTCTAATACTTTTCAACTTTGTCGTTTTTCATTTTTATTGGTCTGTCTTTGTTTCATTTCATATGTGTGTTTAAGCATGTCCATCCCTGCTGTCTTCACATCAGTGGTATGGTAAGACCCACATCTGGGTTTAGTGGGTGAGGAAACTTCTCAGACCTTGAGCCTAGGGCAAATGCCACTGCAAGCCAGTTTTATCACTTAGAATAGCATAATCCTCTAAAAAGGAACCTTGTGTGTACAGCTCCTTCAACAAATGCGTGAAAAAGGCTGATTAATAGTGAATTCTCTAACCAGACACTATCTAATAGGGCTCAATTCTCACCATTATTTTTATGTCCAACACGTTGCTTGTAGGTGACATAGAAAAGTGCTTTACACAAATCTTAGAAACATATTATGTCAGTGATTAATGCCAAAATCTTCTCCCTCATCAACAATTATCCAAATCATTAATTTCCCTGATTTGACAAAAGAATAGGAAGCTAAATCAGATATTTAACTAAAGCATACCTTCTTTTGATAAGAGAACTCTCATAAACATATCTAATACTTCCCTTTGCTTAGATCACTTCAATAAAGATTATATTAATCTCATCCTAGTCTAATATCTCTTTTTACTCTAAATATTGGAAATTCGGTCTTATATGATTAATTATAGACTTTTATATTCCTTCTATATTTAGGAATAAAATTTATAATTTTTAAAAAAATTTCTCTAAGGAAGAAATCCTTTTCTGGTACATGTCCTTCAATGGATTTTTACGTGGTTTGATAGGCATCCTATGCTTCGGGAAGATCGGCTTCCCCCAGAAACAGACCCTGAGACAAGGATCTGAATGCAGGTAACTGGTTTGGTAAATGAACCAAGAAAACGTTGGTGGGAAAGTGAGTCAGTGAGAGAAAGAAAGCCAGTAAAGGTGCATTAAGGAGCAGATTGCGGCTGCTGTGAACTAAAGTTCAGGCTTAACGGGGACCTCTGAGGGACTGCGTACGCCGTCCCGGAGAGCTGTCCTACCAGAGGTCCCAGAAAGCTGGGGCATCTGGCCTTCACTCTCATCCATCATTGGCTGAAGACTGCTCCCAGGGGGCTTAATCATCTCACTCCTCCACAGTCCGCCCAGTCTTTATTCCCCTAGCTCTCAGCCAGCACTTCTGCTGGTCTAGGTTGCTTGCCCGCCCGGTGGGTAAGCCAGGCCTCCTTCACCCTGAGGTCTCTTTTCCCATGTTTGGCTGTGATTACTACAATTATTGATTTGCAGTTAGCACGAGGCATCAGAACGCTAAAAGCTATGTCAACGAATCCTCTAAATTCTAAGCATACGCTTTCTTGCCCCCTTTACGAAACACAAACCTATTTTCTCAGGATAATCAGGGTCAGTTACCTTCATAGTACAATAATATTTTCTTTGCCTGCTGTGTATCAGCATGGGGAGCCTAAATTGACCAGGTGGTAGGCATGGCTTTGTATTTAGGGGAGCCCCTACTGCATCTCTTGGAAGAAACATCTCCACTCTGGGAAGCAGGACTTCTAATCTAGCAATATCTAAAGTTTTAGGGACAGGAAACACACCTCACCCAAGACGTTTACTAGGAGCGATCGTGAGAAGCATCACTGCTGCTTCTGCCCCTTGGTTCTCAGATCATTATATTCTAACTATCTGAGATACAACATCATGCAATGGCCATTAGTTGGAATTACATCTCACATTTTGAGAAACAGTGTCCCAACCTTGCAAATGTCTTGGCTGAGACTTTAAGAGGCTGTCACAATGAGGTATACGATTGAATGAATGGGTCCTGTGGTCTTTTTCCCATGCCCTCACCCTCAATCCAAGGCTATCTCATTGGGGATCTCAAGCTAGTAGATCAGGCACTCTGTGAACTCTCAGATATGACGCTAGGGAGTGAGGGAAGGCAAAACTGTATGCAAAACCCACATCTGTCTTAGTGAGGATGAAACACTGCTCCCTCTTGAGGGGAAAGAGGTCAGTGTAATCAACTTACTACCAAGTAGTTTCTTGGTCTCTTGATGGCTGGTACTATGCTGGTGGGCGCCTAGTGGTCTGTGTTGATCACTGTTGCTTGCAGATAAGATATTCAGCAACAGCAGTAGCTACATTAGCCTTGGTGGAAAGAAGACCAGGATGTGGGACTGGTGCACTGCCTCTTTTCTTGTCAACGTGTAATCCTCTGTTCTTGAGCCCATTGAATGAACGCTGGAGAGACCGGGGACCAAGTCTGACTCATATCTACTATCCATTGAATTCATTCTGCCCCCTGGGTTTTAAGTGCTTCCTTTGTTGTGGATACTCTCTGAGACATAAAGATCTACAGACTTTGTGCCTGCACCAATATGTTCTACCACATGCCTCTTTCCCAGGTCCCTTGGTCTCCAGTATTCCCATCTCAATCTATCTATGTCCCTGACCAACAAATCAAGCCATTTGCCACTTGCCGGGAATCTATATATGTCCTTATGTCAGGCCACTTCTTCCCAAATGTGTGTATTGCCAGAGGATCCACCTCTGCCCTCTCTTACATTAGGGTCACCCATGTGTGGGGCCATGGTTGGCAGATATCCATTTTTAGCTTTTACAAATATATTGAGCTTACTTCTCTGTGAACCAGACCAGGATTTGTCTTTTTGTCTTCTGTCAGTTGGTCAAATGGAACCCTTCCTATCATAAGGCCTCAGGGGCGAGCTGAAGGAGAGGAATCAGAGCTACAGAAGTAAGTGGCAGGAGCTATAGGTCACCTGTTCATGGAACTTATGCCCCACAGACCTGCTGGGTCTGACTCCAAATGAACCATTTCCATCTCATAATAGATTGTGGCTCAGCCCACTTGACCTTTGATTTATTGAGTCTGAAAATGCACAGCTCATAATGGGCAGCTCCAGTGGTAGAATCACATGAGGTTTTCTGATCAGGCCCTCCTCAGCCATTGCCATGCATTCCTATAGATCAAGATCTAGTAATTGCCTTCCAGCCTAACTGCATGCTACAGGAGAGAACATCTACCCTACCTCTGTACTCTGCCTAGACTTGGTTATTCTAGAATTCTATTATCCCCATTGATGCTAGAGAACCAGTTATGTAGCAGCATTTCCTACTGTCCATCCCCTCCTAAGACAGCAATCTCAGATTGAGCTTCTCAGTGATGCCCCTTCCTAGAAGACTTCTCATTACTGCAGTGAAAGGAGTAACTTCTGAGAGTCCCCTTGGAACAAAATCAGCTGGTGGTTCTCGGTTCTTGCATAATAAATCTTCTCTAATGTGTCTAACTCTGATCTTTTTGACCTTTTCCTCAATATTAAGTCAATGCATAACTGGCAAACCCCCCCACCTCATTTCCAAAGTAAATCATAATCTTTGCAAACTTCAGGAGACACTCCAGCAGTGCATTAGGGCCAACTCCAGGTGTCTTTGCCAGGAGATTAAATCCTGCATCAAAAATGAAAGCCTCCATAGCAATGAACCCGAATAACTCAATACCCAGAAGCCTTATAGTCTTTCCTTCCCGGGAAAGAGTCCTCAATATCTATTTCTTGACTTTTTCACCTGATAGCTTCCATTACAAATTAACCAATTCTTGCAGCTCTTTTGGTGACTAACACATCTGCTCCTATAGCAAGTGTCACTTTGCCACTCAGGCCATCTGTGACTTAACCTCGTTTACTCTGCCATTTTCATACTGAAAAGCACCACTTCTACAGACCCTAGGCTCTCTTGAGGAGCCTGGGAAACACAATTACTACAGGTGCTGCAGGGCAACAGCAAGAACCATGAGCCCTCCCATGGTCACGCAGAAACTTCCTACCTTCTCTTTCTGCTCCTAGACTACTGCCTGGCTGCCTACAGCATGAGAGCCTTCTGGCTGGGGCGCCAAGGCAACTTTCCCTCTTCTTACCCTCCTGGCATTCTCCCTGCCTTCCTCTGGCCCCTCTTAAAGAGGATCCAGACCCAAGGCCCAAGTTTGCAAGGAGGAGAGTATGTAGGCCCGGGTAGGGAGAGGGAATAAGACTGAGAGGCTTGGCTCTCATATCCAAGTGAGTTACAGGGACTCAGCCTTCTCTTCTCCCACTAAGGGAGCCAGTCCTGTTGAGTGGCCCCGCAATGACCCCAACACCTGGTTCCTCAAAAGAGGGCAAAGGGACAGAGGGAAGGATACTTGGATAGGGGCCCTGCTGACTCTTCCACCTATGCCAGAGAGCTGTGTGTCTGTGTCTGTGGCTCCCTGGGGGATCATTTTTCACATGGTCTCTCTTGCAGGAGACCTATTTTATGTAATAAAATTATATTTATATTAACAGTAATAATGCTCTAATTTGAAGAAAATTTATTTTTTTTGCAATTTGTAAGTTTATGTTGATAGTTATGTATCGCTATTACTCTACTACACAAGTAAAAAATATTTTTAAATATTTTACATTTTAGTACCTTTGATGGTACTTTTTTCCTGCTTTTTTGAACAAGGGGGGTCCACATTTTCATTTTGCACTGATCCCTGCAAATTATAAGTGAGAACTTCTTGATAAAATTCAAAGAGCCAGAGAGGGAGGGAGGAACTGAGGGAGAAGGAGAGATAAGGGAGAGAAGGAGGAAGGAAGGGAGGGAGGGAGAGACCGAGAAGAAATCTCAACATTCATGCCTAACATAATTGTAAAAATACCCACCATACAGGAAGATCTTCTGTGACGCACGTGAAACAGCTAATCGCAATGTCAGAGTTAATTATTGCTAATAACAGTGGTCATCACTTTGTGGCCTTTGAGATCGATTCCGTTAAATATCAAAGGTACTCTGTGTGTTTGTTCATTTGTATTCAACTGAGGTTTGCTTTGAAGGCCATTTATCTGACATTTTTATTAATTGCTTAACTTTCCAGAGGTTAGAGTCAAATATATTTGCCTTGGAAGCAATTGAAACAAAGTGATCACTAGCCATAGAAAACACACATCGTGCTCTGCGTTGTGTCAAGGGCTACCCTGAAAAGCTTTATTTATGCAAGGATATAGTTGGAAGAAAAGGGAAAGTGAGTTGCCCTGTCTTTTTTTAAATGGAAACAAGCGAAGTGTAGTCAATTATACTTGGACATTTTGTTAAAGTAATTCTTTCTGTTGGTATTAATAACAGGTGTATCATAGGAGGATCCCCAGTCAGGTGTGCGCAAGCTGGAGGAGCGGCTGTGAGTTACAGAGTGGATAAGCGGGCAGTGTGGGTGCTGAGTTGGGAACAATAGTCCCAGAGGGGGAGGAAAGGTGGCGGAGGGTGAGGAAAATCAACAGCTCTTTCAAATGTCGGTAAGTTAGCCCCAGTAAGACCCAACTCTTCCAGGAACAGAATAGAGTTCGCTTTTTACCCTCGTGGTTCAAGATACATAGGCCAGAACTTATAAAGCAAAGTCCTTTCACTGCTTTTCTCTTCCTATGATTCTTTCTTTCCAAATTTCTTTCATATTTTCTGTTAAGTAGGGCTCTCCTCCGACACATCTCTTGGTCTTCAACATATTTCATTTCCCTTGTTTCTTCTGCCCACATGGTTTCCATATTTCTTTTGAAACTCTTCTACTGGAATCTGATCTGTTTTCACTACTGTTGGAGCACAGTTTCCCTCTACCGTAGGTTCAAATGGTCGGGGGGCCTGTGAGTTAACTAACAGCAGCCAGATTAACAAGAGAGAAGACAAGACTTACCCATCTGCACGAAAGAAGTGGCTCTGGGAATAGCTAGAGGTAGGGGTTTATACAGCAACTTAATAGGGGAAAGCAAGCAGAGAGAAACGGCTTCTATGGGAAAAACAATGGGATAGATGGGGCAAAGACAAATGAGCTTTTAGGGAAACAAATGGAAGATAATAATATCGTTTATGCGGTTTCTCATCCCAGTGCCAGGAGTTCCTCTCTTTCCTGGCTGTGAAACTGCCCCAGAAAGTGGATTTGCTGCACCTCACTCTCTAAAATTTCTTTCTTTAGTCAGATAAGGGAAGCTCCATAAAAGCTTCTTTTTGCATCTCAGATGTCTTCAGTTTAAAATAATCTTCATATCAACTGAGTGGGTCCCCACACTACCAGACAATGAACGAGCTTAAGGCAGAAGAAAATTGGAGTATGCCCTGACCAAGGATCCTGTTGACACGAGGTAGAGCCAGAAGGAGTCCTCAGATGTAGCAGGATAGCAGAATATGACATCCCAAAATATGTCACTCTGGTATATTGGTTATTTTGAGCTGTTGTCACTTGAAAAACAGCAAAATGCAGGGAGAGGCTTTCTCTGAACTCCTCTGATCTGCCTAAAGACAGAACCTCTGAAAGAAACTTAGTTGTCATAAATCCCCTCCCAGGAGCTTCATCAACCAGAGGAGATTGACTCTTGTCACAGGAGAAAAGACTAGAAGTTGACACCACGGTCAGACAAACTTTGTCACAAACTATACTTCCCATGTATTCTTCTAAGGGCCCCTTCATCTTTCCTAAAAATCATTTCCTCTCCCCCAAGAGGCCCACATGCCTCCCTCCCCTTTCCCTATTATGATGATATTTAATCCTGAATTCCAAGCCACTTGAACCCAGGCTGTACTGATTCTCATACATCTTGAGGGAGGGTAATATTACGTGTTGAATTGCATCCCCCAAAAAGATATGTTGAGGTCAAAACCATTGGTACCTGTGAATGTGACTTTATTTGGGAATAGTGTCTTTGCAGATGTAATCAAGTTAAGATGAGGTCATACTGGATTAAGGTGAACCCTAGTCCAACATGATTGGTGTCCTTATAAGAAGAGACACAGAAGGGCGACAGCCATGAGAAGAGGGAGGCAGAGATTGGAGTGACGCTGTCACGTGCTAAGGAATGCCTGGGACTACCAGCAGCTGAAAGAGGCAAGGAGGTACCCTGTTCTAGAGGCTTCAGAGAGAGCACAGCCCTTCTCACACCTTGGTTGTCGACTTCTGGTCTCCAGAACAGTGACAGTAAATTTGAGCTGTTTTAAGCCACCCAACTCATAATATATTTCGTCGTTGCAGCCCTCGGAAGCGAATACAGGTGATAAAAGCGCTGTCTTTCTTGGGGGGCAGTAGCTTTGCCCTGGCTGAAGCATCTCTGCTTTCAGGGACCTGAGTGAGCTTCTCAACTTCTTTTTCCAAATCTGACTTCCCTCACTTGAGTGCGCTGTTGGTTATCTCATGGACCTGGGTGAGATGTATTTTAATTTAGATGTGAGTCCCCTGTTGTTCTTTCTCAGCTGGTATAAAAAGTTAATTACACTTTGTTCTAAATATTTCACAAAACGATCTCTGATTAAAATCTGATGCAGGAAAGACTCGAAGAGAAGTGACACATGATTCAAATTTGTTCACTTCAATTCCACTTTAAACCTATTGACACAATTTTAAACACTTATTTGCACTTTGTTTTTAGCAAAATAAGTATTGAAAATATTTATTTTAGGGTTAAAATAATAACATTGGTGGCAAATGGGTTTTATTTTAAAACACTGCACAGTGCCTAGTCCATAGTAGGTGTTCAAGGATGAAAGGCTACCATTTTGTTAAAATAAAGAAGTTTTTGAAGCAAAAGATGAGAAAAAAACTGAAGTTTTGGCTGTTTATACGTAAATGCAATGTACAGTCTAAGAGCATTCCATCAATGCTTGAGAAGGCAAGGTCTTTTGTCAATGAACCCAGAATACAAACATAAAATAGTGAATTTTACAATAGAATCTCTGCTGGCATAAGGAAGTCACCTTGGCATAGCTCAGCCTCCTCATATTGTTGTATTCCTATCCAATTTTTAGGAAGAGGATGAAAGTGTGTTATGATGATAAAAAGAATATTTTTAAATGACAATACATAGTATAGGAAATACATTAAATGGTTCATGGGGATGGAATTAGCAAGAATTTAGACTCAAGTTTTAAGTTATTAAACCTTATAGGACAAATGACGTGATTCCTTAAATGAATAAATTTCACATACATACACACACACACACACACACACACACACACACACAAGAGAGAGAGATGGAGGCAGTGCTACAAATTAAAAGGATCTTAAGAGACATATCAACCAATACCAATGGGGGATATTATTTGGATCCTGATTTGAATATATAAATCTGTAAAACATTATTTATGACACAATAATATTTACTATTAAGAAATCAATGTTATTTTGTAGACCTTATTATAGTATTCTATTTATGTTTTTTGAAAGAACTGTTACCTTTTAAAAACGTATGCTGAAGTTATTACAGATGAAATTATATGACATCTGGTATTGACTTCCAAATACCAGTGGGACCAGAGGAGAAATAGATTGTTATATAGATGAAAGAAAATTGGTAATAAATTGCTAATTGTTGAAGCTAGGTTACGAGAATATGTTTAACACTTTTCCTACTTTCATATATTTTTTAAATTTTCCATGATAAATGCTTAGAAAATGTTGCTAGACCTAGTCCTTGTCTTCAAGGACTTTGAAATCTAGTTACAACTTGTGTGATTGTATAAAATTTGCCACAAAGATTAAGCACAGGGAGAGCTATCGATTGAATAATGATAAAAACTCTAAGTGTTATGCAAACTTAAATTATAATCACAGGTCAAGCTGGCTAGAAAAAGAGAGTATTTCTGATCTGGAAGTAGAAGAATGGACAAGATTAAAATAGGCCAAAGGGAAAAATAAGAAGGAATCAGTTGACGTCTCAAATATATTCTGGGTTATATACCTCCTTTTAGGGAAAAGTTCTCTGTTTTCCTATACCGCCACACTGAATACTCTTGACACCAGATGTGTGTGTTTTCCCCATACTGCCCAATTCTCCAACACCAGCTGGGTGTCCTACAATTCAACTCAGTTCTGGCACTCTCTACCTGAAGTTAGGCGCAGATCCCACAGGTAAGAGTTCAGTCCCACAAGACGGTCCCCACTCAGATGCCAATCTCAAATCCCAGGTTATTACTTGTACTTTTGATCGGCTGTAAATTGGGGCCCCCCACCCCCCTTTTTGAGTCCATAATTTGCTAGAAAGACTCACAGAACTCAAGGAAACACACTTAGCAGTTTATTATAAAGGATATAATAGAGAATATAGATGAACAACCAGATGAAGAGATATACAGGGTGTGGTCCAGAAGGATCCCAAGTACAGGAGCTTCTGTCCCCGTGGAGTTGGAGTGTACCACCCTCCTGGCATGAGGACATGGCACTGCTTGTCAAGCCATGCTGAGGCGGCGTCCCACCTAGCACAACCAGAGGGACCTACAACGAGAATACACAACTATGCACTGGGGGCTTCAGAGAGAAGAAAGAAACAAAAAAAGGAAGATTGGCAATAGATGTTAGCTCAGGTGACAATCTTTAAAAAAAACAAAAGAATTTAGGGGCTGGCCCAGTGGTGCAGCGGTTAAGTTCACACATTCTGCTTCTCAGCAGCCTGGGGTTGGCCAGTTCGGATCCCGGGTGCAGACATGGCTCTGCTTGACAAAAGCCATGCTGTGGTAGGCGTCTCACATATAAAGCAGAGGAAGATGGGCATGGATGTTAGCTCAGGGCCAGTCTTCCTCAGCAAAAAGAGGAGGATGGCAGTAGTTAGCTCAGGGCTAATCTTCCTCAAAAAAAAACAAAAAATGCACAGGGACTCTAGCTCTTTAGAGAGATGGAATCTAGAGCACAGGTAGAAGGGTGACAGGGGATTTGCAGGGCATGGTCTTCACAGTGAGGTTAAGGGGACATTATTTGGCCATTCTCTTTAGAGAATAGGCTGTATAAATGGTCATGATAGATTCACAGACACTTGGGAGGTGATAACAATGAACAGGATAAGGAATTCTTCAATTTCCTTTTGTACAAGGTACAACAGCCTGAAACTAGACTATCAGATTAGATATTAGGAAAGTATTTCTAAACATAGGACTGATTAGATTTTGGAATAATTCACTGAGAAAAGGTCACTAAGGTCCCATGACTAGGAATTCTCAAGAGTAGATTAGATGAAATACAGATTGCTATTAATGGCCACAGTGACAAGGTCAACCCCACAGTAATACACAGGGGAAAACTCTGACTCTATGATGTTTCCCGTTTATGATAAGATTGACTTGACTTTACAAAACAACGAAAAGGAAAGCATCATAATTTATAATATTAAGTCTCAATCAAGGATTCCCACAACAACAAAAATGTGTTTCTCTTTCTTCTGTTTTCCTTTCAGCTAGCCTTTAGAGGGTAGATGTTTGCATCAGTGAAGAGAATGAAAATGGTGCCCATTCTACATTACAGGGAATTAATTTGCAGCCAATGTGCTTATATTAACAAATTGTTATTTGGTTAGAAAATAGCCTGAGTGGTACTTTGTCTCCTTAATGACCCTATTTAACAACTCAGTTTAGCTGTTTTTGCTTAATTTTCATGCTAATTTTAAGCTATTTCCATTCTTTTAAGTTTTAACAGTATTTTAAATTTAACAGTATATTGATGTTTGCATTTAATTTTTATTTGATTTAGTTTACTTTGTTCAAAATGGCTCGATTGGCACTCGGTGGTTTTGTGAATCATGCAAAGGGCATTGGGTGAAATTCCTATGCAGGGGATTGATTTCTTGTTTTAAATGGATGCCGGGGCAGGCCCTCTTTACTAGGTTGTAAATTCTGTATTGTAAATCTGAGTATCTCAGAGTACCATCTTCCTTTCCAAACACAAGATTCTACAGGTAAGGATTCATCACAGATTTTTGTCAGGAATGTTGCTTCCCCTTGCTACCTTATCTCCTGATGGAATCCATTTAGTCATTTAACCAATATTAAAGAGCACCCCTCTGTGCTCAGAACTGTTCTAGATGTCTCCCCATAAAGCAGTGAGCAAGAACAACAATGCCCATGCTTTTATGGAACTTAATCCCAGTGGCAGAGATGTACAATAAATAGACAAAGAAATAAGTATGTAAAATAGCGTCAGGAACAGGCAAGGATTGTTGAGAAAAATTAGGCAAAGTAAGGGAACGAGTGGTTGCATTTCAGGTAGGTGTGGAGACCTCTCTGAGGAGGAGACATTTGAGCAGAAAGTTGCACCCCTAAGGGAGTGACCCAGGTGAACATCTGGGGAAAGAGGATTCTAGGCAGAGGAAATAGCCAGTGTAGGAGCAGGACCCTGGCTGGTACATTTGAGGAACGCAAATAGGTCCAGTGTTGCTGGTGCGAAGAGAACAGAGATGCTCATGGGAGGAGATTGTGGTTCTCAACAGCTCCACCCCAAGAGGGCTCTGTGGGTTGATCAATTGGTTATGAATTGGTTATGAATAGGCCACACAGATCCTGCTCAACGGGTGTAAAAGAACAGCTTCCTTTGTGTGAAAATCTTACTTTTTACTTAATTCTTTCCAGGGAACAATTCAAACTGTTCTGATCTATAGCATTTAAACAATTCCACAAATATGTACAAGGACTGCCTGCTATGTAACAAGTATTGTTTGAGGTCTTTATATAAAATTTCTCCCAAAACCAGAGAATTCCTTCTTTGTAGGCAAATTTAATTCTGTGCAATATAAGTAGGTTTTAAAATAACTTAATAAATATATAGACTTACCTTATGAAAAACTACCCTATGGTTATTGTTCATTTATAATAGAATGCTGCTTAATCTCAACTGCCATTTGAAAAAGGTACCTAATATTTTTGTTTTCCAGTGTCTTCCAATTGCTTCAGACATTGCTAGAATTTACCTTTTACCCTTTTTGAATAAATTCATCTCACCTGGATTAGTGTAACTCCCTTCTGACTAGCACTTCAGACATTTCTATTATGAGTCTTTAGTTAAGGCAGAAGTATTACCTATTTTAAATGCTCATCTCCTATTACTTCTCCAAACGCTGGTTCTGAAATTAGTTCACTTAAGGAACTAATCTGATTTTCTGTATTTGTGTGAATTTTGTGGGATCTCAGATCTGTGAGATTGAGTAAACTTTTTTTTTTTAAGATTTTATTTTTTCCGTTTTCTCTCCAAAGCCCCCCGGTACATAGTTGTATATTCTTCCTTGTGGGTCCTTCTAGTTGTGGCATGTGGCGCGCTGCCTCAGCGTGGTTTGATGAGCAGTGCCATGTCCGCACCCAGGATTTGAACCAATGAAACACTGGGCCCCCTTCAGTGGAGCGTGCGAACTTAACCACTCGGCCACGGGGCCAGCCCAAGATTGAGCAAATTTTTAATGGTTGCATGCAGAAAAGATGGTATAAATATATGTGCTTACCTGGCAAGACAGTGAGATATTTTATAATAGAAAAAAAAGAAAGAAAAAAAGGAAAACACTGAGGCTAGAGTAAGGAGATCAGAGTTCAGTTCTGGTTCTGCCACAAACTGGATATGACTTCTGGGTAAGTCTTTGAAACTTTTAGCACTTCAATTTACATCTGCAAATAATAGATTCTACTCCTTCACAGATGTTTTTTTAAGGTTTAACTGAAAATGAAGAAAGGTTGGCATAATAGTTAAGACCATAGGCCACAGAATTAGTCTAGATCTAGTTTTAAATCCAAGCTCTACCACTTACTGGCTTTGTATTCTTGGGGAAATAAATTAACCTCTCTGAGTCTCAGTTGCCTCATCTGTGAAATGGACTAATAATATCTTCTTTGTTCTGGTTAGTGTATTGCTGTGTAGGAAACCAGCCTAAAGTTAGTAGTGTAAAACAATAATCATTGCATTATTCTTTCTATTTTGAGGTTCAGGAATTTAGGCAGAAATTAGGCTCCATGATGCCTAGGGCCACAGCTGTGGAAGCTCGAATGGCGGGAGGTGGCCGGGATGGTATGTCTGGGACCATACATCTGGGGCCTTTGTTCTGGCTGTTCTCTGGATGCCCTTGTTGTTCTTCATGTAACATCTGCTGGGGGTGCGTCCAAGATGGCTTCTTCACTCATGTGTCTGGTGCTGGGGCGAGGAGAGCCAGAACAGCTGGGGCTCAGCCACTCTCTCCATGCAGCCTCTCCACATGGTTTGCTTGGATTTCCTCACAACATGGCAGTCCCAAGGAGGCAGTCAGATCTACTCCAGGGTGACTGACTCACTCCCGAGGGAGCCTTCCATGATGCCCTGGTAAAAGCTACAAGGCTTCTTATGATCCAGCCTTGGAAGTTTCAGAATGGCACTTCCACTACATTTTATTGTTCAAGCAAGTCATCCAGGCCAGCCCAGACTCAAAGGGAGGAGAACAATAGACTCTTTCTCTCAATGAAGGAACACCATAAGCCTACATGGAGGCGGGAATTTGGTGGTGGATTATCTTGGAAATAAGTTCTCACATTTTTCATAAAGTTATTGTGAGTATTGAAAGAATTGACTTGTGTAATGGGTGATTCACTCAGTAAATAGGCTATAGCTATATTTCTTTTGAAAAGATATTTTTAAAATAATATGTTACTTATAAGATGTCATCATTATTATTAGTGGAAAAAAGAAAAAATTATTTTTCCCTCTCTTTTTATTTAACACAGCGAAAACATAATTTTGTCCCATGCACCAGGTGATTATTTCCACATTTTAAAACCAGAAGACACACCGATCATTGTAGTTTTCCTCCTTGTATGAGAATTCTGAGGCCTAGAAAGACAGTGTCCCAAGGCAGAAGCAAATTGTGATAATAACTGATGTTTTAGCACTACCTCAGGGTTATACTGATTACATTGAGGATGGCAAATGTAGCAAAAATTTGGCCATTCCTCCCCTCCCCAGTCCCATGGCATTGCTCATTAATTATACTACCCTTTGCTTCTGAAACAAGAGGCAGCCAGAGAATCTTTTTCAACAGTGTTTCATCCATTACAAGTTGACATGCAAGTTGGTGCCTATAGCTTTACTAGTATCCACACCGTAACATACATTCAGAAGGTGTCATGATGTAGCACAAAGAAACACATGTATACACACACACACACACACACACACACACACACACTGGACTAGGAATTAGAAGACTAAGGGTGATGTTGTATTCTGGCCACTTACTCATCATGTTGCCTTAGATAATCATCTCATAACTTTGTGTCTCAATTTGATTACTTATATATGAACTTAAGTTTCCTTTCAGCTCTGAAACTTTATGAAATTTGGAATTTCCAAGTGAACTATTTCAAAAGGGTCCTCCTGATCCAAGGACACTAGAGATGCTCTTGCTGAAAATCCTGAGTTATGAGAAACCTTCAGCCATGCAGGGACCATTTGGGTAATCATAGCTAGGTAGCAGCAATGTTACGTTTTTAATCTCTGATTTGAATTGAAAATAGAGGGTCGCAAGTAAAAAATGGGGCACTGATTTGTTAATTAGATCAATAATGGTACATATTTTATGTCTATGGGGTGTGAATCATTCACTTTGACAAACAGAAGCAAAGAAATGACTCAGGGTAACAGATTTACTCAGACATCCCTAAATTACTTAAAGGGAAGATTCTTTAGTATTTGAACTAAAATATGAGGTAACTGTGAAGTATAAGTATTCATTTGATACTTGGCTATCTGTTGAAATAACAGATGACAGATGTTGATTGGCCGTTTCTATATGATGTCCAAATAGTCAATTCAGTAAATAAAGTCTCATCAAATTAGGTACTGGAGAGTATGTAGTAAAGAATTTAACCTAGACCAAAAAAGTGGTTTTGTCCTTGCCCGAAGCTTCTAGGAGGTAATCTCTAAACCCTTGGAATGTCATGACTCCTAGGAGTCTCTTCACCTGCCTGGGGGTCTTGAGCCAGCCAGCTAGTAACAATGTGATATAGGGTCGGGGTTCTGAACCGCACTAACGATGTGATGTAGGGTGAAGGCTTTGGATTATGTGGTATCAGTTGACCTCTGGAGGCTCTAAAGACTGAAATCAGCCATGTGGGCAATCAATCATGCCTATGTGATGAAGCCCCAATAAAATGTCTGGACCCTGAGGCTCTACTGATCTTCCTTAGCTGGCAATACTCCATGTGTATTGTCACATATGGATTTTGGGAAATCACCGCTGCCCGTGTCTTCACAGGGAGAGGACAGTGAAATCTCTGCATTTGGTACTTCCCTGGATTCTCCCTATGAACTTCTTCCCCTGCCTGGTATAAATTTCTGTAATAAACCATAACCATGAATATAACAAGGGTCAGTGAGCTCTGTGAGTCATTTTGGTGAATAATTGAATCTCACTGTGGTTCAGAGGAGACCCTCAACTTTGTGTTGGCATCAAAAGTGAAGGCAGTCTTACATGGGCTGTGCTTCCTCTAATTTCACAATTCCCTAACCTTCACAGATAGAAAGTATTGATCTTCAATGTATGGGAGCCATTAGTCACATGTGACTATTGAGCATTTGAAATATGGATAATGTCACTGAGGAAGTGAACTTCAAACTTTATTTTTTTTTTCCTCCTTAAAGCCCCAGTACATAGTTGTATATTCTAGTCGTAAGTCCTTCCAGTTCTTTTATGTGAGCTGCCATCACAGCATGGCTACTGATGGATGAGTGGCATGGTTCCAGGCCCAGTAACCAAACCTGGACGACTCAAGCAGAGTGCCCTGAACTTTAACCAGTAGGCCATCAGAACAAGCTCAAATTTTATTTAATTTTAATCAACTCAAATTTTAAAGCAAAGGCAGTGTAATTTTTTTATATTGATTACAAATTGAAATAATACTATTCTGTATATATTGGGTTAAACAACATATATTATTTTTATTAAGTTTGTTTCTGTGGTAGGTTGAATAATTGCTCCCAAAGATGTAACTCCTAATTTCAGGGACACATGAACATGACCTTATATGGGAAAAGGGACTTTGCCAATGTGATTAAGTTAAGGATCTTGAGACGGGGAGATTACCCTAGATTTTCCCAGTGGGCCTGATATAATCTCAAGGGTCCTTATAAGAAGGCAGCAGGAGATCACAGTGAGTAGCAAGAGATGTGACCATGGAAGTGTAGGGGAGGAAGAGAATTCCTCTACCCTCTAGGTCCTTCTTGCTGGTCTAAGAATTAAATTGACATAAGACAGAATAACAGGAGAAAATTAAACAAAGCTTTATAACATGTCTACATGGGAGAAACTCAGGAAAACCGGGTAACTCTCTGGAATGGCTGAAGCTGTCACCTTAAATACCATCTTCAGCTAAAGACAAAGGTGGATGTTGGGGGTAGTGGTTTGGGGCTTCAAAGGGAAAGAAGACATTTCACATGGAAATGGAAAAGCAAATGTTTGGTAGACAAGAATGGGCTTAGCAAGGACCCTCACAGTCTACGATACCTGGAGTTATCTATGGTGATGGTTTGTCCTGGGGACAGATCTTCTATCTTAAATTTCTTTTAGGCTATTGGGGGAAAGTCAAAGTTTCCTTCAGAGCGTTTTGTTTTTAAAAATAATAAAGCCAAAGAGACACATTTTGGGGTGCCCAATTTTGATCCCCCATAGAAGCAAGAAGCTGGAGTGATATGAGAAAGAGGCCCTGAACCAAGGAATGCAGGGGGCCTCTAGAAGCTGAAAACACAAGGAAACCGATTTTCCCTCAGAGTTTCCAGGAGGATACAGCCCTGTCGACAGCTTGATTTTAGCCCTGTGAGATTCATTTCAGATTTCTGAACTTTGGAACTGTAAGAAAATAAATTTATGTTGTTTTAAGCCACTAAATATGTGCTAATTTGTTATAGCAGCAATAGAAGACGAATACAACTTCTTCTTACTCTGTAAAAGTTGAGTACTATAAAATCTTAAACTGTATGTATGGCCCACCTCCTATTTCTATTGGGCAGCTCTGGCCTCCATATTTATTTTTATCCTGTTCTAATAATATTTTTATTTTCATAACATTGATTAAATGTTTCAGTCTAAATTTTTCCTTTATTGTTTCCATGGGAATTTTTTCTTATAGGTTTTAATCAGTTGATGATATTCAGATGCTCAGAATTTTTCCAGGTGATGTTAGGGATAAAAGTATTGGACATATTCAAGTTCCTGAAGTGATAAGAGGCATTCATGTGGGAGTTCATAAAAGAGAAATATAAGAAGACTGCCGTGGTCACAGGAGGCTGCGTGGAGGAATATGGACTTGAGATGAGATGTCAGTGACGGATAAACCTTCAATGGTAGTTGGAGATTTTGAGTAAGTACAGGGTATGGATAATGAAGAGAACACTGAACAGAAGTGTAAAGGAGACAGAAAGTTAAAACAACACAGATATAATTGCAAAATATATGTAGTTTCTTCGTTTACCACAACTGATCTAAAGTTACTATCAAACCTATGCTTGTCTGTGTAGGAAGGCTGATGCAGGGGTGGGAGCATGAAAAAAACTACAAACTGCTTAAGTATTTTTGGTATTCTATTGACATTTTTAGGTAAAAACTGGGGTGGAAAAGAAACAAACGGGGAAATTTTGACTACAGTGGTGGGAGTGTATGAGAAATTGAAATGTGAAATAAGTTTGAATGGATAGATGCTTTCCAATGACAGAGAGCTCTGAAACCAAAGGTGAAGAGCTTAGCTTGATGAGACTGAAAATAGGGAGTTAGTGAAAGTTTTTGAAGAGGTCAATGATATGATGAGAAGGTATTTTCGGAAGATTCTTATACAAGTAGTTTGCATATTTGTTTAAAGAAAGAGGGAGCTGAAGGCAATAATCAATGAGCAAGTATGTGTTAGCTATACTCTAGTTGGAGCTGAAGAGGGCTTCCTGAGAAGAGCGATTAAGGGGGTTAGATGAACCAGCCTGGAGAACCCCAAACCATTAATGTTTATTCTAACCTGGAGGTTCTGAGATTTAATGGAGACCTTTAATGCAGCATTCAAAAAATTATTCAAATACCCAACCAGGTTCAGCTCTATTATTAATATTATAATTGCAGCCATACTTTAAATACATCCTTGTATTTCTAGGGGTTGGTAAGAGTTTCATATAAAGGTCACCAGCTATGGAATCAACGGGGTTTGAATTCAAACTTTGCCACTTCCCGGCAAGTCACAAAACTTTTGTTAGCCTCAGTTTCCTCATCTAAAAATGAGATCATTAATGCCTATCACAAAATGTAGTATTGAAGATTAAAGGAGAAACGACATACTTAAATATTCAGCATAGTGCACTAAGGTTCAGGACAGTGCAATAATATTCTATTCATGAATTCCATGAGTTCAATCACAGAAGCTCCGCAAAAACAGGAGAGAGGATTTTCCCTGGTTCAAATTAGACTAATCTCCACTATCCAAGGGGAGGCCACAACTAAAAGGCAAAGGGAAACAGGAGGAAATAATTCTTGGCCTTTGACTTGATAAGGATCTAAGTTCTGGAGATTTTAGGACAACATAACGGCTTTTCACTGCTAATGCTGACTCTACCAAATTTTTGTCTTACTTGCCTCCTTTAAAACCCAATTCCTATTAAAATGTAACTCCCCCGTAAATGTGTTGTACAAGCTCAATTTTGTCTTTCGTAGAGCGCCCACTCAAGAAAAGATGTTAAATCCTATTATAGTCAATATCCATGTAACCTCTGGAGACTCCTAAATTTGACAATCAGCGCACTGCTTTCCAACATCCCCCGACATTGTGACGGAGGTGCGACCTCGCTGGAGATTCTTGCAGCGGTCTAATTAGAGAGAAGCCATCTTGCAGATGAGCGAGGTAATGTTTTCCCTTGTTCTGAGCTGACGTATTTGCAACATCCTGCAGTTCTTTTGTTACAAAGGCTGTGATCATTAGGTGACTTATTATGTTTCAGTTGAACTGGGAAGATTTTTTTTCCCAAAGGTGAATAAATACCTAACATTTACCAGCCAATTCTTATGATTAGGAATGAAATAGGCCCTGTCTGGGCAGATACAGTGCTATATCATCTGATGTAGTCATTTTATTTCTTTTTATTGTGCCTGATACAGATGGTATAGATATCTCTTGATTTGCTTTGTTAGAGACTGTAAATGAAACTTCACAAAACCATCTTGAAAATCATGTAGAGAAACAAGAGTTGGAAACATTTTTTTTCTCCTTATCATCATTGTTGCTTTCAGTTGAATAAATGTACATTTCTTGCTGACTGCAAAAAAAGCCATTAAAAAGCTGTTCCCAGCTAAAAGGTTTCAACACATAGGGAATTATATCACTTCTTTATTTCCCCCCCTTAGCAGAGACAGGCGCGGTTATAACAGCCAAATCAAAGAACATTTGTTTGAATGATCTGTAATCAGCACTGCTCTTGTCCATGGGAGCTGTGAACAGTTCCACACCTTTAAAACTTGTACCTGGAAAACTGCATGTGTTGCTTTCAATTTAAGCACGTTTATTATAATGCTAATATTAAAATAAAATAATGGATGAATATTATATTAATGTCTGTCAACTATGAATGCCATATGATGATTAAAAATGCAATCTGAATAACAAACATCAAGTACAAATGGTAGAAGAGAAACAAACAAACCATTAAGTTCAGTGGCGAAGTGGAACAACCTAGAGTCGTAAGACGGAAAAGTACCAGAAATTAGTCACATTATCACATGATTTTTCCCTCTGAACTACACAGTTTCCTGAAAAAAAAAAAAATCAGGTTAATGTCTTTTTATCAGCTCACTTGTAACACATCGCTTGAATTCTAATTTTGAAATAATGAATTTTACAACCAGTATATTTCTAATTGTGATTAATTTACTCCGCTTAAGAAAACATTTAACTTGGATTGTCAGGCAACTGGTCTATTTTTGCACTGCTCCAGACACTGCACCAATGTAAGTGACACAGGAAGAACAATACAATTTGAACGGCACTTTCAAGTTAACAAAATGCTTCACCTAAATTCTCATTCTGTCTTCACGATGATCTTGTGAGGTGGTCAGAGTCATGGCTTTCCGGGGGATGATATAGAATTGATTTATCATCATCTACTCTCTTTCTCTGCCAAGTTGACTCCTTTGAGCCATTCTTTTTCCTAAAAGATAAAGACTTTCCAACATTCATCCTATCAGGACAGTTTCCCCCTTAGGTTACTTCTCAGTGTGCAGTAACGTTGATATACACATTTCTCTTAAAATACAATGTAAGGAATAAAACCTGTAAGCTCAGTCTCCAGAAAGAGTTGAATAGCACAAGAACAGGAAATGCCCCAACTGAGTGGACTTGGCAGGAAGTGGGGTGTGCTTCTATGCAAGGAGCTTTCTAAACCGACACTTCCTAGTTCTTAGATACTATGTTTCCAAAGAATGATATGGGGGAGAAGAACTCAATATTCTCAGTCTTTCACAAAAAGTGCTTATTCTGTTATTTAAACGTATTTTTAAAATTAAGATAAATTTTACAGTAAGAAAATCGGCAGTAGTTTGAATCAGTCAGAGCAGGGTTGCTTTGACTGAATGTCTTTTTTTCTTGAAGTCAGAATGATGATCACAATACTTCCCACACTAGAAAAATAAAATCAAAAGAAGGTTAACGGGGTTGCAAAAACATTAGTGTGAGAAATGAATGGTTTGGAATTCAGTTTGCTTTAGGTGAGTAAAATTGTTTATCTTAAATCTCAGGAGTCAGCAAAATTTGTTTGTTTTTTTTTTTACCTCCAATTCCATTTGGAATCAGGAAATGTGTAAATAAATGTTTGTATAATCACACACATACATATATTTAAATTAATTACAAAAGGGAGACAATGTTTTATGAATCTTAAAAGTGGGGATTAAGTTTCTGTTTAGGGACTGGCCCTGTGGCCGAGTGGTTAAGCTCGCACGCTCCACTTCGGCTGCCCAGGGTTTCGCCAGTTCGGATCCTGGGCGCGGACATGGCACTGCTCATCTAGGCCACGCTGAGGCAGCGTCCCACATGCCACAACTGGAAGGACCCACAACTAAAAATATAAAACTATGTACCAGGGGGCTTTGGGGAGAAAAAGGAAAAATAAAATCTAAAAAAAAAAGTTTCAGCTTATTCTAGCTTTATTCACAACTGCTTCCATAGCATTACGCAGAAAAAAATAAATGGTTCAGGTACAAACAGTTTACAATTAATCACATTTATCAAAATATAAATAGTATTGTTTTTTCTTATAAAAAGAATACATTGTTTTGTGAATATTTCAAGGAATATCAAATAAGTATAAAGAAGGTGAGTATATAGAAGTACAAAGAAGAAAGTAAATTATCAATAACCCCACAGCACAGGAATAACTTCTAGTAACATTTTATTATAATTCTTCTGAAGTTTCTATGACTTCTACATTTTGCAATTGTCTCATTGAATCACAGATTTTAGTATTCACGATGCAGTGCAAGGCAATAAGAAATAGAGACTAAAGAAGCAGAAGGGAGGCCAGAAGAAGGAGCAGCATTTAAAGCCAAGACAAGTTTTATGTTATAAATCAAGCAAGAGTTTAAAAGCAGTTGAAGGTATGGTACCATCTGCTCTTCTTCCAGATGTACTCAGGTAAGAAACAGGAAGCTTTGTCTCGTGAATGTGAAATGTCTGAGAGCATGCCAAGCTTAAGTTAAGGAAAAGCACAAAATCTCACAACATTTCAAAGAGATATGGAAGGCGGATATACTATTCGATTACTGAGTATTTTTAAATTTACAAACCACAGGCCTAGTGAATTGTTACCTCATATTACTTTCCAACAGAATGATTAAAGTTCAAGTTTATCAACTTATGTAAGTGAAAGCATATCTTTTATAAAGACTGGCAATAGCCTCGAACCTTTCAGTATTTCGCTTTCTCCATGGTGGTCATCTAGTCCTTTCTTACATGTACTGGGTTCATATTCTGGGCACTATGCCTGGCATTGTCTCCTTTGCTAACTCAGAATCCCCAGAGTGCCCCAAAGAGGGATCTGCCCCCCTTGTTAATGCCCCAGTTGCCTCCACCCACTCCTCCTTCAGTCATATTAGCAAGCAAACTCACTCTTTCCGCTGATTGGACTGCGTTAATTATGTGAGTTGCAATAGTTGACTACCTATCCCCTTCACCTTCTACAAAGTGGAGTATTTTGTGTATGCTTGTCGAGAATAATAGCATAGTGTGGTCACATGGCTTTTCTCATCTTTGGTGTCACAACTGGGCAGATCATTAACTGATACAGAGTATGAGGTCAAATATTGATCCTTCAGGATTACAGGTTACAACAAAGGATGTGTGGGCTATCACAAAGAAAGAGCCTCAGGGAACAGCAGCATGTGGTGGCTAGTTTTGTAATCAGGGGCAATTTGCAAGGTAGGCAGTGACGGGACTCTCTCAGTCACTGGTCAGGGCCTGCAGTTAGGTCTTTTGGACTTGGTTTATAACTTGGAGTTGTGGAAGGAGGTAACACGAATCATTCACTAGCCAGCCCCTGACACAAATGTGTAGCAGATAATAACATTATAAATGCAAATGATACTAATAGAAGGGAAAAATCACCATTCTGTTATCAGGAAGGCTTCTTTTGCCATGCACACTTTTATAGTCTACTATTTACTAATACATCTGAGAGGAGGATGGACCAATTGGAGGATGCTCTGTCTCAAATTCTGCGGGTTACAATTTAGTTGATCCCTTTACACGTTAAAAATAGTTTAGTCCTATTTGTGAAAAATGACTTATGCAAAAAATTTCTCTCCTCTGAATGGAATGCTTCCCTCCTCCTTTCTGAAATGAATCCTTCTCTTGCATCTTGATGCCAATACCGTCTACATCCTTAAAGGCTTTGTGCCATTAATTATGCCTTTTCTTTTGTATCTTTAACCTTTTCCCCTTCACAGGTTCCATTTACTCTGCCTACAAACATGGCACGTCAGGTTTCCCTTCCCCTAACAAGCCTTTTTCCATAACTCTCGGGGTACTATCTTATGTCTCATCATGTTTTCGTCACCATGCTACTAGATAGAATGCTTGACAATCATTGCTTGCTCTTTCTTGTGCCTGATGAATTCTTTCTAGCTTCAGGACCTAGCACTGCACTGGATTTACTCCTCTGAAGGTCACTGATTTCCACTAAGCATCAGATCAAAGTCTGTTCTTGGTTCTCACTCTCCATGAACCATTTGTAGCATTCAGTCCTTTTGACTAAACCCTGCCTCTCCTCCCCCTTGGTTTTCACGACCACCCAACTTTGAGTCTTCCTCCTGCCTCCCTGGTGGGTCTTATTCCTTGGCCAATCTTGTACTTGTAAGCCTGTAAGAAATCACTACCTTAACTCTCTTTCATTTTCTTGCTCTATCTTCTCTCTCTGGGAGATCTTGGTAAAAGGATTTTTACTTTCAGCTTTATGCAGGTGACTCCTAAATCTATATCTTTAGTCCCACTGAACTAGATACACAGGTATGTGTGAGAGTGCACACACATACACACACACCCACCCACCCACACTTCCAGTTTGCGGCTACATATCAAATATATTATTTTTCCATCTCTCAGACCAGATCACTCTTTCTCTAGGTTTCTAACCCATTTGTGTTAATAACTCCTCTATCTTCCCAATAGTCCAAACTAAAAAATTAGGAGCCATTCCCTATTATTTAGGCCCCTAAATTCAACCAAGGCTGAATCCTGTCAAATTTACCTATGTCTTAAGGCCACTTTTTTGACCTTCCCCAATCCATCCAAAATCCCACCAGCAGATCAAAATCTGTTAAATTAACTGGAATCGCTTCCTTTCTCTACTCAAAAATTTTCAACTGTCCTCCACTGCCCATTGAGTTCTTTAAAATCCTCTCCTTTCATGTTACCTACCTCTTTCAATATCACATAGAACTTATTCATGAGAGTCCTATGATACACACCACTTTCTATCATCTGTTGTAACTATTTATGTCTGTCTCTTATTTTTCCTACTGGACTGGAAGTTCCTTTATAACAAGGATCATGATTTTTAAGCTGTATGGTCCATAACTATACCACTAATACCATGCCTTCTACAAAGCAGATAGTCAGTAAATTGAAGGCATGGATGAAGAATATTTTATGCATTTAGAGAATGGAAAATTGAGTGTAAACAAGAGAGCATTTGTATATGTTAACTGTCTTGTTCAATATCTTAATAAAGTTTTAACAAATGGAAAACAAATATATTTTCTGATCTACTACATTGCACTCATTCTATACCTGATGCCCGAAAATAAATTCAACTGTTTTAATAATAAAAAAGCAAATTAAAAGGAGATGCCTTTTAACATTTTCAAATTAGAAAAGTTAAAGATAGATAATCCCAGATATTTGTGAGCATTTCACAATATGATCAAATTATTACACCATTGATGGGACAATGTTTCTATATAAATTTATTGTATAAATTATAACAATATATTTTAAAAAGCTTAAAAATAAATTCTCTGACCCAGAAAATTGACTTCTTTGAATGTATCCTATGAAAAAAAATGAGATTGTGCTCAAGCATTTAGCTTTCAGGATGTTTATTATAGCAATGCCAGTGATATAAAATTGGAAAGGAAAAATTAGAGGCATAAAGTTTGAAAGGAAAGAGATAAAACTGTCATTATTTGCTGGTGATATGATCAGCTATGTAGACAACCCAGGAGATCAATAGGCAAGTTATTAGTTCTAATGAGAAAATTGACCAAGCTTGCTGAATACAAGATCAGCTAACAAAAATCAATAGCCTTCTCTTATGGCAAAAATAAGAAGAACAATAACTAGCTAGAAAATACAGTAGACAATATATGTCACTTAAAATAGCAAAATAACCTACAACAAAATGATGAATCAAACGTCTGTGGGAGAATGATTTGAAGAAGTATAAATCTGTCATGACTCACCCTCAGTTAATAAAACACCTTAATAATATAGTACAGGCACAGAGCTGGATAAAATAGACCAAGAAGCAGACTAGAGGATTCAGAGCAGACTCGTATATATGGGAATTGATATGCAAAGGGGGCAACTCAAACCAATGGGGAAGACCAAATTATTTAGAAGTCAGTATCGGGAAAACTGGCACACTGTATGGGCAGAAAGTTTGAACCCCTTTCTTACATCATATAGTAAAGTGCACTTCATATGGATAAAAGACCTAAATGTGAAAAAAGAAAGTTATGAAATTAATAGAAGAAAACATCACAGAATACTTTAGTAACCTTGAAGTGAGGAAGGACTTCTTACACGAGACTGCAAAGCACAAATTACAAGAAGAAAAAATAGTTGATTTGACTATGTTAAATTAAAGATCTCTGTTCAATAAAAATGCTTTAAACAGAATTAACAGATGGTTGTAGATCGGAAAAATGTATTAGTAAAGTCTA
Organism: Equus przewalskii; assembly: GCF_037783145.1. NCBI lineage: Eukaryota > Metazoa > Chordata > Mammalia > Perissodactyla > Equidae > Equus > Equus przewalskii. The sequence goes on along the minus strand of NC_091845.1, from coordinate 82,843,017 downwards.
AGAACTGCAAGAGGTAAATACATAAAATATACCAAGAAGTGTCTGCTAAGCAAGAAGACAGTAAACTCAGTCAAAAAATGGGCAAAGGATATGATCGGCAATTCACAAAAGGAGGAAAGTAAATGGCTAACAAGAATATGAAGTGGGGCGGGCCCTGTGGCCGAGTGGTTAAAATCCGTGAGCTCTGCTTCGGTGGACCAGGTTTGCGGTTTCGGATCCTGGGTGCGGACCTACTCTGCTCATCAGCCATGCTGTGGAGGCATCCCACATGCAAAACAGAGGAAGATTGGCACAGATGTTAGCTCAGGACAAATATTCCTCACCAAAAAAAAAAATATGTAGAGATATTTCAATTCGCTAGTAACCGAAACATACAAATAACAATAATGGTGAAATACCACTTTGCACCTGTCAAGTTGTATAACTTAGAAAATTGAATAACAATAAGGATTATCAAGTATATCATGAAATAGGGACCTTCCTACACCATTGGGTCAGGTGTTCTGGAGTCCAATCTGGTTAGATTTATTGGGATTGCAAAAACCTGTGTTCTCAATCTCATTCATGGCTGTATACTCCAGAGATACTCTTGCAGAAATCCTTAAAGGGACACATAGGAATGTGTTCAGCCCACATTGTTTGTAGAAACGGAATTAGAAGCAACCTAGATTATCTATGACTCCAGGAATAGATAAGTAAATAGAAATGGATGAAAACTATAGAATACAACACAGTAATTAGAAGCTGTTAATTAGATACGTAAACAGCCATATGAGCAGCCATAAAACAATGTTCGAGTAAGGTTTGAGAATAGACTCTTTAATACAATGACGTATAAATTGAACACTATGTATTTTATAATGATGAAGATATATATTAGTATACATAACAGACAAATGAGAGTGAGTGCATGGAAAAGGGAGATGGACAATGAATTAGGCATAAAATAAAAATAAAAACAAAAGAAGTTTTGCAGACATTGGTTGGGGATAATGAGCTATGAATGGAGGAATAGGATAAACTCAATTTTCTACTTGAGGTGCTATATAATAAAGAATTTGGCAGGCTGTCGTCCCTGGATTTTTGAAGGTAATGTCAAAATTGTTGTAATTTCCTGAGTGATAGGAGTGTTTGCTATTCATGGTGGGACCCTAGATAGTTTTTGCTAATGCGATGACTCAGGATGGTGGCTGGCCAAGTCAGCAAGATCAACCACATATTTCAATGGTTAGGACTTTGAGCCTCATGAGATGAGCTCCACCTCCTACGATGGAGATGGAGTCTAATACCATGACCAGTCATTCAAGCAATCATGCCTACGTAATGAAATCCCAGTAAAACTCGGGTGAGCTTCCCCGATCAGCAATACCTGTGTATTGTCACACTGTCACACACTGATGTGCCAGGAAGGTAAGGTGACCCTGAGGATGACAGAAGTCTCAAGTTTGGAAACTCTCCCAGATTTGACTCTCCTTTTTGCTGGTTCTGATTTTAATTTTTTGCTATAATAAAACTGTGATAATAAGTATAGTGCTTTCCTGAGTGCCGTAAGTCATTCTAGGGAATTAGGGAACCTGAGGGGAGAATGGGAACTCCTGAATTTGTAGCCGGCTGGTCAGAAGTGAGAGTGGCCTGGAGACCCCTTAACTTGCAGCTGGTGTCTGAAGTGAGGGCAGTCTCGTGGAGGACTGTGCCCCTCACCTGTTAGGTCTGGCCTAACTCGGGGTGTTGGTATTGGAAGTCATCACAAATGTATGCGACAACAATGAAACAACCTAAATATCTAACCATAGGGTACTGATGAAATAGACTACCTTGGTTCATTCAGTATTAAGATGTAATGTTATAGAAGAATGATACTTTATTTTTCCCAGCTTTATTGAGAGAGTATTGACATAACATATATGTTTAAGGTCTACAATATGATGATTTGGTGCATACATATATTGCAAAATGAGTACCACTATAAGGTTAGTCAACATCTCTATCCCCTCACATCATTACCACTTACTTTTTGCGGTAGTAACTTTAAAGATTTACTCTCTTAGCAACTTCCAAGTGTACAATACAATATTCTTAACTCTAGTCACCATGCTGTACGTTAGATTCCCAGAACTTATCCATCTTTGTCCTGTTTGACCAACGTCTCCCCATTTCTTCTCCTCTCAGTGCCTGGAAGCAACCATTCTATTCTCTATTTCTTTGAGTTTAGCTTTTTTAGATCTCATACATAAGTGATATCATACAGTATTAGTCTTTCTCTACTGACATTTCTCTTAGCATAATACCCTCAAGGTCCAACCCTGTTGTGGAAAAAGGCAGGATTTCCTTCTTTCTTATGTGTGAATGATATTCCATTGTATATATTTATATCATATTTTCTTTTTTTTTACACTACAAAATATGTTTATATATGATTGCTAAATAAAATATTTTCTAGAGTCAAAAGTATGAAAGCCAATGCTATAGAGAACATCCGTACACCAGAAAACATATGTAAGAATCTTCATAACACAGTTTGAAAAAACAAATCCTGAGAAACACCACAAATTTATCCAAAATACCATGGGTACATTTTTGATATATATCCATAGAATGGAATATAATTCAGGCCTGAACTAATAATGAAATATATACAAAATAACATCAATGAATGACAGGATCACATGTTCAAAAAAATCAAACTACAGAATAATACATATAAAATCCTACCTATATAAAATACAAATCTTTGAAAGACTAAATAATACATAGTTTGGGAAATCTAACATATGTGATAAAAGCAAAAACAAAGGGAAAGGAATGATAAACACCGTATTTAGGATTCTGATTCCCCCTGAATTTCTCTGACTGTAGGAGAAAGAGGATGGGATAAGACAGGAGACCAAGAGTGTTTCAAAATGAATGGCTATCAATTTTATTATACTCATTTTTCTTTTGTAAGCACTCAATACTTAATAACTATAATTTTTAAAACAAATACAAATGTTCTGAACCCCGGTTTTGAAACTTGTTAGCTATGTAACCATAAGGAAATTAATTCTCTTCGCTTTAATTTTTCAAGTGTCTAGTGAGAATGGTTTTATCAATGTTTTATAGTGAGTTTTATAAGATAACTAGCATATAGTACCTTTTCAGTAAATAAAAGAACAGATGTTATATTAATTATTTGATATTAAAAGTCAACATGGGTTTTATTGAAGAATTTTGAAGAAGTTTCTTTTCCCATCAGTGAAGTAGGTTGGAGGTGCTGACGTGATGTTGGATCAGCTGGCTGTTGGAGGCTGTAGAAGCGGACAGAAGAAATAAATGAAAAGGAAAGAAGGAAGCTCAATCCTAAACATTGCTTTAAGGGGAAAGCATACAATACGATGGATTATATAGAGCTGTAAGTGAGGTCTTCTGGTTTGTAACAATTTAGAAATTAGCAAATATCAAAAAAGTACTCAGATAAATTCACTGTATTATAAAATTCTAAATTGTAAAACAATAACTACACTGTAATAAATATTGATTCTTTTGACTAAAGGAGAATGAATGAATGTAAAGAGCAGTATCTTCTGATTTGAAACTATATCACATTTTCTTTACGCGCTCATCTCTCGATGAACACTTAGGTTGTTTCTATGTCTTGGACAATGTAAATAATGCTGCAATGAACACGGGATGTAGCTATCTCTTCTAGACAGGGGTTTCATTTCCTTTGGATATATACCTAGAAGTGAGATTGCTGGATCATATGGTAGTTCTATCTTTAATTTTTTTTGTGGAACCTCCATACTGTTTTCTGCAGGGCTACATCAATTTACATTCTTACTAACAGTGCTCAAAGTTCACACCCTCCACTTGTTGTCTCTTTTTGATAATACTCAATTTAATTGGCATGAAGCGATATCTCGTTGTGGTTTTGGTTTCCATTTCACTGATGATTAGTGATGTTGAGCATCTTTTCAAGTACCTGTTGGCCATTTGATATCTTCTTTGGAAAAACATCTATTCAAATTTTTGCTCATTTTTAAATTAGATTGGGTTTTTTTTTTTGCTATTGATTTGTATGAGTTCCCTATGTACTTCAGATAGTAACCCCTTATCAGATAGATGGTTTGCAAATATTTTCGCCCAGTCCATAGTTTGTGTTTTAGATGAATGTAAGAATGATATTTTAGGGGGCCCACCCCTTAGCCAAGTGGTTAAGTTCACGCATTCTGCTTCAGCGGCCCAGGGTTTAACTGGTTCAGATCCTGGGTGCGGACATGGCACCGCTCATCAGGCCACACTGAGGTGGCATCCCACATGCCACAACTAGAAGGACCCACAACTAAAATATACAACTATGTACTGGAGGGATTTGGAGAGAAAAAGCAGGAAAAAAAAAAGAAGGTTGGCAACAGTTGTTAGCTCAGGTGCCAATCTTTAAAAAACAAAGAAGAATGACACTTTAAAATGCCATTCTAAATATATTAAATGACAAAAACAGGACGGGATATTGCTGTTAACCCCATTTTGTTAAAAAATACACATGTATCTCTTGTGGCAGGTTATGAAATTATTTTTCCTTTTTCTTTTTCTTTTCTAATTCTTTGATACTCTTGTGGTATTTTTCTAAGAGGAATAAAATGCAATTCTCTGAATTTTTACAAGTAGATTGTTATAAGAGCAACTTTCGTTATTTTTCTAACTTTGTAACAAGTTTTTTCCCCATATGCTATTACTAACACAAGGTCTAGCAGGGCCCTTTGGGGAGCTCTGGGCTCCACGGAAACGTTAGCTGGCTGCAGCTTGGCTTCAGACTTTTGCCTGCTTGTCTGCTGTCAAGCACGCGGCTCGCGACATGGTCCTCAGCATTTGGCCTTTAGTCTTCTTTCTTTCTCAGGGGCTTGATGCTCAGCTCGCAGAGCTGCTGTTCAAGATGCACTCAGCAGTGTGGGTAATCATCTTTCAGGGGCTATGAGAGACAGCGCCCTCGGAGAAAGGGCAACCTATCCAGTTCCCCCCACCCACATCTGTGAAGCAAAATTTGACCCTAGAGAGTCTCTAGAAATGGGCTACTGTATAATTCAGTGTGGAAAGAATAACCAAGAGAATGGAAATTCAGGCCTAAGCACACCTTGGGACATCGCTCCAAGTGATGTGGATCTGCCCGGGGAAGAGTGGGGCCCCTGTTCCAGCTGTTTGCTCTCCTGTTGATGTACTGTTCCCAATTAGACAGGATTGCTCTGTAGAAATAAGAAAAGTCAGCTAAAATTTAAGACATCAAATATGGAATCGTTCTTTCCCTCCACATTTTTCACCCTAAAGATACACTTGTCTCCTAAAGAATCGTCTTCACTCATGACCACGTATAGGCTAATTCTATCTCTGATTTTGTCAATATTTTCATTGCCTGATACACTAATAATTTTACACAGTTTCCTAAATGGTGATATTCTGTGGCCCTTCAAGTATAAGGTTTAAAATATTAGCTAGTAGGTAATTTTTTTTAATAGCAACGTTAGAAAGAATTCCACAGAACTCCTATATATAGTGCTTACATTATTTAGTAGGACAAATGTATGCACCTCGTTTTCTTATCTCTAAGACATCACTTTCTAAAGAAATTATTTGAGAATACGGAGTTTAAGAGGAGTGAGTTTGTGCCGTAATTGGAAATTCTAGACCCTATTTCTGGACCTTGTTTTAACAAATTGCAGAAGGAGCACAATTTTGTTAATAAGAAAATGACCTCAGCAAAACTTTCTCCTTCTGCGTTCTGCCCTTTGTTGGTTAATAAGCTATTAATGATAATGAGCCTGTGCTAGGTGCTGTGGGGAATCAGAAGAAAGAAAGTCTTACTGCGCACCCAGAAAGGGCAACGATCGTGGTTTAAATGCTGCCTGGGAGAAATCGCTCCTCTTACGCCTCCACAGGATGAACAGTTTTAGTCTGAGTCCATGGAGATGCAGGAACTCCTTTTTTTTCTTTTGTGAGGAAGACCGTCACTGAGCTAACATCTGTGACAATCATCCTGTATTTTATGTGGGACGCTGCCACAACGTGGCTTGATGAGCAGTGCTAGGTCTGCGCCTGGGATCTGAACCTGTGAACCCCGGGCCACTGAAGCAGAGTGTGAGAACTTGACCACTACGCCACCGGGCTGGCCCCAGGAACTCATTTTAATGGGAAACTTTTTCCTTCTCTCTTTCTTTCCTTTATACACCACCACCCTACCCACTAACCAACCAGGATGCATTTCCCTTCCTATTCAATTCACTCTGCTTCAGGGAGGGATGGATGGAAAAAGTGGAAGAAGGTTTGAAGAGGATGAGGGAACTCGTGAGAAAGGGTACAAAGCTATTTTCTAACTTTTATATTTCTAAATCAGAATTTGACCACAAATATTAACTCAACATTAATCTATATATACATATTTTTTTGCCTGATGTGGTTTCCACTCTTTAACACCACCAGGACCTCCAATTCTTTGACTCTACCACCTTGTCACTGTCACTCACCCCTTTACCAACCCTGAATTCTGTAGTTTACCATTACAAACATTTCTTTGAATTGAACTCCTTTGCTAGTTTCTTCCCAGACAACATTGCCCAGCAAAATGCCACTGCTACTTAAATCCAATTCTTAAACTACTCAGTGTTCATATCTACATAGCTCAGTGTTGCCAGAGAAAAACATACAACGTCACCAACCATCTTCCATTAAATTCTTGACCACCAACCTCAGGTGGGACCTTAGTGCTTACTGCCTGATAGACAATCATCTTGGGCCTTTCCTTAGACATCTCATTTTCCACTGCCCCTGAGATAACGATTTCACACCTTTCCTTTCTCTTCAAACCTTCAACACTTCCTACTTCTCTACAATATCAGGCAATGACTTATTTCTTATAAGACTGAGAAAATAGGAGCAATCAAGACAGCCTTCTACCTGCTGCCATCATTGTTTGCCAGATGTCCAGCATCTCTCCCGATGAATACCTTCGTTCTTGTTATATGTATGAACTACTAGTCCTCTCACCTAAAGTCAACTTCCACTTGTGTTTTCCTGTTACTTACTCAAACACTTCACTCCTACATTGTTCCTTCTCTCTAAGTCATCAATTTTCCTTCACTACAGGATAATTCCCATGAGCCTGCAAATGTGCCACTGTCTCCCACTGAACTCACATCTTTTTCCAGGCATTGCCCCATTTCTCTCCCTCCCTCCCTTTACTGAGAAACTTCTTGAAAAGATTGTCTAAATCCTACATCCTATACTTTCTATTCACACTTAAAAATTATTTTATTGTGAAATATACACAATATGTATATGTAAAAACTGCTGAAAATGTAATATAGATGAATAATTGTCTATGAATGATTATAAGGGGACCACTCCTATAATCATCACCTAAGACAAGAAACAGAACGTTGTCAGCATCCAGTAGCCTCCATGAATTCTTAGTCACGTTCTTTTTCCTCTTCCCAAGAGGGAACCACCATCTTGACTTTCATGGTAATTATTTTCTTGCTTTTATTTATAGTTTGACTACCAATGTAGGCATCCATAAATAGTATTATTTTATTCTATTTAGTTTTTAATATTTAATACATGAAATCATGCAGTAGGTACTCTTGTGTCTTGCTGTTTTGCTCAATATTATGATCATAAGATCCCCTATGTTCTTATTCGTACCTCTAGTTTGTCCACTTATATTCCTGTGTAATATCTTACTGTATGACTCTACCCCAATTTATTCATTCTATCATTTATATTTGTGTTGTTGACTGTTTCTCTTTATGCCACTGCATCAGTCTGACATTTGTCTTCATTATGGATCCAAACTGTTCTGTTTAAGGTCTTCAAGTTGTCAAAGCAAAGGCCAATTTCTAGCCCTATCTTACTGAATCTTATCGGCATCTTTTGACACAATTTATCAACCTCCTTCTTGGAACATTTTCTTCCCTTGGCCTCTGGAATATCACTCCATCAATTTTTCTTCTACCCTTGTGGCTGCTCCTTATCAGTGCCCTTTGCTGGCTCCTTCTCCTGGTCTAAATCTTGAAGCATCGGTGTGCCCCAGGGACCAGTCCTTGGACATTTCTTTTCTTCTGTTTACACTCATGCTTAGGTAATCTCAAGCATTCCATACCTTCGAATATGATCTCTCCCAAATTTATTTCTTCAGCCTGGACATCTCACCTCAATATCTGACTGCCTATTGAATGACTCCACTATAGAAATTTAAATGCTACTTTTCCATTGCCATACTTTCCCAACTCAGAGAATGGTAACTACATTCTTTTGAATGCTCAGACAATAACCATGGCATCATCCTTGATGTTTTCTCTAACTCACATTAAAGTACAATTTTCCAAAGTAAAAACCATGGCTCTCATGCAGGTATAAAATGAACACGAGTCAAAGACATATTGATGAGGGAACCAGTAAGATGTACTTATGAGCACACTAAATAAGAAATATTAGGAAAAGGTTGCTGGGTTAGGTATAAAACTGATTAATATTATATAATTTTGGGGATTATCTTTTCCACTAGCCAGGAATTATTTGTACCTCTACTGGACAGAAGTCTACAAGTTAGCACATAACTCCACTAAGCCTAGGACTTTTAATCCAAAGTACATGCACCTAGATAACATTTAGTTGGTCCTTTGCCCCCATAAAACATTGAAAGCATTTTCCATCCACTTTTTGCCTTATTTCCAATTTTTGCATAATTTTTCTTAACACCCAACCTACAAGCCACCAATAAATCCTGTTGGCTTTAACATAAAAACATTTCCAGGATTCACACACTTCTTACCGCTTCCTTTGCTGTCGTCCAGATCCAGGTCCTCATCATCTCTTGCCTGGGTTTTTGCGCTTGCTCCCTAACTGGTCTCTGCCCTTGCCCTTCTACAGTTTTTTTCTCCATGCCAAAGGCAGTGAGATCCTGATCTGTTCAGAACATCCAGTGCTTTCCCATCTCACTCAGAATAAAATTCAAAGTTTTTATCTTGGTTTCCAAAGCATGATGCTCTCTTTCTGGTGAATTCCCTGGTCTTGTCTCTTCCAGCCTACCTTGGCCTCCTTGCCTATTCTCTAGGAGGCAATTATCCTGCGCGTGGATATTCTTTCTTAGAAAGTTCTTGCTCCTAGCTCTCTCTGTGCGACTCCCTCCTTCACTTCATTTGTGTTTCTCTCAAATGGTACCTTATAAGAGAAGCTGTCTCTGATTTGCTGTTTAATGTACTCCCACCGCCTGCCCTGTTTTATTTTTCTTCCTAGCACCTGCCACCACCAACATATTCTAAATTTACGTTTGGTTGTGGCCAGTTCTTTCATCCTAGAAGGTAAACGTTGCGAGAGTGAAGACTGTTTTGTTCACTGTGGTAAACCCAGTACATGGTAGGTCTCAGTAAACATCTGCTGAACCAATGAGTGAATAAATACACAAGCTCTTCCCTGGACACGATCTCATAGAGCCTTCCATGCTCTCAATCACCAAACCTCCTGATTACCTATTTCGTCCCTTCCATGAACACACATAAACCCATTTTTGCAAGTGTGTGCCCCTGGATCCTGATTAGAAAAGCCACTCCTTCCTGAACAAGTCATCTCAAAAGAGCCATAGCTTTTGTCTTGCTGGAACTCTTGGAATAGGCATTACTGTCCGGAAAGAAGTAGAAATAACGTGCCGAGGAGGCAGGAGAGACTGACTTTGCCCAGTACTCCCCAGTACCAACCAAGGCTTCCTTAGTCCAGGTGTCAGGAGCTTAATGTGTGCTTCAGGAGGTTCCCAGCCCCTTGCCGATGCCCTTCTGTCCCCTCTTCTCGAGCTACATCACTTCAGCCAGTGGGTGGTCTGCCAAGTGTAGTTCCAGAGCCAGCAGCATCTGCATCAGCTGGGACCCCATTAGAAATGCCAATTTTCAGCCTCTACCCAGACTTACTGAATCAGAAATTCAGGTGACTTGGCACTTCCATCTGTGATTTAACAAGCCTTCCAGTTGATTCTGTTGCTCACTTAAGGATAGAACCACTGCCTCAGGCAGCTGGCCTCTATACCTTAAGTGGCAGTGGTAAAATTAACTGGCCCAAGTCAGCTGCCTCAAATCAAGTCTCAGCTTTGCTGCTTTCTAGGTGTGTGACCTAAACTAGGTTACTTAACTTCTCTGTGTCTCATTTTCTTTGTGCGTGAATTGGATATACTAACAGTACTAAACCTGTAGGTATATTATGAAGATTAAATTAATATACCCAAGTGAAACACTCAGGATGATGCATGGCACATAATAAGAACCAACTACAAAGTACATAAGCATATTGCACTATTTACATAAATTATCTATATTATTGAATGCTTTGGGTTATATTTTCTCTGTTAGCTTGAGGACAAAAATTGTGCTTTATATTTCTATACCCTATAGAACTGAGCGTATCATCATTAATGTTACAGTCATTACCTGAGCTCTTACTGTGTGCCATGCAATGCACTGAGAGCTGTGATTTCATTTAATCCTTGGAGCTCTATTAATTAGCTGTCATTACTATTTTATAATAAATATCTAACTGGTTGTTCAGAGTACTCTTTGGTTACTCAACTGAACAAGAAGTCTGTATTAACTTGTCCACTGCAATCATTTTTGCATTATTTCAGAAACTTCTTAAATATCATAACTGCTAATGAGTCTCAATCATTCGTATATAAAGATAAACAAGTCACACAAATGGTAGATCTTTTGCAGCCTAATTATTTGAATTGTGTAGGATTTCTGTGCACCCATATATTTGTACATCTTATTAATTTGTTTTAAAGAGCAAAAAAATTGTTCATGTTAAGTCAAATTGTCTGTAAACGACTTAAGGAATATGTTAATGATCTTGCTGCAAATGAATAATTATAAAGCAGGTGCACTTGAGATATCATCGTTTAACTGGCAGCAAACAGCTTCTAATGGCTTCAATAACCAAGATAATGGGGAGATCGGAGAAGTCTGTTAAGCTTATTGTTCAGACCATCCATTTAATACACAAGAGAACTTCTGCTGGAATCTCCCTATAGACCCATTGTCCTGCTTATTTAAATAGCAGTTAATTTAAACACACACACAAAAGTCAAATTCCATTATTTCTAACACACCTCTTTCTAATAAACTATATTCTCTTCTAACAAAAGCTTGGCTGAAAGAAACACTTCCGTATGTTTTTATAAGCATTACCTTTTGTTGTTGACATTTATCCTCCATATTTACAGCATCATTTATGGTTAAAGGCACAGGAAATGTGGAAGACTAGAAGTACAAGTTTCTGATGAAGGCTCTAAGAGGTTGCTGCCACCACGTCCCCTAGGTTCCCAAAGGAAAAGAATCTAGTGAATATAAGCAAAGTTGACAACATTTGATTTGCTGTGTTTAGGATCCTTAGCTGAGATGAACATGGCTCACACCTCTCAAAACAAACTAAATCTAAAGGCGATGGTTGCAAACATAAACATGGGGAAAAAATTGATGTTGGTGTCTAGCTCATTTCATTTGAACTTCAAACTTTCTCTTCTCAGCAGGACCCCGGCTACAAGTGAGAGGAATCACACTCTGAGTAGCTTAAGCGGAACAGTGAATTTATTGACAGTCCTAAAAGTCCAGAGTGAGATCTGATTTCAGCCATGGCTAGACCGAGGGGCTCGACACTTTCCTTTGCTGCTTGATTCTCCTCCAAACAGCATCTCTTGTAAATGGGCAAGACAGCCAAAGTGCACCCCATCCGGCACCCTAAAGACCCGTGTCAAACCAGCTTAACCTCAGCTGAAAAATGGTTTCTTCTTGTTTGATTTGCAGAGAATTCCTAATGGAGAATCTGATTGGTGTGAATTGGGTTGTGTGTCTATCTCCACACAAGAGTGCAGGGAAACGGGACAATCCATTTTGAACCCAAACATGAAATCAGTGCCCCACAAGAAAGCAGGGTATTTTATTTTTAACCAAAATAAATGGAAAGGATTACTGGGCGCCTCACAACAGCAGATCCCCTTGCATTCACTGTGGACTATCCAGCATATAAGCACCCCCCATCTTTTTTCTTACGTATATACTTTTAAAAACATAATACATAGTAACTCATAGAGACTCTTATAGAAACATACACATCCCTTCTCTAGTGTTCAAATTCTGTATTTATTTCCAAGTTCGGGATTTCTCCAGTTCGTCTTCATTTGACCTCTAGGCAGGACATGGCTCCCTGTGATATGGTCAACCACAGCTAGTGACCTGATCCCCATTTTAGACTCTGTTACTTGCAACACAACCATTTATGACACCAGGATTCGAACTACAAGTGACAAGTCCAGTCCGAGAGTATGCTCTTTGTCCTCAGTCGATGTTATCAGAGCTTCATCTCTTTGACAGGCTCTCCCCATACGGTGGGAATCAGGCTGTTGATACTGCATATCTCGCATCTTAATAGTATTGAAGTCTCAGTAGCAAAGGAGTTGAGGATTATATGAGATTATGCTCCCAAGGAGCTGACCACAGGGCCCAGCACATAGAAAGTACCCGAGAAATCATGGCTTTTTATATTGCAATCTTATTATTCTTTCACCACAGTTACACCATTCCCTAACAGCTTCTGCCAGGTAAGTCTTGGGATTGGCTCGATGTGTGTCACGTGATCACCCTTGCGTAGGAGGGCAGGGAGTTGGAATCACACTCCCTCTCAATCAAACCTAGAGAATGGGCTACCCCAGGCTGAACGGGCTCTCTTTCCAGAGAAGGGAATAACATGGGCCAGGCCAGCAAGAAAACACATGGCCACTACAATTCCCTTATCAACTACCTGGCTCACTTCTTCACTTTTTTTTTTTTTTCTTGCTAAAGATCCTTAAACTTGTGCAAATTTGTAAAAGTTTTCTGATTTCCAAGTTCTAAGCTCTGGGTAACTGACCTCAGTTGGGTTTTTAAAGACCTGACTATTTAAGGATATCAGTGATATTGGTAACACTGTAAAATTACTAGATTCAGAGATTTCGTGGGATTAAGGCGTGTTTCCAAGTATGCAAGTTTCAGCTAAATTATATATCGAAGTACTGTTATTTAAAAGCTGATTTAGAAGTCATTTTCAGATAGAGGCAGTCATCTGACTTACTTAAGAGGTAATACCATTTTTACAGGTAAAATGAATATAGGTAATATGATCTATACATGTATTCTACTGTCTGTTTCCAGGACTTTATTTTATGAGTTACTTAAACTACCATACTGCAAGGAAGAGGGGAAAAACAACGGTGTTGTGAAGATATCTGCTCTAAGCATAATAAAACAGGTGCACCTTAATAGGCCTACCAGGAATGTTTGAGCTCTTAGCATCTTTTAAACGCTTCTGCTGAGAAACCGTGTTTTCATAACAAGGTCGTGAGTATTAAAGCTGTGATACTTCTTTCTGGGATTACTATAATTTACAAAAACAATAAAAACCTGCGAGAAACATTTATGTATTTTTAAATGTTGTAATCTAGGGATCCCACTGATATTTGCGGTGAAAGATTTGCCCAGGGCTACATAACCCTGCTTGTACATTGCCAGGACTGCAATCTGTTTTATGACAAAACAGATTCATTTATCTCCAAATAAATAAATTACTTTTGTGAACATTTAGAAACATTTGCA